>NC_137151.1:41081700-41681700 GCF_951394435.1 Stenella coeruleoalba
AATACACCACATCAAGTGAGATTTATTGCAGGGGTGCAAAGAAGGTTCAACATTCACAAATCAATGAAATACAGCACATTAACAAAATAAAGGATAAAAATCATATGATGCAGGAAAAGCTCTTGACAAAATTCATCATCTGCTTGTGATAAAAACTCTCAACAACCTGGGTATAGATAGAAGTTACTTCAATATTATAAAGACTATATATGACATGCCCATAGCCAACTTCATATTCAATGGTGAAAAGCTGAAAGCTTTACCTCTAAGACCAGAAACAAGGCAAGGATGCCCACTCTTGCCAATTTTATTAAGTATATCACTGGAAATCCTATTCAGAACAATTAAGTAAGAAAAAGAAATAAAGGCATCCAATTGGAAAGGAAGAAATAAAACTATCTCTATTTGGAGATGACATGATATGATAAATATAAAGCCCTAAAAACTGCACCCCAAACTGTTAGAACTAATAAATGAATTATTAGCAATTTTACAGTAAAATTGCAGGAGACAAAATCAATATTAAAAAAATATGTTGTGTTTTTACACACTAATAGTGAAATACCAGAAAGAAAAATTTAAGAAATAAATCCCATTTATAATTGCATCACAAAGGTCAAAATACCTAGGAATAAATTTAACCAAGGAGGTGAAAGACCTGTACACTAAAACTATAAGACAAAAATTGAAGAAGGCACAAATGAACAAAAACATATTCTGTGTTCATGGATTGGAAGAATTAATATTGTTAATCTCCATAATACCCAAAGCAAACTACACATTCAATGCAATCCCTATCAAAATGGTGTTTTTCACAGAAATAGTACAAATTCTAAAATTTGTATAGAACCACAAAAGACCTCAAGTAGTCAAAGCAATCTTGAGAAAGAAGACCAAAGCTGAAGGCATCAAACTTCCTGATTTCAAACTATATTACAATGCTACAGTAATCAAAACAGTATGATATTGACATAAACACAGACATATAGCCCAGTGGAACAGAATAGAGAGCCCAGAAATAAACCCATGTATGTATGGTCAGTTAATTTATGACAAAGGAGCCAAGAATATATAATGGGGAAATATAGTCTCTTCAATAAATGGTGTCCACAAAATTGGACAGCCACATGCAAACAAGTGAAACTAGACCAATATCTTACACCATGCACAAAAATCAACTCAAAATCGATTAAATACTTGAAAATAAGACCTAAACCATAAAACTCCTAGAAAAAAATTTTTTTAAACGCTCCATGACATAGGTTTTTTTCAATGAGTTATTTGGATTTGACACCAAAAGCAAAGGCAACAAAAGCAAAAGTAAACAAGTGGGACTATAACAAACTGAAAACTTTTGTACAGCATAGGAAACCATTAACAAAATGATAAGGAAACCTACAGAATAGGAGAAAACATTTGAAAATCATATATCTTATAAGGGATTAACATCCAAAATATATAAAAAGCTCACACAACTCAATAACAAAAAATATCTGATTTAAATATAGGCAGAAAATCTGGATAGACATTTTTCCAAAGAAGACATACAAATGGGGAACAAGTACATGAATAGGTGTTCAACATTATTAATCATCAGGGAAATGCAAATTAAAACCACAATGAGCTATCACCTCACACTTGTCACAATGGCTATTATCAAAAAGACAAGAGACAGCAAGTGCTGGTGAGGATGTGAAGAAAAGCAAACCCTTGTGCACTGTTAGTGGGAATGTAAATTGGTACAGCCACTGTGGAAAAAAGTATGGAGATTCCTAAAAAATTAAAAATAGAACTACCATATGATTCAGGAACCCCACTTCTGGGTATGTGTATAAAGAAAATAAAATCACCATCTTGAAGAGATATCTAAACCCCCATGTTCATTGCAGCATTATTTACAATAGCCAAGATATGGAAACAACCTAAGTGTCCATCTATGGACAGATGGATTAAAAATTGTGATATATCTCTATCATGTATCTATAGCTATAGATACATAATACACTTTTATTCATCTATGAAAAGAAGGAAATCCTGCCATTTGTAACAATATAGATGAACCTCTAGAGCATTATGCTACTGAAGTAAGCCATACAGAGAGACAAATACTGTATGATCACACTTATATGTAGAATCTGAACTCACAGAAAACAGATTGGTTGCTGTCAGAGTTGGGGGTGGAGGATGGAAGAAATGCATGTAGTAGGTCAAAATGTACAAATTTCTAGTTATAAAATAAGTAAGTCTTGGAAATGTAATGCACAGCATGGTGACTATAGTTAACAATACTGTATCGTATATTTGAAAGTTGCTGAGAGAGTATAGATCTTAACAGTTTTTATCAAAAAAAAAAAAAAAAAAGCCCTAGTGAGGTTACGGGATGTTAACTGAACTTATTGTGCTTCATTTCAAAATATGTACATATATCAGATCATTATGTTGTACACCTTAAACTAATATAATCTTTATATTATATAATGTATATGTTATATATTATATATATAATATATATACATTAGATCTCAGTAAAGCAGGAAAAATTATTAATCACATGTTAGAGCTAGTGATTAGTAGAATTTAATATTGTACTCTATGTTTCCTGATCAGTATTTTTCCTTTAAACCCATCTGACTTTTAAAATGTGTTTCAATGGTATTACCTGTATTAGAAAATCAAATACAGTTCTGAATAAGATCTATAAACTCCAAAGCAAGAAGTCATCAGTTTTAAAAACAAAAGTTTTTAAAACAGAAGTTATTAACTGCCTTTGAGCATAGTTGTTATCCATAATATCTTGTTGTTATCCATAATATCTTGTTGGACTATATTTGATTGATACTTATAAACATTGTATAGGAGAAAGCTCTGTTTTAATCTTTAAAGCTTAATGATTAAAATTTCTTTCTTCCATGTTCTGAATAAAGACCAGAAAAATTATGCCGCTTGGTTTTATTAAGGAAAATATTTCCTTCTGTGCCAGTGCAAAATATCCTATGACTTCTAGAAATGTACTTATGAAAGCAAAACGGATCAATTTGCCAAAAATTAAATGAAGCAACACGCAATCTAACCATCCAGGCAGAATGATATTTTGCCTACCTAAACGCCTCCTGACATTTTCATTGGTTAAGGAATTACTCCTCACTTCATGACACAAATTTGCTTAGTGCTTCAGTAAAAACAGCTGCTGAGTATCTTTCCTGAAGTGACTATTTGAAAATTACAAATTAAGAAGTATTTGAAAGTATTCTGTATGTCCATTTGTAAATTATTTAGACGTTTTAGATGAAAAAGGTAGGCATTTTATGAACATTTTAAGGTTCTACATATTAGATGTGCGGTACCCAATGTTTAAAAAATTCAATGAAAACATGTACTTTGTAAGAAAAATCACTCAATTAATACATAAATACGTTCTTTTGGGGAAAAAAAGATACAATCGCTTTCAGTAATCTTCAATTCCATCCATTCCTTTCCCCCAGAAATGAACACTGTTTTGGGTATGATGAGATCCTTAAAGAACATTTTCATATATTGACTGAATATAAAATATATACCTATAGTGTATTTTTACTTAAATACTCACATGATACGTTCTGTGTCACAATTTGCTTTTCTTCTATTAATTTTCTTTTCAACTGTACACGGTATGAATGAATTGTAGGTTCTTTAATTATTCTTCTGTTGATAGAGATTTAGGACATTTACATACTGTTGTTTATATCTGACACGTTTTGAAGCCTCACACTGTGCCCTTATCCTAATTGGTTTAAACAAACTGACTAATTTACTTTTCACAAGAATTCAATATATCAATTCAACCAGGAAATCTGACCTTTTGATACTGCTATTTCAAACTTTGACTTTCAACTCTCAAAGGACCACCAAGAAAATCTGTAACCAAGCAATGGTAAGTTGATTAGATTGACTGTAGTAAGAGAGAATGTCAAGCTGACAGAGTTTAGGAATGTCCCAGAGAGGGCGATCAGGGTTTTAAGACCTGGGCAGGGTGATTTTTTAAAGAAAGTCTTATATGGTAAGGAACTGGGTGGGACTGGGCAGAATTCATATGTATCGTATACCTTTGGACTGATGGCAGAGAGAGATGAGGAAGCAAATTTTGTTAACAAATCTGTTATTATTGATAAGTAAGCTGTTATGGTTTCTTCTTAGTCTTATCTTCCTAGAACAAGTACCTAAGTTATTTTGCCAATTTTCAATATTGTTTAACAAAGGAACAGGAAGGTATGTTTAAGTTCTCACCAATACCGCTACAGTAAATATAGTTTTGCATGACTCCATGTATGTGAATGATATTTTTCTAAGATAGATCCCTAGAAGTGGAAATTCTGGGGCTTTAGGTTTGCACATTCTTTTAAGAGATACTGTCAAATTGTGTTCCAAAAACCCTAATGTTAACTATTTTCAGCAAAGGCATATGGTACTCGATTTCCATACCCACACTAACACTATATCTGATCAAGCTATCAATTTTACCAACCTGATAAGAGAAAAATGCTGGTTTGCTCGACATTTTAATTACAATTTCCTTGATTTTTTTCCTGCATTTTCCTAGCAAAGTTGAGCAGCATATTTCTTATGCTGCTCATTTGTTTGTTGTCTCCTGTGATATATTTGTTCATTTCCTTTGTCATTTTTTCCCTATTGATTTGTAGGACCATTATATAAAAATGCATTTCTTGCTCATGTATTTAAGAGATGGCTTCATCAGCTCTACTAAAGGCTGCTGTTAAGTTTAGGTCTATTCCACCTATACCAATTTTGGGCTTTGGTTGAGTGGCAGCAGTTACTTGGAACATTTACTTTTCATGGAAGAAATGGAAGCTTTCTCCAGAGAGGTGAGTGGAAATATGGGGTTTCTCTTAGGGGTTAATATACTTTAACTTCCATCCATATTATACTGTCCAAAACAAATCACATTGCCCAGCCCCAAATCAATAGGAGGGCTAAATTTACTCTTTTCATGGATGTAAGGGGAGAAGAGATTAAATAACTGTGAACAGAAATCTCATCTCCTCAATTCTAGGTAAAGCTCACTCTAGCTTGAACCCTCCCAGAAGATAGTCATGATGCAGAATTTGGTGACTACCATTGCTATATATGTATTTGTACCTACTCAACAAATATAATGTATGTTCCACTAACCATAGTGTATATACTGTTGTATTTTAGATTTAGCCATGTTTATAAAAGTAATTACTAATAATCACATGAACAGATAATCTGGTAATTAGGAAAATATAAAGTAAAATAATAGGATATGGGCCTTCCCTGGTGGTGCAGTGGTTGAGAGTCCGCCTGCCGATGCAGGGGACATGGGTTCGTGCCCCGGTCTGGGAAGATCCCACACGCCACGGAGCGGCTGGGCCCGTGAGCCATGGCCGCTGAGCCTGCGTGTCTGGAGCCTGTGCTCCGCAACGGGAGAGGCCCTAACAGTGAGAGGCCCGCCTACCACAAAAAAAATAAAAATAAAAATCATAGGATATGACATTTTCATCTTTTATAAAAATAAGTACGTATGATAACACCAAGTGTTGGTGGGTAAGTATGAAATGAGAATTCTTATTGATGGTGAAAGTATACATAGAGTGATAGTGACTGGGTTTTGACTCATAAAGCTGAAGCTGCACATGTCCTACAATAAAGCATCTTCCCTTATTTTTTTGGAAGAGACTATATAAGAGGGGAATTTTCTATTCCTTTAAAGTTTTGGAAAACTCAGCCACATAACCTTTGGGGACTAATGTATGTTTTGGTACAAAATTTGAATCACATTTTCAATTTTCTTTCTATAGTTATTATGCTATCCAGATATTTTAAATTGATTCTTATCAATTTAGATAGTTTTTATTTTTCCAGTAAATAGCATTAATTTTATTTAGGGACTCTGTTGATATTTATAGTTCCTCTGTGGATCCCTCCTTGTTTTCCAGCACTGCTATGATGTATTGCTACTTTTCTAGATCTCTTAATTTCAAAGCTTGGTGTTGGGATGTGAGATAACCTGTCTGCCAAGTTATCAACCTGATTTCCTGTGTACATTACAACAATGAGCCTGGTTAGACAGCATATTAAATATAGGCTCTCTCTGACATGCCATACCTTCAAAATTTCACATTAAGTATGCATACATTAAATTTCTGATAACTCAGAGGGCAAATACAAGAAAATTGTTTCCAAGAAAATGTAGTAACCTCCAATAAGCCTTGTTATAACTCTTGACCATGGTTATATCATAGACAATCTTTTTGATCTAGCATCTTAGCACAGAAAACCTCTTTGATTTGGCATCTTTTTAAAAATATTCTTTCAGTTAGTATTTGGCAAGAAATTGAAGAAGGTGATGATGCCATCATTTCTTACTCAGTTTTCTCTATAGTATATATTCTGTGTTTCATTGTTTTTAGTTTAATGAAAATTCTTTATGTTCACACAACTCAGGGAATGTGGTCACTTTTCCAAGTGAAATGGGATATAAAAATCCAATGTTACCTGGTCAATTCAGAAAATACTCTTAATTTTGAGATTCCTATTTGGACAAACTAAAGCTACCACATTTTGTATAACTAAAGCTTATTTGAAAATTGTCTTTACATACACTTTTTTTTAACATAGGTTTTACTAAATGTTCTCATGGATTATTGAAATGTGCTATAGAGATTTTATAAATGGTCTATTTTATTCTATTTATATCATATTATCTGGAGCTTGGAGTGTCACTTTCTTTTTTCTAGAACAGATAATTTGAGTTTTATTTTATGACCTTGACCGGAGTTAGAAAGCTAAAGATATTATATGAGAAAGTGAGAAGGTTGAGCAATCCTAAATTAGAAATAACTGAGGTATTGAACAATTTATAGAGTTAGCTCTTCCAATGAGTTTGCTCTTGCCCACAAGATCTAGTAGAAATCTGCCTAATTAAAAAACTTTAAGTTGGAATTAGTGGCAAAACAATGATCACAACAAACCTGCAACACCCAAAACATACTCATTAACACTCAACAATTCATCCAAAAATCTTTCCAAATTCCTTAGTATTAAAATTTTACCAAAATATCTCTATATATAAATATGTATTAAGACTGCTTAAATACCTTAGCCCAAAGTCATTTGGTGAGAAGGTAAGTAAAGAGTCAGAACTTTAATTTAGTGAAATATCTTTCAGAATACTCACTGAGTAGCCCTACCAATGCCAACCAACTGGCCCATAATAATGTAGCTTGCTGTCTAATACATTTCAAAAATGAGATACATATTTTAATGTAACCCCACATGTTCTTTTTTATAAATAGGCAAAAATCTCAGTTTCAAATTCACAGTTTGTATATATCAAAATTAAAAGGACATAAGTGAGATTTTAACATATCTGAACAAATTTGGAGGTCTCAAGCTGTAATCCTGTTTTAAAACTTCTTAGTATGAACAAAATTGCTATTGAAAATAATTGCATTTCTCAAAGAGAAATATAATTCCAAACATTAAAAAAATTCAACACATTTCTCACTCATTATGTGTGCTTCAGGCATAGTGCTGTTCGTATTCTAATTAGTCATTATCATGTACTTTCTAATTATCTCAATTCTAAATGATTAAAAATTACAAGATCAAAGTTTTAAATGATAGCAGCAATGAATCAGTCAACAAGAGTAGTGAGAGAACTGAATTCAGTATAAGAAAAAATCTATTATTTTTAAATGTCATTTTTTACTTTATAGTACCTTGAAAATACCACTTCCAGTAATTTTAGAAGTAAATTGAAAGATCTAATTATTGAGAGGAAAGATCAACTGATTAACAAAATAATATTTCAAAAGGCTCTATTTCCTCTAATGACACAAAACTATAAAATGTTCATATATTTTTGCTGCCTAAACATCCTAGAACAATTTGCAATTTTCTAAATGAGCTAGGACTGGTAAATAACCTGTGAGGTTTTACAGAACAGACTTCAACAAAGTGCATCATCTCTTTCTTTGCCACAGAGGTGATCACAGGAGATCAAACTGAATTAAAAATTTATGTAAATATCAATTAAAAGACCAGAATGAATCCCATTTTAACAAGTAATCAAAGCAATCAAATCAATGACAGTGCTGTTAGGTAGCTGAGGAGGGTAACATTAAAAGTTCTTTAGATACATATAGTCTTGAAAGGTAACATAGCAGGTTCTTTTGAAGATTCACCATTTGAGAATGGAAAGTATATATTTAAGTTCATCTAAATAAATAGTTTTTTGAATAATTGCTGAAGGTCAATTTTAAATTCAGAGAATGCAAACTCAGAGAGGATTTATGTTAGAGCAGTGGAAACAGCTAATTTCCATGCTGATATAAACAAATGTGTATATTTTTGTAAGAAAAAGAATATACACAGTAATAATATGTGAGGCAATTTAAAACTGGGACAGACAAAAAGAAGTCATGGTTCACTGTGAAATTTTAACTGGATTAATAGGAAGCACTGGCACTTTAAAACAACAAACCAATATGTAGGAATAAAAGTTAACTCTCCATCACACTCAAATGGGTTTAAAGGATGTTTTGCCATCAAAAGCACTGGTGTTAAGAGCAAGGTTCAATTAATGAGAGGTTCCCAGCAAAAGACTGAGCTCTGCTGAAGACAATCAGGGAGGAGTCTTATTTACATAAACAACAGAGTCTTGTTATGAGGGCTGTTGGTGTTATTTTGTTGTACATGAGGTAGAGAATATAAAGGATGAGTTGGAGGGAAAAACAATTCTCAGAGAAAGAAACAAACAAAAAGATCGTGGAGGAAAAGAGGTGTGCCATATGAAGAAAAAAAAAAGGAGCATTGCAAAATAATTGCACTTTATTCTTCAGGGTGCAGCCCCAGGCCAGAGAATTGGAAAACAAAATTAAGATTATAGATTTCCATGTATACAAGTATGAAATGTATTGATACCTAAGGGACTAGAGCTCAGATCTAAAACATAAAAATGTTTTTTTTTTTTTTTTAAAAAGCACTATGTTACCCAAAGAAATATAATTGAGTTCGAAGTTGAGTTAAATGAGGAATTTTAGGAAATGGATAGGCCATATTTGGATGAGAACAGGAAGAAAAGAGAAATAATAATATTGTGGTAGTGTAGAGAAAGAAGGTGTTGGAGAAGGAAGGTATTGGTGCCTTCCATGGAGAAAGAAGGTATTGGTGAATTTTTTTCTAGTAGAATTTATAGACATAATTCAGTGGGAAAATGTAATAGTGGTGGTAATACAGAGATGTAAGGAATGTTTCACTTTTCTAAGTTCAAATCTCTATGAAGCCTTAATTTGCCTTGCTGATCCCTAAAACAATAGAGGAATGCTGAGGCAATGCTTTTTGAGACTTCTTCCATATCAACAAGGGGGAAGAGGTTCATAAATCTAAAGTAGTAAAAATTGTGGTAGGAAACGATCATACTGCTCCAAGTTATAATACTGAAAGACAGAAATAAAAGACATAGTCACATGCAAACTAAAGACTGAGTTGTTTCCTCCTTCCTGACTGTCTAGTTATAAGAGCACAATTACACTGAGCTGTCATTATCTGTTGATATCCCATCTTCCCAGGTAGACTTCAAAACTTTCAAAATCAGCAGTAATTGTTACTCATCTCCATATCTTTAATGCATAACACAGTGTTTTTGTTTGGGAATTTAATACATTTAATCCTCATTATTCATGGATTCTGTATTTGCAAATTTGCCTACTGACTAAAATGCATTTATAACTCCAAAATCAATACTCATGCTACTTTCACAATAGTTTAAAGGCATGAATATGTACAGAGAGGTAAGAAATAGGAGTTCCTCAACACACACTTTCCCAGCTTAGGTGGATCAAGGAGAAGGTTGTTTTGGCTATTGTACCATAAACAAGTATATGTTTTGTGGGCTATTTAATGCCATTTTTTTTGGCTTTTTGTTGCTGACGTCTCTGTTTAAAATGGCCCCCAAGCAATGTTGAAGTACTGCCTGTGTTCTGAATTAAAAAAGGCTGTGATGTGCTTTACTGAGAGCACATGTTTTACATAAACTTTGTTGAGGCATGTGTTATAGTGCTGTTGATAGTGAGTTCAATGTTAATGAATCAACAGTATGTATTAAATAAGGTGTCAAACAAAACACACATAAAATAAGGTTATGTGTGCAAAAATGCTGTGGCCAAGGCTTGCAGGAATCTAACCCTATATTTCTTCTAGGAACAATGATTCAGTATTTGTTAATTCAGTGTTTGCAGCAACTTTGTAGAACATAACTATAGTGAATAATGAGAATCAAATTTGTATGTTTGTTTTGAATGAGTTATTTAAAAGATGCATCTATGATTCATAACACTAGACTAGCTTTTTTATAAATGCAATTTTATATATTTTCAAAAAATACAGCTAATCTGCAAATTAAATGGATTCAGGTTTTTAGATATTTAACAGCTAAAATTCCCGGATTTAATTTATACATCTACCAGTCGCATTCCAAGTGACAGGCTGTAACTTTACGTTGTCGCTAACTTCTTGGAGTCTCTGCCCTCAACTAAAAATAATTGCCTCGGGAGCCTGATATGAGACCCAAAGAAGTAATGTGAAAGAAAATATTTTTCTAAACTCTAAAATGCTGAACATTATTATCCTTTGATTATATCAGTTGTATCTATTGAAACAAATTAAACTTACTTAAATAATTATTACTAGTTTACACATTTTACTCACCTTTAAAAAACTGACTCCGCAACTGTAATGGCGGCGCGGCGAGCGCAGCGTTAGCCCGTTGGTTCTCAGCCCGCGGCCGTTAGTGCACAGCTGTTAGTGCGCGGTCCTTAATGGTCCGCCTCCACTAGCGGTCAGCATCGCAGTGCGCCAGGCGGCGGTCACCCTGGGTCGCTGTGCTGTGACCTGTCGCCTGTTGGGGGGTGCGGAGCAGCCTGAGGGCCGGCTGGATCCTGGACGTCCTGCTCCCTCAGTGATGATGGCTGGCCGCAATTTGACCCAGAGGACACTGCCAGCTGAGATTTGCCTCTTCAGTTGCACCTGGGCACTGGTGGGAGCACCCAGACTGGGTGCTGGATGAGTGCTCCTGGGCAAGGGTGACCGGCCTGCGCAAGGACCCCCTCTCAGCCGGGGCCTAAACCTCGGAGGGGGAAAGTCGATCCTTGGGACCCGGGACAAGTAAAATGAGGGGTAATGATGTCACTTTGCTCACAGGATTTGTTAAGTGTTAGAAGTCGTATAATTGTATTGTATAATACAAGCCGAATTGTATAATTCTCAAGGCTATTACCTTTAAGAGTATGACACCTTTAGGGCTTCCCTGGTGGCGCAGTGGTTGGGAATCTGCTTGCCAATGCAGGGGATACGGGTTTGAGCCCTGGTCTGGAAGGATCTCACATGCCTCGGAGCGGCTAGGCCCGTGAGCCACAACTACTGAGCCTGCGCGTCTGGAGCCTGCGCGTCTGGAGCCTGTGCTCCGCAGCGGGAGAGGCCGCGACAGTGAGAGGCCCGTGCACCGCGCTGAAGAGTAGCTCCCGCTCCCGGCAACTGGAGAAAAGCCCTCGCACAGAAACGAAGACCCAACACAGCCAAAAATAAATAAATAGATTAATTAATTTATTAAAAAAAGAGTATTACTACACCTTTAGATAAAAAATTGCCTTTGTTTTGAAGGTTTACAGGAATATCGTGGCCTGTGACCTGACCTACATGGACAGCTGCAAGAACAAAGGGTCCCTCACCAAGAGCTTTGCAACAACTAACCACGCCCCTCTCTCACCTTTTCTATAAACAGGCTTTGCTGAAAGCCTTCCAGGAGTTCAGGGTTTTTAAGGCATGAGTAAACCCTCTCCTGCGTGGCCCTGCCATAAACCTTTCTCTGCTCCAGACTCCAACGTTCCGACATTGTTTGGCCTTACTGTGCATCAGGCACACGGAACTGTGCTGGGTAACACAACTACTAGATATTTGAAGTCATCATATTTGGGGCTGTGAGACTGAGGAATGTAAAAAGTACAAGTCTCCTATACTCAAAAGAGCTTGTTGTAGATGTAAAAATTTGGCATTCGTATTTTTAATAGCAACATAAGCAGTGTAGAATAAACATATAAAAAATCAGTTTCTATTAGGACACTAAAAAGGGTGAAACCGAAAATAAAACTTCCCTCAAAGAGACAATGTAAGTGAATCACAGTTCCCTCATGTGGGAATAGGAGGAAAAGAAGTGAAAAAGTTTATGTTATTGGCATTTTATTTTCCTTGATTTAAATAAAATTATTTAAAATACATACAAAAAAAGTTCCTAAGAAACATTCTTGTGCTGTAACAATTTTTACCTAAATATGAAGTACAATATGCTTGATGTCAAGTTTGTTCCAAGATATGATTTTGGAATTCATCTAATGAACTTTTTTTCTTGCAAAAAATATACGTTTTTCTAGACTTGTTATGTGCTTTAATTATGTTTGCTAGTTATGACATGATCTCTGTTTACACTAATTACTAACTGCTTGTAATTATACAAATCATGCCTATACACCCTAATTTACTTAAGATGATATGTAAACAAAAATTTATCTTTTTCCTGCCTGCAACAGGGGAAGATGAGGTGCTGAGATTTTTTTTAAATAAAGAGGATCAAAAACCACAGAGGCATCATCAGCCGTACAAGCAAGTTGGGGCAGAGGTGGGGGGAGTGAGGCAGGTATTCTTTATTTGTGCTGAGTGGCTCTCCTTGTCTCTAAAGCACTTTCTTATCCCTCAATCCCACAAAAGCCTGGGATCAGTTAAGAAGGAATTATCAGTACCTTAATGGATGATGTAGCAATCCCGCCCAGATACTATTTCTTTGTAACCAGACTCTATGTACCTATTAGATCCTTGCTTCTCTAACATAAGGTTTTGCATTTTGCTCAGCACATCTATAAATCAGCAGCTACTGGCTGTAGAAGGAGACGCCTGAAAAACCTAGTCCTCGTTCTATATGTTATATGTCAGAAGAGAAGGGAAAGATTACATACTTTACTTTCAATATTCCACCTGATCGTTGTAACAATCTGATGAGATTATAGTTAGTTAGAAAAAGTAAGCCGATTCAATGAATAGTTTTCTAAATCTACACAGTTAATCAGTGGTAAAATCGCTATTAGAACCCTGACTCTAATCTGTTCTATTTTATGTTATATCAATGGCAACTATAGAACCCGTTAGAATTCTCTTGAACCATAGACACACAGGCCTCGCACTCAGACACAGCCTGATTCACAAACAAGTATAAAAGAAAAGTTCCTTTTTTCCATGATGACAGCTGCTTAATTGATTGTTTGCTCCATTGTTTTTTTCTTTTTTTTCCCCTTTGTTCTGGATCATGTTTGCCTGAGCCTGTAATTCCCCTAGGGCTGTGGGTCCCTGGCTCTTAGTGCTCTGCTGTTCACTTCCCCATTGCTATTGATATTCCCATATCCTGGTTAGCACTGGACAGAGATCAGTACTTCATTAGTCCTCTTGATAAAACCTCACCCTTGAGTTGGAGGCAAAACATTTAAATTTAAAACAAACTCCCAAATATTAAAATGGACTTTATCTAGAAGCCAAGCAGAATTCAACAGGTTGTTTGGTTTGGTGGTTGATGTCAAGAAGACAGAAGAGTGTTTTTAAAAGAATTGAGTTAGAAATTGAAGAGTGAATAGGAAGACATGGATAATTGTGGAATATGGGTTAAGTGACCCATGAGGAATTTTGAAAAAATCAGGTTCTCCTATAAAATTTCATTTTATATAGATCCCATACACATATTTTAAGAATCAATTCAAGTTTTCTTTCCCTCCAAAGCTTTTTGTGACTTTCCCACTTTTTACTGCTATTCCTCCCAAATGTTTCCATGGTATCTTTACATCATAAATCACAGGAGTTATACAGTTAACATATTAAGAACTCTTCCTTTTAAATTTTGTATCCCCATCACAAAAGGCGTATTTTGTTTGTTTGCTTAGTAAAAATGTTCCTGGAACAAGAATACACTTAGTATGTTAACAGTCAATCTGGTTGCATATAGTTCCCATTTTAAGTGGTATAATGTATTTTAAACTTTGGTTTGTAACTTTTCACTTGTGAAGATATATGGTATGCATGGGTGTTACTGTGCTACCTGTATGCAAATCGAGACTTAGTGAAGTGTGGCATTCTTGCAGCTATCAGTCAAGGCAATGCTAAATATAGCTTTTTGCATAAAGGTATGTCTGTTCTTTGTTTACAATGGTTATTGAACAGTGACTGTAAGATCACAATGGTGGTTTTCTTCTCATATTTGAAGCTTTATATTGACCTCTATAAAAATATAAGAAATATGTGATATTTTTCTGAGCATAGACGAAAGATGAAAATCCATTTCTAAAGGAAATAGACTTAATGATAAAAACATAAGCAGAAATAAGGGAGCAAAATAGCTGAATTTCTTGTTTTAAACTGCATGGATTCTATATGAGGGTAGGTCAAGCTCATTTTCAGGAATAGTTTTTTTTTTAATATTACTGAGTTTTAAGTCACAACTTAAGCATTATAGATATTTTTAAAAATGAAGTATTCAAGGAATTATCTGACATAGAAATGGAACTCAAAACAACATAGGAAGGTAATTTAATCTGCAGTTGTTAGCATAAAATAACACAAAACCTAAAGATAATAGTATTTTTTTCCTTACCATTAAGCCTCATGTTTATTTTAATTGTACCAAGCATTTAAAAATGTGTACCCTCTTGGGCTTCCCTGGTAGCGCAGTGGTTGAGAGTCCGCCTGCCGATGCAGGGGACACAGGTTCGTGCCCCGGTCCGGGAAGATCCCACATGCCGCGGAGCGGCTGCGCCCGTGAGCCATGGCCGCTGAGCCTGCGCGTCCGGAGCCTGTGCTCCGCAACGGGAGAGGCCACAACAGTGAGAGGCCCGCGTACCGCAAAAAAACAAACAAAAAGTGTACTCTCTTTTCTTTCATATAATAACTCTGTGAGATAGAGAAGTTTCATATTGCTACCACCACTTTATGGAAGCCCAAAGCAAGCGTTTCAAGGTGATATAAACAGACATCACAAATACAACCTAATCACACGACCAAGAATTCTGAACCCTTTGAGGAAAACCAACAATATAAAAGAGACACAAAAGAATAGAAAAACTAACATCTGAGGAAACAGACCTAACAGGACAAACAGAGTAATACTTTAAATCATGATTATTGCCAAAGCTCTGTCAGCAGCAGTGATTGTACAAATTTAAACTGCTATCAACAAACAAAACTCTGAAAATCTATGCTTAACATCATAATTGACTATGGTAGTGAGCTAAATTTTTGAATAGGGAAAGATGCCCATGCATTAAAACAAACAAACAAACAAAAAAAACAAACAAAAAAAAAAAAGAAAGAAAATACCAAAGAGAGACTCAGCAGTCCTAAGATTTGTTTTTTAAAAATGTTACAGAAGATCTGAGGAGATAAAAGGAGGGGCTAAATGTTCTTTAAAAATGGGGAAAAAAATTTAAGTAGGACTGAAGAATAATGAGATTACTAAATTGAAAAGGCTTGCCATGTATTGAGTGGCAGGAATTTTAAACACACAGATACACAATTATATATCACTAGACACATCATTGTGGTAAAACTTCTGAACTCCCAAAATTAAAAAAAGAAATCACTTTAAGATGTAGACACACTACAAGAATTAAATGACACTGAAAACAGACTTGTTTTGGGCAGTATTTCTTGCAAGACTGTAAACATATTTCTTCGGAATTTTGAAGAACTGATCTTGACCATAAAACCTTAATTTATCATTTAAGGGAGAGAACATGCAAGAACTCATATTTTATTTTTTAAAAAGTACCCAAATTGTAAGAATTATAAGAGAACATGCTCAAAAGAAACAATGCAAAAAAAAAAATTCAACCCAAAGGAATAAATAAAGCACATTAAATATGAGTAAGTTTGATCTGCTTAAAAATATATACAATCCTATAACTCAAATCCCAGAGGAATTTATTAAATAGAAGATGATGGTTTGGGGGATGGAAAGGGAGAGTGGAAAAAGGAGATTGATTTTTTTTTCATTTTGCTTATTTTAGCTTTATTACGTAGATTAAAATATCTAAAGCTAATAATTAAAAGATATATATCTATATATCTATATCTATCTTACAAACCATTATAATACCAAGAATGAAACAAAGAGAATTGAAAAATTTGAACAAAGGCAGAAAAGGAGAGAATAATGAGAAAACATGGAAAACTGAAAAACAATATATATAGTAGAAGTAATTGCAAATATTTTATTAATGAAAATATGTCTAAAGTCATATTGAAAAGACAGAGACAGCCTCTTCAATAAGTGGTGCTGGGAAAACTGGACAGGTAGATGTAAAAGTACAAAATTAGAACACTCCCTAACACCATGCACAAAAGTAAACTCAAAATGGATTAAATACCTAAATGTAAGGCCAGACACTATCAAACTCTTAGAGGAAAACATAGGCAGAACACTCTATGACATAAATCACAGCAAGATCCTTTTTGACCCATCTCCTAGAGGAATGGAAATAAAAACAAAAATAAACAAATGGGACCTAATGAAACTTCAAAGCTTTTGCACAGCAAAGGAAACCATAAACAAGACCAAAAGACAACCCTCAGAATGGGAAAAAATATTTGCAAATGAAGCAACTGACAAAGGATTAATCTCCAAAATGTACAAGCAGCTCATGCAGCTCAATATCAAAAAACAAACAACCCAATCCAAAAATGGGCAGAACGCCTAAATAGACATTTCTCCAAAGAAGATATACAGATTGCCAACAAACACATGAAAGAATGCTCAACATCATTAATCATTAGAGAAATGCAAATCAAAACTACGAGATATCATCTTATACCGGTCAGAATGGCCATCATCAAAAAATCTAGAAACAATAAATGCTGGAGAGGGTGTGGAGAAAATGGAACACTCTTGCACTGTTGGTGGGAATGTAAATTGATACAGCCACTATGGAGAACAGTATGGAAGTTCCTTAAAAAACTACAAATAGAACTACCATATGACCCAGCAATCCCACTCCTGGGCATATACCCTGAGAAAACTAGAATTCAAAAAGAGTCATGTACCAAAATGTTCATTGCAGCTCTATTTACAATAGCCAGGACATGGAAGCAACCTAAGTGTCCAACAACAGACGAATGAATAAAGAAGATGTGGCACATATATACATTGGAATATTACTCAGCCATACAAAGAAACGAAATTGAGTTATTTGTAGTGAGGTGGATGGACCTAGAGTCTGTCATACAGAGTGAAATAAGTCAGAAAAGAAAAACAAATACCGTATGCTAACACATATATATGGAATCTAAGAAAAAAAAAAAAGGTCATGAAGAACCTAGGGGCAAGATGGGAATAAAGGCGCAGACCTACTAGAGAATGGACTTGGGGATGTGGGGAGGGGGAAGGGTGGGCTGTGACGGGGTGAGGGAGTGGCATGGATATATGTACACTATCAGGCATGGAATGGATAGCTGGTGGGAAGCAGCCGCATGGCACGGGGAGATCAGCTTGGTGCTTTGTGACCACCTAGAGGGGTTGGATGGGGAGGGTGGGAGGGAGGGAGACGCAGGAGGGAAGAGTTGTGGGAGCATGTGTGTGTGTATGACTGATTCACGTTGTTATAAAGCAGAAAGTAACACACCTTTGTAAAGCAATTATACTCCAATAAAGATGTTAAAAAAAAAGAAAAGATAGAGCCTCACAGATTCATAAAAAACAAAAATCTGTTTATAAGAATAACTAAAAGTTACAGAACTACTATCAATAAAGACATATAAATATTAGAAAAAACTTAAAGGGATATTAAATATGGAAATCTTAATGAGCCTTAATGTAATTACTGATGCAAAACATTAGAAGGGGAAAGCATTTATATTGATTAAGATACGAAAAGATTGTATTTGTTAGACTAGGTATTATGCAACAAATGTTTATTTTTCACTCAAGTCACAATCTGATATTTAATGGTAGGTTTTCTGACTGTAATTCAGTTATCCCTGATCTTTCCATTTTTGCTCCTTCCATCTTCACCATTTCCCTGAAGAGCCCTCTTCCTCCTCTACATTTTGATGAATGAAGAGAAAGAGCAAAAATAAAAGCATACCTATATACACATAGTTAAGTATGAGTATATATTGTGCATACACACATAAACACATATGTGCATATACAAACATAGCTTATATTACATTGTCTCAAAATGCAAAAACCACTATCATCTATGTTCTGTCACTACTGATATAATTGTTATTACAATCTTAAAGGGCAGTGAAAGCACCATAAAAACTGTTTATAGAATCCTATTCGAGTCAAAGTTACAACTCCAGTCAAGTGTTTTGTTGCTGTTGGGTGGATGGTTTTGCCTTAGAAAAAAAAAAAAAAGAAGTTTGAACAGCATGAAAAGAACCTGTTACAGTAGGTGAGATTTAGGTAAGTATTTCTAATTAAAAGTATTTATAGTCTTTAAAATAAATAGCTTAGTAAGTTGTCACATTTTCCCCCAATATTCTTAGAAATAAACAACACTAGTATTTTAGGCTTCATTTTACTGCATTTGTATTCAGGTTAGAGGGCTTGAATGGATGAAATTCTCTAGCATTCTGATTAGTCAGACAAGTATTCTAGCTCACGGAGAAGGAAATGAGATGTTATTACCTCATATTTCACCTTTTCATTGCTGGCAGAAAAACCTAAGACATGCACTGAGCTTATCAAACACAACCCGCACTGTTTGTTTTTCTGTTTCCTCATTTATGAGCTTTTTGAGGAAAAGACCAACTTTTTAATATCTTCGTACTTCAGGTGCCTAGCACAGTACCTGAACATAATGGATTTTGGAATTGTTTATTTGGGGAACTTCATATAAGAAGATTAGACCAAGAACAGGGGACATTTTTTAAAAAGAAGAAAAATGGTCTCTTGACTTCACCTTTCCTCCTTACCACATTTATCCCTACTAGAACTCCTAGCCCTTGGCTCTTTAAATACATTGGTCCTATTTCATCTAACATTAGCTAAATCTTTATTTCAACAAGCAGGAATATCGGTGTCAATATCAACTGTGAAAGTGAGTCACTATGTATGTTAATTGCCAACGCAGAGGCCGAGGACTGCTAATTTTTAAAAAATGCATTTTTGAAAAAATTTCTTCCTGTTTTATTCCAAATCTGTGTGCAGATATTTCTTACTGTGATGCTGAACCTCCTGACAGAGATGGCATTTTCTTTCTAGTCAACAGCTAGCCTTCTCCTACATATGGTAAAATACTAAAGAATTTAAGTATTCACACTGATAATTCGTTAACCTGACCTTTAGCAAAATGTGGATTTCTGGAGTTTATCTGCCTCTCCATGCACAAGCTTCCCCATGATTTATATGTTCTGCAATGAATCCTACTTTCCAATCTTCTTGTCACCAATTTTATTCTCTGATCAGTCTTTTCTGTCGTTCTCTCTGGAGTCTCATTTCAGTCTGCCTCATAAAAAATATATTAGTTATCAACCTAAAAGACTCTCAGCTTCTGTTTCTGTGCCCATCTACATGCAGACTGCTCTAAAAGGCGTCACTGGCTCTGCTAGCTAGAGTTTACTGGGGTCCAAGATTATTATTCAAGGTAGCGTCTCTGGGCCCCAGTGATCCCCTGGCCTTGTGCTAATGGATTTTCTCCTAAAGATGCAAATAACGGCTGCCTGAATTCCTGTCTTAATTGCCTCAAAATGAGGCAATCTGGCATCCTTGCAGAGCCATAAATAATCCTCTGAAACTACTTGCAGAAATGCTCTATCAAGATTTTTTTTTGGGACTTGATGATAAAAAGTGTTCAGTGCCAAGTTGCCACCATAAACCAGATCACATCTGTAGAAGGGGGTTTGCTGAAGGAACCTTCTCCCGAGTCTACCCTTTTACTCTGGGTGTAAAAATCACCTTCATTTATTAATATTACTCTTGTAGTGATGTGAGGATTCAAACACTATCCAAAGAGCCAATGTAAAGTTAGGACTTTATGAAAATGAAAGTGGGGCTTCATTTCTGCTGCAGTCAGATCAACTGTGCTAATTTTTTTTTAAACCATACTGAGAAAACTACAATCTAACACTATTTAAACTTACTTTTCAAAACTGTCCAAGACCACACTACAAGCGCTTTGATGATTTATACATGGAATTAGGGGAGTAAATAGGGTTAAATCAGAGTGATAAAGAGTTCCTGACTAAATATTCAATTTGACTACTACCTATTAAATATTATAAAATGTAGCTGACCCATTATAGAAAATTAAATGCAAGGAAAAAGGGTGTTAATGTTAACTAAGCCTAAATATTTGTAATTAACATTTACATTTATCATTATGTACTCAGATGTACAGTCTCTGAAACACAGTAGTAAGAACTCAATAAATATTTAACACATGAATTAATGAATATGACTTTTAATATCATCTTTAGTTCCCCTGATAGTTTCACAGGCATTCACCTAGACAGTAACTTGACATTCATCCAGAAACCAAATTTCTGCAATCTTAGCCACGTGGAATGGAATCAAGAACCCCAAATACTGCTTGTGAGACTATTATACGATTTTTGGTATTCAAAAATGGGTAACTCTGATATCACAAATTTCAAATATTAACCTGTTTAAGAAGAAAGTGTTTAAGATGAAAAAGATGCAAAACAGAACTTCTTAACGTTATTGAGTGTGGGTAAACAGAGAAGCAAGTTTCAATAATGTAAAATATTCATTTTCACTGAAATTTTATATCATGTTAAACCTAGATATCTAAGTTATCTTTTTCATTCAAAAGACCATGATGAACAGGGAATCCTGGAGAAGAAGAAGAATGTGTCATTATTTGTCATTCTTAAAGTGTAGATGGTGACTGGATTATTTAGTGAGCCAGGCACAGTGAGGGCTCATCAGTGAAAACAGAAATTAGCTGATTAAACATTCTTTGATGAGTGAGAGAGAAGCACATAACAAAAATACAGAACTTCGGGGCTTCTCTGGTGGCGCAGTGGTTGAGAGTCCGCCTGCCGATGCAGGGGACACGGGTTCGTGCCCCGGTCTGGGAGGATCCCACATGCTGCGGAGCAGCTGGGCCCATGAGCCATGGCCACTGAGCCTGCGCATCCGGAGCCTGTGCTCCGCAACGGGAGAGGCCACAACAGTGAGAGGCCCGTGTACCGCAAAAAAAAAAAAAAAACAGAACTTCGAAAAATTCAGCTATCCTGTTTCAGCCCTGTTATTCCAGAAAACTTTATTCAAAGCATTTATGGAAGAAAGTTTCTTCCTTAGTTAATGATTTCTAGGGTAAAAATAACATTAGAATAACTTACCTTAGTAACTTAAATTCTTTCTTAATAATCTCTACTCTCAAAAAGCACTTCTTAATATCGAATCCAAAATTTTGCCAAGTGACAAGCTGATAAATTATCCGTGCAAATATTTAAATATTTACTAACTTATTTTTCAACTTTTTATTTATTTCATGGTTCTCTACTCAATGTGTACAAAGTTTTCTGGGGCACATTTTTTTCCTGCATTCTCTGTATCAATAAGAATTTCTGAACCTCTTCAAAATAGTATCTGAATACTACTTGTATCACTATACTATTAGTCTGCTGAATACAGAGAAAAATCAAATGATAATTATTAATTTTCATTTAAGGTCTGAATGAAATAAAAGGATTTATGTCCATGCCTCAAACAACAGATAAACCAGATAAAATATTAGAAACAACATTGTTCAGATATCAGGCAACAGATAGCACAGGATGGTCTCTTCACCTGAGTGAAGAGAAACAGATGAAGTGAACCCTGTGATTGCCTCAGCTTCCTGCCTAGAGGCAGTTTCAGGGCTGTAGTGCAAGGAGAGAAAACCTACAAAGAACATGGTGGTCACTAACATGAGAAGACAGTTCAAAGTTTACGGAGGTCACAGTGGCTATAATTTGTGGCACAATAATGGAGAGAGGTTGTTGAACAGAGGGAAATGTGACAAAATCTGAACAGGAACCCCTCAATTCTCCGGCTGAGCACTAATCAATGTATGTGTTAAAAGAAATCACACAAGCTTGGGGGAAAACCTACCAGAAAAGAGGAGGCTGAAAAATTTCCAAAGCTCACACATGGCTGGGAATAATAGTTCAGACTACCACTAGCGAAAATGGAAAAATCTCCAAAAATAAGGCATCTGATAGAGTTCTCCGAAAATATCATCCCAGCAGTAAAGCTCAGTTAGGCCTAGATCAAAGACTGCTTTGCACCTGCCTAACAAAGCTTAAAAGCAAACCTCAAGAATATTAAACAAAGTGCAAGTAACTTAACTTTACTGCAAAAAATGTTCAACACAACTTAAATAAATGCAATTTATTACCAAGAATCCAAATAAGATTGATACTGTCCAGCATACAAATTTCCAGACAAGCTAGAAAAATGAAATAGGAAAATATGACCCATAACTAGGATAAGATTCAATCACTGCAAGCCAACTCAAAAATTATATGGGTGAAGTAATTTTTAAATTGTAAGTTCTAATTAAAATTTTATTGTTAAAACAGAGATCCAGAAAAAAAAAGTGTCCTATATAATAATGGGAAAAGAAGAGAAGAGAAAACACAAACCTGGTAAGAGAGATGAGCAATTAAAAAAAAAAGACACAAGTAGAAATTCTATAAAAAATAATAGCAATATTATTATATTGTAGTGTTTATAACATATGTAGAAGTAAAATAGACATCAATGCAGATAATGGGAGAAGGAAGACAGTAGTGGACTAAAATAAACATATCCATAATACCATTAAATGTTTTTATCAAACATAGTTTTTTAGAACTATAATGCCAGCTACATATGGAATTTTAAATTTTGTAGTAGCCACACTAAAATTTAAAAAAAAAGATGAATGATGATATTGAGCACCTTTTCAGTCTTCATCATTTTCTTGCAACTCAATATTCATATTGTTCAAGACGGGTTGCCTGAGAAACACTTTCTTATGGTGATTAGTTTTATCCTATGCTTTTCTCAGCACCAAGATTCTCCTGGTGACAATAAGTTATGATGGACAGAGAGGAACACACAGATGGTAACACAGACAGAATACAACCCTCCCTTTCCCTCCACAACTCTAATTTTCATTTTTTAAATTAGTAAAGCTATTTATTTATTTTATTTATTTTTATACAGGTTTAGTAAAGCTATTTAATATCATCACTTCTGATGTTCTTTAAAATTCCAAAATAATAATGCAAATCCATACATAATTAATTATCCCAAAATAATCAAAAACAACAGCTAACAAAAAATTCTGCTCTGTGAAGTGAATATTGTTCTACTTTAAAAATCACTCACAATGTCTTAATATGTGTATAAAATGAACTTTGTTAAAGATGTGTAAGCAAAATAGGGAAAACATAAATCTTTCCATCTCAGAACATTTGTACAAGTAAAATGTAGTTGCTTTTATTAAACTAGACAGATTTACCAAAAAGCAAGTTTAAAAGAACTGTCCTGCATGGAAGCAACCTAAGTGTCCATCAACAGATGAATGGATAAAGAAGATGTGGCACATATATACAATGGAATATTACTCAGCCGTAAAAAGAAACGAAACTGAGTTATTTGTAGTGAGATGGATGGACCCAGAGTCTGTCATATAGAGTGAAGTAAGTCAGAAAGAGAAAAACAAATACCGTATGCTAACACATATATATGGAATCTAAAAAAAACAAATGGTCATGAAGAAACTAGGGGCAAGACGGAATAAAGACACAGACCTACTAGAGAATGGACTTGAGGATATGGGGAGGGGGAAGGGTAAGCTGGGATAAAGTGAGAGAGTGGCATGGACATATATACACTATCAAACAAAAATAGCTAGAGGGAAGCAGCTGCATAGCACAGGGAGATCAGCTCGGTGTGTTGTGACCACCTAGAGCGGTGGGATAAGGAGGGTCGGAGGGAGGGAGACACAAGAGGGAAGAGATATGGGGACACATGTATATGTATAGCTGATTCACTTTGTTATAAAGCAGAAACTAACACCCCATTGTAAAGCAATTATACTCCAATAAAGATGTTAAAAAAAAAAAAAAAAAGAACTGTCCTGAGATCTCAGAACCATGCAATTCTCATCACTTTCTTTCTTTTTTGTAAAGACATGAAGGGAAGAGCAAAACCAAAATAATTCCAGACATATTCCAGTTGGGGTGTATGGGGTGGGGAGAGATGGAATTCATTCAACCACTCAATAGAATCCACCCTATCTTAAGGAACACTATGATGTTCTCTAAGGTGAGAAGTTTTATAAGCTTCAAATACCTTTAACTTCAAGTAGATGCTTATATATATTCAAGATGTGACTTCCTCGACAGTTATGAAAGTTTTTCCATAAAACATTTAGGATTCTGTCTGATGATATGCCTGCTAAATGTGACTCTTTCATAATACATAAAGGGCCTACTAATACCATAGACCAGCCTTAACAAACTTTTCCTGTAAAGAGCCTGATAAAATAGTTTAAGCTTTGTAGGTCATACAGTCCCTGTCACAACCTCAGAAGTCCTTGCTTGGCACAATAGGTAGAAAAAGACCAGAAAAGGGACCATGCAAGCTGAAACGATGCAAAGAAATCTTAGTAATTAATGGGTAAAATTGAGATTGTTTTGCAACCTTTAAAGTTTTTGTCAAAACATTAGTCAATTGTAAGTGTATAAGAAAATGAAAAAAATAGTAAAACTAATATTTATTTAGTACACTGTGACTTCAAACATTGAAATCATTGAGAAAATGTTCTACTTCTTCTTAAAAAACTTACCCTGGTTGTGATAGTGTACTGTAGTTTGGGAAGATGTTACCATTGGGTGAAGAGCACTCGGGATCTCTCTGCATTATTTCTTAACACTGCATTTGAATTTATAGTTATCTGAAAATTAAACAAAGATTGATAAAAAAAAAAACTTGGGAATAGTTTGAACAATGCTTGCTTTCTTCTTGTTATTGTATAACTAATTATATGGAATGGGCATCTTTTTTGTTTTGTTTTGTTTTTTTAAAGATTTAGGGACTTCCCTAGTGGTCCAGTGGTAAAGAATCCACCTTCCAGTTCAGGGGATGCAGGTTCGATCCCTGGTCAGGGAACTAAGATTCCACATGCCGTGGGGCAATGAAGCCCATGAGCCACAACTACTGAGCTTGCACACCTCAACTAGAGAGCCCATGTGCTCAGTAGTTGTGGCATGTGGGCTTAGGTGCCCTGCGGCATGTGGGATCTTAGTTCCCTGACCAGGGATCGAACCCGCATCCCCTGCATTGGAAGGCAGATTCTTTACCACTGGACCACCAGGGAAGTCCCAGAATGGGCATCTTTTCTGTGCCTTGGTGGACTGCCATGCTTCTTTCTAAGTTTGTATCAGCTTCCAACAATTCATCCTTTACTCTTTCAAAGTCATAAAATGTCTCCAAGAGTTGCCTATTGTAAAGATTTTGCCAGCATCTGAGACATCTTCCAATTATCCATTTTTAAAAAAATTTTACTGGAGTATATTTGCTTTACATTTTTTAAACTATCACATGAATTCATCACCAGGAAACAGGGAAGCAGCACGACATACTTTTTGTCTCTGTGTGTACTGAACAGTTGATGCTGACTGGTTACTGATTATGATATACGTTTGTTATTTACATATTGATGTGGGGACCAAAGAGCTACCAGCAAAGTCTGTGATTTATGTAATTACAGTTAATGTACCGTGGTAACTAAAATTTGAACCATGTTCTTGAGAGATTTGTGTTATCTAACTAAATTGGTTTAGTTAAAATTTGTGCACAGCAGAACCATGCAAAGCAAGAACCACCTATACTCAACCCTGCCACACAGTGTGAAAGCAGCTGAAGACAATATGTAAACATATGGGCACCGCTGTGTTCCAGCAAAACTTTATTTACAAAAATAGAGAGCTGGCATGATTTGGCCTGAGGGCCATAGTTTGAGTCTGCTGAGTTATATGGCCCAAGCAGCAAGTCTTCTTGCACTGTTGTTATATTATAGAGTGGGCCTGCTACAACCCCCTTTCTTGCATAGCCCCTTATCCAAAGCTGGCTTCTGTGTCACCAACTCAGTGAGTAAAAGCAGTATTCCCAAGTGTGAAATATGCTGTCTTCATAATCTCAGAAGCCAAACAAGGGCCATGTTTCTTCCTCAGTGATGGGATGTACTAGCTACAATAACGTGTTCTTTTTTTTTTTTTAAACATCTTTATTGGAGTGTAATTGCTTAACAATGTTGTGTTAGTTTCTGCTGTATAACAAAGTGAATCACATATATATATATATAGCCTCATATCCCCTCCTTCTTTCGCCTCCCTCCCACTCTCCATATCCCACCCCTCTAGGTAGTCACAGAGCACCGGGCTGATCTCCTTGTGCTATGCAGCTGCTTCCCACTAGCTGTTTTACATTTGGTAGTGTATATATGTCAATGCTACTCTCTCATTTCATCCGAGCTTACCCTTCCCCCTCCCCGTGTCCTCAAGGTACCACATCTTCTTTATCCATTCATCTGTCAATGGACATTTGGGTTGTTTCCATGTATTGGCTATTGTGAATAGTGCTGCTATGAACATAGGGGTGCATGTATCTTTTTGAATTATAGTTTTGTCTGGATATATGCCCAGGAGTGGGATTGCTGCATCATATAGTAATTATATTTTTAGTTTTCTGAGGCACCTCCATACTGTTCTCCATAGAGGCACCCACCAATAGTGTATGAGGGTTCTCTTTTCTCCACATCCTCTCCATCATTTGTTATTTGTAAGACATTTTAATGATGTCCATTTTCACCGATGTGAGGTGGTACCTCACTGAAGTTTTGAATTGCATTTCTCTAATAATTAGCGATATTGAACATCTTTTCATGTGCCTATTGGCCATCTGTATGTCTTCTTCGGAGAAATGTCTATTTAGGTCTTCTGCCCAGTTTTTGATTGGGTTTTTTCATTGTTGTTGTTGAGTTGTATGAGCTGTTTGTATACTTTAGAAATTAAGCCCTTGATGGATGCATAATTTGCAAATATTTTCCCCCATTCTGTAGGTTGTCTTTTCGTTTTGTTTATGGTTTCCTTGCTGTGCAAAAGCTTATAAGTTTGATTAGGTCCCATTTAAAGACACAGACATAGAGAATGGACTTGAGGACACAGGAAGGGGGAAGGGTAAACTGGGACAAAGTAAGAGAGAAGCAATGACATATATACACTACCAAACATAAAATAGATAGCTAGTGGGAAGCAGCCGCATAGCACAGGGAGATCAGCTCAGTGCTTTGTGACCACCTAGAGAGGTGGGAGAGGGAAGGTGGGAGGGAAACGCAAGAGGGAGGAGATATGGGGATATATGTATATCTGATTCACTTTGTTATACAGCAGAAACTAACACAACACTGTAAAGCAATTATACTCCAATAAAGATGTTAAAAAAATAAATAAACGTGGGTGCAGAGAGAGGAGGCAGCTGAGGGGTAGAGAACTCTGGAGAGCAACAACACACAGGCAGAAACATCAAGTAGGTGCTGGGTTCGGGGGTGGCCAAGAGTTGAGGACATAGCAGGAGTCAGCCATGACCTGGGGGGCTTCAAAGCAGTCTTTGTCCGATAGTACTGAGAAACCAAGGGCTGAGCAGATTTAATAGAAGAAAATGCTAACTCTTGTCGGGATGCTCCATTCAAGACCAGGAGGCTGAAAGCTGACACGTTATTGCAGGTGACCCACGGTGCATCCAAATAAACTTTCCATTCGCTTGGCAATATGAAACAAGCCTCTGTGTCTCTGCTCCCAGGAAACAGGAGTTTCAAGAAGATAACTTCTTCACCAACAGTGAAATATCAGAAAGGGAATGTAAAAAACAATACCTTTTAAACTCACACACCCAAAAATAAAATATTTAGCAATAAATCTGACCAAGGAGGTGAAAGACTTATACACTGAGGACTATAAAACATTAATAAAAGAAATTGAAGAGGATTCAAAGAAATGGAAAGATATTCCATGCTCTTGGGTTGGAAGAATTAATAGTGTTAAAATGGCTATACTACCCAAAGCAATCTACAGATTTAATGTAAGCCCTACCAAATTACCATGACCTTTTTCACAGAACTAGAACAAATAATCCTAAAATTCAAGTGGAACCATAAAAGACCCTGAACTGCCAAAGCAATCCTGAAGAAAAAAGAACAAAGCAGGAGGCATAACCCTCCTAGACTTCAGACAATACTACAAAGCTACAGGAATCAAAATAGCGTGGTATCGGCACAAACACAGACATATAGATCAATGGAACAGAACAGACAGCCCAGAAATAAACCCACATAGCTATGGTCAATTAATCTTTGACAAAGGAGGCAAGAATATACAATGGGAAAAAGACAGTCTCTTCAGCAATTGGTGCTGGTAAAGTTGGACAGCCGCATGTAAATCAATGAAGTTAGAACACACCCTCACACTACACACAAAAATAAACTCAAAATGGCTTAGAGACTTAAACATAAGACATGACACCATTAAACTCCTGGAAGAGATCATAGGCAAAATATTCTCTGACATAAATCGTACCAATGTTTTCTTAGGTCAGTCTCTCAAAGTAATAGAAATAAAAACAAAAATAACTTGTTCTTTCTTAATCATGGTTATGTTTTGGCACATTCTAGT
The DNA here is from genome assembly GCF_951394435.1 of Stenella coeruleoalba. NCBI lineage: Eukaryota > Metazoa > Chordata > Mammalia > Artiodactyla > Delphinidae > Stenella > Stenella coeruleoalba. Next base: position 41,110,483 of record NC_137151.1, read on the forward strand.
CCACTTCACTAATATGGGTAGCTCCTAAATCTTCAGAGGTTTTAAACTCCTACCTTCTTGACTACATGATGTTTGCCAAAGTTGCTAACATGCTACTTCTCACTCATCACGTCCAACTAACACAATGCCAAGCATGTAGTAATATTCTACAGAATACCTATTGAATTCTGGCCCCTTTGGACTATAGTATAATAGACATAAGGAGAGTTAACATACCCTAGGGCAAGATCATTAATATATACTCTTGTTCATTCCATGTGAATGTCAACTGCCTCTGACTCACCTTCCTGATAGGAATGAAAAAGAATATTTTCTTCAGATAATGACTACATATCATATACCTAAAGTTATGCTAATGTGTTCTAACCACTTAAACAACAAAAAAAGCAATTGGAGTTACCCTTTAGGTAAATTTCTGATAGCCCATTCTCAAATTTCAGGATCAATCTGGCTTTTATAGGGGCTACACTAGTAAATTAAATGAGAACATGAAAGAGACTATAACTCCTGCATTCTTTAAGACTCTAAGGGTTACACTGATCTCTGCCATTTCCCACCAGGACGTGACTCTAGGTTTTGATTTACTACTGTGACCAAGTTGTGAAAGGACAGTTCCAGGAACTTCCTTTGACCTTTCCATTATAACTCTTACCTCATAGAAATCAATGGGAGCGTATAGCAATTTTAATACATGGCTTCAAAATTCTGGGCTTCCCTGGTGGCGCAGTGGTTGAGAGTCCGCCTGCCAATGCAGGGGACACGGGTTCGTGCCCCGGTCCAGGAAGATCCCACGTGCCACGGAGCGGCTGGGCCCGTGAGACATGGCTGCTGAGCCTGCGCGTCCGGAGCCTGTGCTCCGCAACGGGAGAGGCCACAGCAGTGAGAGGCCCGCGTACCGCAAAAAAAAAAAAAAAAAATTCTTTCACCCTCTTCCCATTCTCTCACTTTTAAATCTCAGTAGTTTGTGACTAATTTGACCAAGAGAAGACAGTGGAAGTGATATTATATGTCTTTAAGGGCTAGCTCAGAAAAAGACAGGCATTGTCTAACCTGCTCCCTATGGGATGCTTGCTCTGGTAGAAACCATCTACCACGTAAGAAGTCCAAATACCCTGAGAATACCAGGCTAGAAAGTCAGAGTGCACTACTCTAGATGATAGCCTCAGCTGAGCTCTTAGCCAAGAGCTAGCATCACCTGCTATCCAGGCAAGTGAGCCAGCTTGGATATCTAATCCAGCTGAGCCTCTAGATGACTGCAGCCTCAACCAACATCTAACTGCACCAGCATAAGAAGTCCTAAGAAAGAACTGCCCAGCTGAGCTCTTCCTGAATTCCTGACCCACGAAACATGCGAAAAATAAAATGTTTACTTTAATCACTAAATTTTGGGATAATTTGTTACATGCAACAATAACATGCCAACTAACAAGGATGTACATTTTAATTATATTTTGGGGGACTTGGGAAATTACTAACAGGTGCATCTGTGGAACAAGTGGAACCAGAGTAAAATAAACCATGTTTATTTATTATCTATTATCTCACCACCATATACTCCCAGGGCATGGTTACTGAGTAACCACAGAGCAAAAATGGGGGAATCATTACATACTGATGATGTTACCGGGTGTTAGAGACCCAGCCTCGCATTCAGTTTGTGGGTTTGGGGTCTGTAAACCAATTCAAGTTGAACTACCATGGATACTGTTTATTTTGTTTCCTTTTATAAATCAAGCAACATCATTGTTCACTGCCCATATAGTTTATTCCCAGGATCATTGTGTTCTATTTTTTAAAAAAATATTTATTTATAAGTTTATATTTTATTTGGCTGTGCTGGGTCTTAGCTGTGGCATGTGGGACCTTTAGTTGCGGCATGTGAACTCTTAGCTGCGGCATGTGAACTCTTAGTTGCGGCATGTGGGATCTAGTTCCCTGACCAGGGATCGAACCTGGGCCCCCTGCACTGGGGGCATGGAGTATTAGCCACTGGACCACCAGGGAAGTCCCAGCATTGTGTTCTATTAAAAATCACTGTAGAGATGGTTGGTCTGGTCCCTGACTTCTACTCTGACTTTGAAATTATTGAAATATGTATTTCAATAATTTCACTCATCTTTCTCCTTACAACTAAACCTGCCACCTGGTCTCTATTCATCTGGCATTCTATCACCTTCCTTTCAATCAGATAACATCATATTTTAAAATCATTCCTAGCCTACAGAGTATAGCCATCACAGATATTTACACTGCTGGTGCACTCCTCACTCCCATATTTCTTAGCACTTTGCTAAGCGAATTGTACTCAGCGTTCCCATAAGGTTTTGCAGATTTATGTACTGTACGCACTCTAATTGCCTGTGTTGGTGAACATTTTACCTTTTCCTGCTGTTTGCCAGGGAATCTCTTCATTTGTCTTTATTTAGTGAGGGCAAACACTTTTTCCAAACTTTCACAGGCCAACCTGTAGTATATCAGCATCATCTCTCAATGTCCCTGAAAAAGTGTTAAATTCTATGTTACAGGGGTGTGTTCCCATATGAAGAAACTCTGTTTTAAATCAGTTTTGTAGGCTGCCCTTCTGGATTCAGCACCCTCAGATCCAACTTCACATGTACTTTCCAGGTTCCTGACTGTAAGCTTGGCTAGGTCCTGCAGTTTCTTGGCACTTAGTCATTTTGTCTCCTTTAGCAGAAACCTCCCCAGCCAATTTATCCTGTAATCTGACCCTAGTTAAAAGTCTTCTGGCAAGCAGCAGAAGTGGGAGTATAGCCTGAGGAAGGCATGTGTTGTCTTGCAAGCAAAGGTGTCTGTATCATCGTTATGCATAGATAAAATGCTAGTCTTGACAAAGAGGAGTGGAGCATTTCTGAATGCCCAAAGAGTTTGAGGTGATCTCCGGTGTCAAGGTTCTAGAAAGCACTGAACCAGACATTAACATCCTTAATCTCAGGGTTCTACTCTTTCCCCATCAGAGCCCAGATCATAGCATGGTTGACTTGTTGGGATTCCTCCAGCTTTCTAATTCAATCCTGAGCCTGTTCTTCACTTTTTTTCTGCTCTCTAGTATTAGAAAGTGAGTCTTTTTATATATTTCCAAGGAGGCACTGTGACTTTCATACATGGCCTTAAAACAATGATCAAGCACATCTACCATTGTCTTTTTTCAATACATTGATTCAACCCAGCAAGAGTCATCTAATCCCATACATTATAATATCTACTTCCTGTTTACTTTTTAAATGCCTGAGACATTGTATTGTCCAGTGGAAAGTAAACACGTACTTTCCACTTGTTTACCACTGGTAAAAAGTTCAATAATTGCACTGCTATAGCATACCAGGGCTTATTAGTACTCCCCCGACTACCAGTAATAGGAGTCACGGTGCTGGCCAACCAGCAGGTACTCCAGTCCTAATATCCCATTTTACAGTTCACTCTTTAGGATCACTCTTGGCACCCACTGACTTAGGTCAGCATCCTCAGAAACAATATCGAAGACAGGACTTTGCATTCAGGAGCTGTACTAGGGAGGATATATTGGGACAACACCTGTAAGGAAGTGAAGGGGGCAGGACTGAAGAGAGAGAGAATTGGAATGTGATGCAGATGCGAAGAGGTCTCAACCAGCGCTGAGCCCATCTATGGAATGGGTTGGCCCTTCAGAATTGTCCCAGATTAAGTAATAGTTCCAGGCCCTCCAGACTGCATGCACCAATCACTGAATGCAAACTGACTGTAGCAATGTGCATGACCTTGGGAGAGTCAGCTTCCCCAGGCTGAGGGTAATTTCCAAAGTGATCGAATAAGGAACCATCTGTAGCCAATATTCATGACTACTGGATGAATGAATGTCTCCGGACTGAAAAAGTGATCCAAGAGGCATATGCAGAGAAGGCAATGCACATATTCACTGGGAATCTGTTTTCAGCAAGGAACTCTAGTTGCAAATGACTCTGTGTCAAAGAGCCCTTATGATGATTGTGGCAGGACAAAAGTATGTAACAATAGAATACAGAGAGCATGTGTAACTAAATTAGAGAGAGGCAGATGCCTGCAGCCGTTCCCAGTAAAAGTAAAGCAATCAACTAAGATTTTGAAGTTTGCTGTACAATGCAAAACTTTGTACTTAAAGGATGTTATTTTGAATAAATGCAAAGGTAAGAATCAAAAGTTGTCTTCAAGTAGTAATAAGGCTCCTACATGCCAGAATAGAACAGTGTGGAAATCAGAAGAGAAATAATACAATGGGCATTTCCAGAGAGAAAAGGTAACCTAACCAAAGCTTTACAGAAATGCAACCCTTATACTTCCTCCCTGATTAGAGCTCTCATCACGTACTTTGTGGAACAGAAATCAGAACCTCACTGAAGGGTGTATCCAAAGGGACATAGTTACTATTCTCTTCCACTCCTAGAGTCTGGACAGATGTAATTATCAATTTATAGTCCATATTGAACAATCCTCAAGTTAATGAATGCCTTTGGAATGCTTAAATTTCTCAACCTTGGCCAGACCAACTCTGCCCGATTGTGGCAGTCAGTTTTCTATGATCCAGAATAGACAAAATCAGGTGGCCTCCACATACAGCTCTAGTTTTCTAAGTGAGTCTTAGCCTTGACTCTGTCTAGATTGGCTACCTGTAAAAACCATTGCTGCAATGACAAGGATTTTGATATATTTAACTCTTAAAAAGATGAAAATAGCAAGTTGGAATGAAATTGTTTAAAATAAACTACATTGAGAGAATCAGAAATACTTTAGTAATATATGTTTATAAAATACTTTTATTGGCAAGAATTTGGAGAGAGGGAACATCAGAATCTTTCTTTCTCTAGGTTATAAGCAACGCAAGGGCAGGATTTTACGTATCATGTTCATTTTTATAGTCATGTTAATTAGCGAGTTTGACACTCATTGATATTTGTTCAGTGAAGTTAACACATGCCTCAGAAATATTTCAATATAATTGTCTTATGGGTCTCCAAAGCCTTGTGTCTCTGATATTCTTGATTCTAAAACTTGTTCTGCTTTGACATTTGGCTTTAGGCTTGTCATACCCCTCTCCTCCCTGTTTGTGACCTGACTTATACAGCTCTGGCCATTTAATGTCATTTCCTACCTCCTATTGCCTGAGACAGGTCTTCCTTCAGTGTTCTCCTTCTGTCCTAAGTTCAGCTAAGGCTTTTTACCATACAACATTGACCTTCAAATCTGTGTGGTGGAGCCCTTTTTCTTCTCTACTGATTGAAGGCAGAAGGAAAAAAATTTCTACCCTGTCAGCTCTTTGCTATCCTAATGGATTTCCATTGCTTATAACTTTGGCTGTCTAAATTTAAAGTCATGCTTTCAACTCTGAAATTCAAAAAGTGTAAGTGAATGTCCAGGGTCATTTAACTAGTATAGAGAGTTTATGAAGAAATATCAACTTTTGATAATATCAACGTGTAACAACTTCATTTATGCAAATACTATGTAGTGAGTCTCTTAATATTTTGAAATTCTCATTAAATTTATAGTCATTTCTCAGTAATTAGAGGAGTTTTGTTTTGTTTTGCGCTACGCGGGCCTCTCACTGTTGTGGCCTCTCCCGTTGCGGAGCAACAGGCTCTGGACACGCAGGCTCAGCGGCCATGGCTCACGGGCCTGCTCCGCGGCATGTGGGATCCTCCCAGACCAGGGCACGAACCCGTGTCCCCTGCATCGGCAGGCGGACTCTCAACCACTGCACCACCAGGGAAGCCCAGAAGAGTTTTATTTCCATATTTAATATGCTGTTCCATTATTTTGAAAATTTTTCACATTAAACTAGTTTCAAACTTTCTGCCTCCCACTATGCCAGGAAAAATCTCTTGTGGCTTTAGTGCTTTGAAGGAGGAGCAGGGAGAGGGACGATATGACATTATCACTATTTACACACTCCCTTCCTCCCTTTTCTAGTGCTAGTTATTTGAGTTGGAAGGAGGAATAGAGAGGGAAAATGAGAGTGTTCCTTGACTTAACTGGGAGCGGTGGCAATCTGGTTGAGTTGATTATTGTTGTTTCCCTGGATAACTGAAACTGGCCACACTTATTTGCTATGTCGCAGTTACCTAAATGTTCGCTCTCTTGGGAACCACACCTATCGGGTATTAAGAATCCCTTCCAAGGTGGTGTTCAATGGCCCAATTTCCTAATGTCAGAGACAAGGCTCTGGTTAGACCTGTTCCAAGACAACTCTTCCCCCACCAGCATCAGTCTATCCCAAAGTCTCTTCCTAATGAACTCCATTCTTTCTCTTCAGCAGACATTGCCAAATGGCCAGGGACAAGCAGCCCCACTCAGCTCCCGCCTTCTTAGCTCTGCCATTTCTTTCTAATTCTCTCTGTCTGCCTGTGTAGTAAAGGAGCACAAAGGCAAGTGAGGGGTCTAAGCAGACAGCCATTGGAGAACAAAATTCTCTCTCCCTTTCTTTTGGAGACTTTTTTTAAACATCTTTATTGGAGTATAATTGCTTTACAATGTTGTGTTAGTTTCTGCTGTATAACAAAGTGAGTCAGCTATACATATACATATGTCCCCATATCCCCACCCTCTTGCATCTCCCTCCCAAGCTCCCTATCCCACCCTCTAGGTGGTCACAATGCACCAAGCTGATCTCCCTGTGCTATGTGGCTGCTTCCCACTTGCTAGCTATTTTACCTTTGGTAGTGTATATATGTCCATGCCACTCTCTTACTTTGTCACAGCTTACCCTTCCCCCTCCCCATATCCTCAAGTCCATGCTCTAGTAGGTCTGTTTCTTTATTCCCGTCCTACCCCTAGGCTCTTCATGACCTTTTTTTTTTTCTTAGATTCCATATATATGTGTTAGCATACGGTATTTGTTTTTCTCTTTCTGACTTACTTCACTCTGTATGACAGACTCTAGGTCCACCCACCTCATTCTTAAAAAGCCATTCCCTTGGCTTTGGAAAGGGAAATAATCTTCTCCAATAACATTCACAGTATTTCCACGATCCCTCATGAGAGCTCACACTTGGGTCCTCTACTTGGGTCACACTTTGGGGAAGACAGGAAGAATCCTACTCAGCCTCACTTGACAATGAGAAGTAAAATCAGCATCTTAAGTTTCTAATCTTTTGTCCCTTAAGGGAAGCATGGTGAAGATGACCCACCAGGCATGGGCCAGGAGGGATGGACATGTGCTAGAGCTGACAGATCTTTTTAAATAGATCAAAGTCAAGAGGATTGGCTGAGATCTAGAGAAGTCTGGTCAGATGGCAGTCAAAGCAAGAAAAGATAGTGGGAGATAACTAATATTAAAGTTAGGATCAGAGTAAGCTGATTCCTACGAAATGTCAGAAGGAAGTTCATCACCTAGGAAAACAATATATGTAGCAATTTTAAAATAAATAAAACCCCATAAATTTATGTTTTGAGTACATCTGGATGTTCATATATAAAATGTATTTCTTACGCCACTACAAATTAGGTCAGATAAAATCGGGGCACAAGTGGCAAGTATACAATAAGAGCATAAATTAAGTGGAAACTTTCTGGCATGTCACTAACTAACTGGAATCTTCACCTCCAAGCCTCTCTAAATCTTTCACAGATGGAGATGAAGGGTTCTGGGGATTCCTGTGTGAGGTTTGAACAGCAGGACTGGGTTTATACCACTTTCAGTTCTGTTTAGGTACCACCTCAGCTGCAAACGTTTCCTACCATATGCAGTGGCATGGCTGCTGCACTGCTCTGGCCCAACGTCTAGGCACATTTTCTGCCACTGTGGATGTGAATATTTAGCATTTCCCTTACAACCGTCACTGCCAATGTAACTTTCTGTGTTTGGTCTTAAAAACATTAGTGCTTTGTGCCCTTTCTCATATTCAGAAGCCTTAGCTATACAACACTTCAACTGCTATAGAGCTAAGGCCTCCCTCCTTCCAAACTTCTTTGTCCTGATCCAAAGGTGCTGGTGTGGGAGAAAGAACAGAATTTGTGGAGCAGTGACAGTGAGATTGTCTTCATGCCCATCATACTTTAGAACTTTTCCTTTCTAGTACACTGTCTGGAGAACTGGGAGTAACTTGATCATAAGGCAGATTAGGTGCATTAATCCTGGTGACTTAGTAATAGGGGATCTACTTAGTTGCCATGGATCATCCTAAAACTGATCCCAAGTGATCTTGTCCTGAAAACCATACAGATAAATTAGATTCTGCAACCTGTGAGACTTTAGGTCTTCACTCTGAGATTTGTGTCTCACATATTTTCAGTTTCCTTAAACTACATACACACATGTGCACTTATACACACAATATAATAAATTTCAGAGGCCAAGTGCATACTCAGTAAGGAAGAAGTCTAAAAATAAAAGTGCTATAAGGCACTGAAAAAGAACAACTAGGCCAGCATATTTCAAACATACTTTTCCCTATAAAGCCTGCTGTCAAAATAATTTCCTACTAATTTCCTAATTTCCTACTACTACAGTTCCTACTACAACTAAAAATCCTTTTTCCTATTGTTCTTCACTTTTTTGAAAGAGCTAAAAGCCAATTGTCTCTGTTCATTTATAAAGACAATTCTGTCCAATTAACACAAAACTGTTCTAATTAATTACTGTCAATGGGAAATTATTCTATCAAATGAATTAACATCATAGAAAATGGCTTCTAATCATTCGGTGTCATAGAAAGTATTCTTTCAAAGGTATCTTTTAAGATATATTTCTCTACATGTGCGTATACTGTTGATGTATTATGGAATATAGTTTCTGCATTTAGTTTATTTATGTCATTTACTGGGTGTGACTAGTAAACAATCTGAGACCATCATGTCTGATCAGGATGAAAGAACATGCAGATCAGTTTTGTGAATAAAAATGTCTATTGAAAAACAAATTGGGCAATGATGAAGGAAAGTAATCCTATTTATGTTTAAAGACAATTTTTACTTTTCTTTCCCTTCCATTTCCTGGTCTCTTCATGAAAAATTTAGTCCACAAGCATGAGGTGTGGCTGAGGACAGTAAGTGTCCATGCCAGGGGCAGTGGCACCATGCTTAGAATGGAATGTTGGAATCAGTGTGGGTAGAAGGGTATTCCCAGGTAATGTGGCCCAGTGAAGGGGATGAAAACCAAGCCTGCTGAGGAATGCCCACTGAAGGGGCAGTTTGATGTGGGGTGTCAGAACCAAAGCATAGTAAGGAGGGTATGCACATGGGATTACAGCTAGTTGTAGGATTTATTATATAAGAAGGGTGAGAAGGTCGTTCACGTGGTGCATAGAGAGTGGCCTGTGTGGGACGGTGGACTCCAGGAGGGATGGGGAGGGTATCCACTGGGAGAGTGGGAGTCTTCAGGCCTCAAGAAAAGTGAGGAAGGCATGTACAAGGCAGGGGGCTGCAAGGCGGTGTGACATGGGGTACTGGAGTCCACGGCAGGTAAGGAGGTGGCTAACCCAACGCAGTGTCAGTGTTTGAGTGGCCTAAGGGTGGCATTCCAGTGTGTGCAGAGGAGGAACTTGGCATAGAGTATCAGATCGTGAACAGTGTGAGGAAGATCTGTCTAGAAGGGTTATCTCTTCACTGGCTGTACGAGCCCAAGTGGCTTGAGGAGAGCATCTACATGAGATGACGGTCTAACAAGGGTGTTATGATTCTAGCCAGGTACGAGTATCACCATCCGGGAGACCATTTCACCAGGAGGTAATGGCCCCTAAGTGGGCTGAGGAGGCTGGAGTGAGGAGAATTTCCACATTGTGGGCAATCCCACTCAGGGAGTTGGAACAAAGGTGGGGAGAGAAGGGTATTCACATGTTGGAGGGAGCAGTGCAGCAAGGTATCAGAGCCCAAGTGCGACAAGAAAGTCATCTGTGCGTGAAGAGGATGGTAGCAGTATTGTAAGTGCAGTTACACTGAGGGAGATTGAGCACATAAATAAATGTTAGGTAGGGATAATGGGAACTGGGTCTCTTACCATCAGAAAAGAAAATTACAGATACAGAAAGGGAGGAAATTAGTGTTAATGCTATGGCATTATATTGAAACTAAAGATGTCTGTGTGAACTCCTGGTTTTCAATATAGAAAGAAACATAAAAATAAATAGAGGTGCAAATATGTGGTTATACACGTGTTTTCTAAATTTTCTATTGAGAAAGCCTGGAAGCAGGGACATCCCAATAGTAATAAGTGCACCTTAAACCCTGACTTGGTTTCTTAATTCTAGTCTCCCCTAGAAGAGCTAGGACTCCTTGGAGAAAGGTCTGATCTAGAGGTAGAGCAGGAAGGGACATGAGACTAGAACATCATCTTGTACCAGAAAACAATAAAAGGCTCAAATGATGAAGGGGCATGCCAAAAGGACACTTGGAGGGTTTCCACTGGCCAAATCTGGGACAACTGAGCCTCACAATAAATAATGATGTTAATGGATGACAGCCCACTAAATAAAACAGAAAGCCATGGTTCATAGTGATATACAAAAATAAATGAATAAATTGAATATTCGGATGGTGGAGAAGCATGGTAGACATCACTTTCATCAACTGATCAAAGTTAACATAGGACAAATTGAAATCTTGGGCAAACTAACAAGATGCAATAAGAAGAACACAATACTACTTCTGTGATATTCCTGAAATGTACAACCTGAATCTAATTGTGAGTAAACATCAGAGAAACTCAAATTGAGGGACATTTTATGAACTATCTGGCCTGTATCTATGAAGATGCAGTGTTACAAAAGCCAAGGGAAGACTGAAAATGGTTTCCTAATGAAGGGGACTAAAAGATTCAATGCACTACAGGATTCCAAACTGAATTTTTTTGCCACTAAGAACATTTCTCAAACAGTTGGTAAAACATAGATGACAGTTTGAATTCAACTTTGTTGAGTAAATTGTTGTAATATGTCAATGTTAATTTCTCAATTTCAATGGTTGTATTGTGCTCTGTAGAAAAAATATTCTTGTTTTAAAAAACTACACACTAAAGTACTGAGGGGAGCGCTATGCAGCATCATGTAAAAAACTCTTTCAAATGAAAACAATTTACCTGTGCTATACTTGCAATTTTTCTATAACTTGGAGATTGTTTCAAATAATAAAGAATAAAAGTTAAAAAAAATAAATGCAAGGCTTTACCAACATATACTGATTTAACTGAGAAAAGGAAATAGTAATTGGATATTCTTTCCACTCTGCATATGATAGTGTGATGGAAAGAAGGCTATACAATAGAAAAATTACTGAATTGTGGGCCAGATAGCTTCAAGAACTTCCTCCAATTTTTACTCACTATGTGAACCTGGACAAGTCTGCTTCAGGTCTCAGTTTTCTTCAAGTAGCATGTGACATCAATGCTTACATTCTTTACATCAGTTCTTATATTTGAGCTAAGAGGCTCAAAGGAGTTGTCTGTGAAAACATTTTGTAGACTATAAGGTGGCATAGAAAAGTCAGCATTAGGTACTAACATGGTCAAGCTGGGCTTAACCTGTGCTATTTGAGTCTACTGCAAAATTCCTGGTGTGTTTGTTCAAAATCAATCAATTCAATTCTGATTCGATTAGTTCTTCTATTGGTCTGACCTATATCACACTCTACAGCTATGCCATATGGCTCAAATCGGGCGTGTAAGAATCTACAGTACTCCTTCTACCTCTGGTCAGCACACTGCACTGAGGTTTCCTAACTCTGACTGTCAGACATTTTTGCACACACTCAGCACAGCCGAGATGTATTTCTGCAAGTATTTGCTTCAAGATCAGTGAGCTAGCTAATGTCAGAACATTTTTTTCTGGCAAATCCAGCTTAACTTTGAAATTAAGAACACTTATATTTGATGTTAATAAAAGTCAAGCAACACGGGCTTCCCTGGTGGCACAGTGGTTGAGAGTCCGCCTGCCGATGCGGGGGACACCGTTTTGTGCCCCGGTCCGGGAAGATCCCACATGCCGCGGAGCAGCTGGGCCCGTGAGCCACGGCCGCTGAGCCTGCGCGTCTGGAGCCTGTGCTCCGCAGCGGGAGAGGCCACAGCAGTGAGAGGCCCCCGTACCGCAAAAAAAAATAAATAAATAAATAAAAAATAAAAAAATTAAAAAAAGTCAAGCAACAAAATTTTTTCTCTTTATTTTGCAGTAAGCTTCTTTAGTAAATACAGAGTTTGGGTGTGTGTGGTTTTCGTTATCGTTGTTGTTTTTGCAGAGCACTATATTTAACCATTTAAAAGATTAGAATATTAAGACCCAGAGAGAGAACTGGTTACCTTAAGGAAATATCCTCTGATGTTTGCATAGACTGTACAATTACGATCTTTCTGTGAACATTGACTCTGATGTGGAATTTCTATCTTGATGCTACAAGGAGGGTCTATCAAAGGATGCGGTAATTTCTTCCCCCAAAATAACAAATATACACTTTTAATGGGCTTTCATGGGAGAAACTATTTGCAAATGAAGCAACTGACAAAGGCTTAATCTCCAAAATTTACAAGCAGCTCATGCAGCTCAATATCAAAAAAACCAAACAACCCAATCCAAAAATGGGCAGAAGACCTAAATAGACATTTCTCCAAAGAAGATATACAGATTGCCAACAAACACATGAAAGGATGCTCAACATCACTAATCATTAGAGAAATGCAAATCAAAACTACAATGAGGTATCACCTCACACCAGTCAGAATGGTCATCATCAAAAAATCTACAAACAATAAATGCTGCAGAGGGTGTGGAGAAAAGGGAACCTCTTGCACTGTTGGTGGGAATGTTAACTGATAGAGCCCTACTATGGAGAACAGTATGAAGGTTCCTTAAAAAACTAAAAATAGAAATACCATACGACCCAGCAATCTCACTACTGGGCATACCCTGAGAAAACCATAATTCAAAAAGTCATGTACCACAATGTTCATTGCAGCTCTATTTACAATAGCCAGGACATGGAAGCAACCTAAGCGTCCATCGACAGATGAATGGATAAAGATGTGGCACGTATATACAATGGAATATTACTCAGCCATAAAAAGAAACGAAATTGAGTTATTTGTAGTGAGGTGGAAGGACCTAGAGTCTGTCATACAGAGTGAAGTAAGTCAGAAAAGAAAAACAAATACCGTATGCTAACACATATATATGGAATTTGGAAAAAAAAATAAGAATGGCTCTGAAGAACATAGGAGCAGGACAGGAATAAAGATGCAGGTGTAGAGAATGGACTTGAGGACATGGGGAGGCGGAAGGGTAAGCTGGGACGAAGTGAGAGAGTGGCATGGACATATATACACTACCAAATGTAAAATAGATAGCTAGTGGGAGGCAGTGACATAGCACAGGGAGATCAGCTTGGTGCTTTGTGATCACCTAGAGGGGTGGGATAAGGAGGGTGGGAGGGAGACACCAGAGGGAGGAGATATGGGGATATATATATATATATATATATATATATATATATATATATATATATGTATAGCTGATTCACTTCGTTATAAAGCAGAAACTAACACATCATTGTAAAGCAATTATACTCAAATAGAGATGTTAAAAAAAAAGGGCTTTCAACTGATGTCTATTGGCACAATTTTTTTGTTGTTGTTAAACCATAGCTCTTAACCAGAACAAGTAAAAGCATCATTCTGAAACATATTGGGAATTGAGGGAAAAAGAAAACTTCAATTATAGTTTCTTTTTTTATTTAAAATTTTGAAATTTGGCTTATCATAGATTTTTGCATTAATTTTTATTTTGTAAAAAATAATGCATTAAGGCTTCCGGGAAGATGGCGGAAGAGTAAGACGCGGAGATCACCTTCCTCCCCACAGATACACCAGAAATACATCTACACGTGGAACAACTCCTACAGAGCACCTACTGAATGCTGGCAGAAGACCTCAGACCTCCCAAAAGGCAAGAAACCCCCCACGTACCTGGGTAGGGCAAAAGAATAAACAGAGACAAAAGGATAGGGACGGGACCTGCACCAGTGGGAGGGAGCTGTGAAGAAGGAAAGGTTTCCACACACTAGGAAGCCCCTTCGCGGGCGGAGACTGTGCGTGGCGGAGGGGGAAAGCTTCGGGGCCCCGGAGGAGAGCGCAGCCACAGGGGTGCAGAGGGCAAAGCGGAGAGATTCCCACACAGAGGACCGGTGCTGACCAGCACTCACTGGCCCAAGAGGCTTCTCTGCTCACCCGCCCGGGCGGGCAGGGCTGGGAGCTGAGGCTCAGGCTTCGGTCAGAGCTCCGGGAGAGGACTGGGGTTGGTGACGTGAACACAGCCTGCAGGGGGTTGGTGCGCCACGGCCGGCCGGGAGGGAGTTGGGGAAAAAGTCTGGAGCTGCAGAAGAGGCAAGAGACTTTTTCTTACCTCTTTGTTTCCTGGTGCCAGAGGAGAGGGGATTAAGAGCACTGCTTAAAGGAGCTCCAGAGACGGGCGCGAGCTGTGGCTAAAAGTGCGGACCCCAGAGACGGGCACAAGACGCTAAGGCTGCTGCTGCCGCCACCAAGAAGCCTGTGTGCGAGCACAGGTCACTATCCACACCCCGGTTCCGGGGAGCCTGTGCAGTGCGCCACTGCCAGGGTCCCGGGATCCAGGGACAACACCCCCAGGAGAACGCATGGCGTGCCTCAGGCTGGTGCAACGCCACGCCGGCCTCTGCTGCTGCAGCCCCTCCCCCCGCACTCCGTGCTCCTCCCTCCCCCAGGCCTGAGTGAGCAAGAGCCCCCAAATCAGCGGCTCCTTTAACCCCGTCCTGTCTGAGCGAAGAAAAGACGCCCTCCGCGACCTACACGCAGAGGCGGGGCCAAATCCAAAGCTGAGCCCCAGGAGCTGTGAGAACAGAGAAGAGAAAGGGAAATCTCTCCCAGCAGCCTCAGAAGCAGCGGATTAAAGCTCCACAATCAACTTGATGTACCCTGCATCTCTGGAATACATGAATAGACAAAGAATCATCCCAAATTAAGGAGGTGGACTTTGAGAGCAAGATTTATGTGAGTGTGTATGTGTATGCTTTTCCTCTTTTTGTGAGTGTGTATGTGTATGCTTCTGTGTGAGACTTTGTCTGTATAGCTTTGCTTCCACCATTTGTCCTAGGGTTCTATACGTCCATTTTTTTTTTCTTTTTTTAATTTTTTTCTCTTAATTATTTTTTATTTTAATAACTTTATTATATTTTATCTTACTTCATTTTATTTTACTTTATCTTTCTTTCTTTTTTCCTTCCTTCCCTCCTTCCTTCCTCCCTCCCTCCCTCCCTCCTTTCTTTTTCTTTCTTTCTTTTCTTTCTTTCTACTTCTACTAATTCTTTCTTTCTACTTTTTCTCCCTTTTATTCTGAGCTGTGTGGATGAAAGGCTCTTGGTGCTGCAGCCAGGAGTCAGTGCTGTGCCTCTGAGGTGGGAGAGCCAACTTCAGGACACTGGTCCACAAGAGACCTCCCAGCTCCGCATAACATCAAACGGCGAAAATCTCCCAGAGATCTCCATCTCAACACCAGCACCCAGCTTCACTCAACGACCAGCAAGCTACAGTGCTGGACATCCTATGCCAAACAACTAGCAAAACAGGAACACAACCTCACCCATTAGCAGAGAGGCTGCCTAAAATCATAATAAGTCCACAGAAACCCCAAAACACACCACCAGACGTGGACCTGCCCACCAGAAAGACAAGATCCAGCCTCATCCACCAGAACACAGGCACTAGTCCCCTCCACCAGGAAGCCTACAAAACCCACTGAACCAACCTTAGCCACTGGGGACAGACACCAAAAACAATGGGAACTACGAACCTGCAGCCTGCAAAAAGGAGACCCCAAACACAGTAAGATAAGCAAAATGAGAAGACAGAAAAACACACAGCAGATGAAGGAGCAAGATAAAAACCCACCAGACCTAACAAATGAAGAGGAAATAGGCAGTCTACCTGAAAAAGAATTCAGAATAATGATAGTAAAGATGACCCAAAATCTTGGAAATAGAATAGACAAAATGCAAGAAACATTTAACAAGGACCTAGAAGAACTAAAGATGAAACAAACAATGATGAACAACACAATAAATGAAATTAAAAAATACTCTAGATGGGATCAATAGCAGAATAACTGAGGCAGAAGAACGGATAAGTGACCTGGAAGATAAAATAGTGGAAATAACTACAGCAGAGCAGAATAAAGAAAAAAAGAATGAAAAGAATCGAGGACAGTCTCAGAGACCTCTGGGACAACATTAAATGCACAACATTCGAATTATAGGGGTTCCAGAAGAAGAAGAGAAAAAGAAAGGGACTGAGAAAATATTTGAAGAGATTATAGTTGAAAACTTCCCTAATGTGGGAAAGGAAATGGTTAATCAAGTCCAGGAAGCACAGAGAGTCCCATACAGGATAAATCCAAGGAGAAATATGCCAAGACACATATTAATCAAACTGTCAAAAATTAAAAACAAAGAAAGCATATTAAAAGCAGCAAGGGAAAAACAACAAATAACACACAAGGGAATCCCCATAAGGTTAACAGCTGATCTTTCAGCAGAAACTCTGCAAGCCAGAAGGGACTGGCAGGACACATTTAAAGTGATGAAGGAGAAAAACCTGCAACCAAGATTACTCAACGCAGCAAGGATCTCATTCAGATTTGATGGAGAAATTAAAACCTTTACAGAAAAGCAAAAGTTGACAGAGTTCAGCACCACCAAACCAGCTTTACAACAACTGTTAAAGGAACTTCTCTAGGCAAGAAACACAAGAGAAGGAAAAGACCTACAATAACAAACCCAAAACAAGAAAATGGGAATAGGAACATACATATCGATAATTACCTTAAATGTAAATGGACTAAATGCTCCCACCAAAAGACACAGATTGGCTGAATGGATACAAAAACAAGACCCATATATTTGCTGTCTACAAGAGACCCACTTCAGACCTAAAGACACATACAGACTGAAAATAAGGGGATGGAAAAAGATATTCCACGCAAATGGAAACCAAAAGAAAGCTGGAGTAGCAAATCTCATATCAGACAAAAGACTTTAAAATAAAGACTATTAAAAGAGACAAAGAAGGACACTACATAATGATCAATGATCCAATAAGAAGATATAACAATTGTAAATATTTATGCACCCAACATAGGAGCACCTCAATACATAAGGCAAATACTAACAGCCATAAAAGGGGAAATCGACAGTAACACATTCATAGTAGGGGACTTTAACACCCCACTTTCACCAATGGACAGATAATCCAAAATGAACATAAATAAGGACACACAGGCTTTAAATGATACATTAAACAAGATGGACTTAATTGATATTTATAGGACATTCCATCCAAAAACAACAGAATACACATTTTTCTCAAGTACTCATGGAACATTCTCCAGGATAGATCATATCTTGGGTCACAAATCAAGCCTTGGTAAATTTAAGAAAATTGAAATTGTATCAAGTATCTTTGCTGACGACAACACTCAATTACAGGAAAAGATCTGTAAAAACTACAAACACATGGAGGCTAAACAATACACTACTTAATAATGAAGTGATCACTGAAGAAATCAAAGAGGAAATAAAAAAAAAACCTAGAAACAAATGACAATGCAGACAGGACGACCCAAAGTTTGGTTTATAAATGGTCATTGAATGATAAATTTGGTAGGTGGTTATATTTTTTTATCAAAAATAAGCCTAATATTGCCATCTAATTTCATTGACTAAATTCTATGGCAGCTTCCATTTTGTCAGGAATAATAAGGATGCATTCCTCTTGGTCTCTAAATGTTTATATCAGCCAAAAGGTGAGAAAAAAGATATTCCAAGGAAGATGGCCTTGTAAACCTTAATGGATTATTAATTAGTCTGTCAAGTTTAATTTTTGATTAAGAAAGAAAGGTAACACTTGAGCACATTTTAAGCAGCTCATTTTAAATTCTTCCATCACTGCCACTGAAGATCTGCAAGAAGAAGAGTTTTGACAAGTGATGCCATTTTTTCACACCTCTCCATAGACATGATCATTGAGATGACTGTGGTGGACAGCACAATATATCCAGAAAGCATTAGGCAATGGGAGGCTCTCCTCCCCCCATCTTTGATATGCTTGAATCCATATTAAGAACTGCATACTGCATCTCACTTACCCTAAAACCTGTGCTGTCACTTGAAATATCTCAAAATATTTCCTTCTTCTGTTATGCCATCCAGAAAAGTTTTACAGAACAGCATGCTCTCATTCATAGTATTTTCCAAAGTATAACTTACAAATGCCAACAACTGAGCACAACCTGAAACATCTGTGGATTGGTCCATTTATGGGACAAAGTAATCACTTTCAACACTCTTTAAAACCAGCTGTTCACAGACATTAATTGCCATGTCACTTATACACTTTAGAAAAGCACCATTTGACAACGGCACGTGTTAATTTGTTTACCACATCTGGTTCTTTTTCAGTGAATACTTTCTTTATGGCAGATGGTAATAGAAGAGTAGTTGCAATTATGCAGTTTAAAAGGGATCTGGGTTGTGATGGATACAGTACGCATTTAAGTGACTAAATTTTTATATTAAAACGCATATGTAAATTTCTTCAAATTTCTGGCTTACAAGTTCCATAATCTAGGTTTTGTTTTATTTTTAGAAATATACATGTTGATTCTACAATGACAAAATAGTTTTAAAGACTACCTTCACATGTCAGATCTTCAAAATATATACCATGCCTGTCTTGAAAGAGATGAGCATGTTGGTGTCTTCTCTTCCTGAAGTGATGCAAGAGAATCAAAGCTCACTCTTAGAGAGAGTGATTAAACATTACCAGTTTCCAGCACCCAGCACCCTTGGAACAGTATTAAAGGCTGTGGCTTCCATGAGATTGATTTAGGAACAGTGGAAGGACATTGTAGTCTGAGAGGGAAAAAGCCACTGGTTCTTTTTTCTGTTTCTTGCATGCTTCCTCTCCAGTTTGCTTACACACACACACACACACACACACACACACACACACACACACACACACCCCTACCATGAAGATCCAACCAACCTGAAAGAAAAGATTTGCAGAAGAATTCTATCATTTATTTAGTATCATGAAATCCCTCTGGAAATAATATAAATCTCCAGTGGCTTCTACCCCCGGTTCTACTTTGACTTTGCAAGCTATTCTACGTTCTTGATGCTTGGTTTTGGCAGTCTTTATCTCACTCTCTATAGCAGATGATGAATTCTCAAAGTTTGTTTAATTCCTATTCTGATTCTACCCTTTAAATGCTAGTGCTTCTACCAACAATGGCAAAAGACAAAGGCTGACATAATATTTGCAAATTTATGATAAAGAACTAAGTTTTTTAGTATATCTTTTCTATCACCCACACAAAATGCTGTAACATTTGTCGTGTCAAAAAAAAAAAAATCCCTTCCATGATCTAAGCTGCTGTCCTACCATTTCTCTACCTCTCTTTAGAGCTAATATGTAGTTGCCTATTTTGCAGTCTCCAGTTCTTTTCCTATAATTTCTCTTGTGCCCCTTTAATCACGGTTTCGCCCATAGCACTCTACCAGTCAGCTCTCATCAAAGTGGCCGATGACATTTATGTTGCTAAATCTATTGGTGGATTTTAAGTCCTTATTTAACAATACCTATAGATAACATTTGCAATAGTTATTCACTCTTTCTTGAAAGACTTATCTCACTTCGGTTCTAAGATACCACCTCCTAAAGATTCTCCTCTTTCCTCATGACCCTCCTCATTTCCTTTCAGGTTTGCCTTCTGCTCTAGGATTTCTCATCTCTGGTGTGTCTCACAGCTCGGCCCTCAGACTTCTCTACTTTTCTGTGGACTCTCACTTCCTAGATCATCTCATCATGGTTCATGTGATAGCATACTATCTATATGCTGAAGACTTTACAAGCTATATCTATGGTGAATAATTCTCAATTTCACATTCGTATATAAAACTGTCTATTGGAAATGTTCACCTGAAGTCTAATTGGCATCCCTAACTTAAATGGATGTTTCAATAAAGAGGGAAATTAAATGGTGTGACCAACAAGGGATTCATTTCCAAAATATACGACAGCTCATACAACTCAATAACAAAAAAACCCAACCAAAAGCCCAATCAAAAAATGGGCAGAAGATTTAAACATATTTCTCCAAAGAAGACATACAGATAGCCAACAGGCACATGAAAAATGCTCACCATCACTAAGTATTAGAGGAATCAAAACTACAATGAGGTATCACCTCACACCTGTCTGAATGGCCATCATCAAAGAGTCTACAAATAATAAATGCTGGAGAGGGTGGGGAGAAAAGGAAACCCTCCTACACCATTGGTGGGAATGTAACTGGGTGCAGCCACTAAGAAAAACAGTATGGAGTTTCCTTAAAAAAACTAAAAATAGAGTTACCATATGATTCATCAATCCCACTCCTGTGCATATGTCCAGAGAAAACTATAATTCGAAAAGATACACACACCTCAGTGTTCACAGCAGCATTATTTACAATAGCCAAAGCATGGAAGCAACCTAGATATCCATCAACGGAGGAATGGATAAAGAAGATGTGGTATATATATATATATACATATACACACACACACACACACACACACACACACACACACACACTGGAATATTACTCAGCCACAAAAAAGAATGAAATAATGCCATTTGCAGCAATATGGATGGACTAGAGATTATTATACTAAGTGAAGTAAGTCAGAAAGAGAAAGACAAATACCATATAATATTGCTTACATGTGGAATCTAAAAAATGATACAAATGAATTTATTTACAGAACAGAAACAGACTCACAGACATAGAAAACAAACTTGTGGTAACCAAAGAGGGGGAGGGGGGGATAAATTACGAGTTTGGGATTAGCAGATACATACTGTATATAAAATAAACAACAGGGTCCTACTGTATAGCACAGGGAACTATATTCAATATTTTATAATAAACTATAATGGAAAAGAATCTGAAAAAGAATACAGACACACACACACATATATATGTGTGTGTATGTATATATATATAAAATTGAATCACTTTGCTGTACACCAGAAACTGACACAACACTGTAAATCAACTATACTTCAATAAAAAATGAGGTAAATTATAAAACCCCAGAAGATGTATTAAATTGAACATAAAACCCCACAGTATCCTCAAACTTCTAGACAACACTGCAGCTTCTACAGTGCACCTCATTTCAGTAAATTTCAAGAATTTTTTTTAATCTATTTGCTTTGGTCAAAAACCTTGCAGATACTCTTGTCTCCTCCCTTTATCAGCAGAAGTTGTTTTGAGAAGGATGGCAGATCCATATATTGAATATATCTTATATTATGAGGACAAAGTATAGTATCCTTCATGGCAGGTGGGATCTAATATAATTAGTTTCCCATCAGCAAGCAGGCTGATCCCCACCACCCACCTACAGTATCAGGAGATGAAGGCATATTGAGGCTCAGGCTCAGCTGAAACCAAATGGGAGCCAGGGCTAACTGATGTAATCTGTCCACACTAGAATAGGGAGAACAGAATAGAGAAGAGATCAGATTGATCTGGGAAGCAAACAGAAGATATCCAACACAGCAGTCAAATAAAAATAAAAATAATAAACAAAATATGATCAACTTAACTCATAATTAAAATACTGCTATTAAAAAACAATGGCAGGGGGCTTCCCTGGTGGCACCGCGGTTGAGAGTCCGCCTGCCGATTCAGGGGACACGGGTTCATGCCCTGGTCCGGGAAGATCCCACATGCCGCGGAGCGGCTGGGCCCGTGAGCCATGGCCGCTGAGCCTGCGCGTCCGGAGCCTGGGCTCCGCAACAGGAGAGGCCACAACAGTGAGAGGCCCACGTACCGTAAAAAAAAAAAACAATGGCAGGATATATTTATTTCATTGATCAGATTGACAAAGTTTGTTTAAACAGAATTAAAAATAGACAGTACTGATAGCTAGAGGATGTGGTGAAAAAGGAACTCCTAAATGCTGCTGGTGAAAGCAAAAATTAGCATGCTTCTGGAAAGCAAATTCTTACCAAAATCAAAATGTATTGAACCAGATCCTACTTCAAGGAATCTAGGAATAAAATACTTAGAAAAAGCACAGAAATACTGTTCAATTTGTTTATTGCTTAACTGTGCAATAAACAAAATATGGAAACAATCTCCATGTCCATAAATATGGGATAAGAAATAAATGATAGGGCTTCCCTGGTGGCGCAGTGGTTGAGAGTCCGCCTGCCTATGCAGGGGACACGGGCTCGTGCCCTGGTCCGGGAAGATCCCACATGCTGCGGAGCGGCTGGGCCCGTGAGCCATGGCTGCTGGGCCTGTGCGTCCAGAGCCTGTGCTCTGCAACGGGAGAGGCCACAACAGTGAGAGGCCTGCGTACCAAAAAAAAAAAAAAAAAAAAAAAAAAAGAAGAAGAAATAAAGAAATAAATGATAAAACAATGATGTTCAATGGGTTTGAGTCAGCTGTTTAAAGAAAGGATTTAAAAATCTATATGCACTAATACGGAATGAATGTTGTGATAAAATGGTGGTAAAAGAAAGTTGCTGAACAATTTTTAGAGTACGCTTCCATGAGAGTTTTAAAAAGTATACATAAATTATCCAGATATTACTAGGAAATTTTATAAAATTCATCCATTACCCATTTCCAATGACTGGGACAGTAAACACCCTCTCCACAATTTTTATTTCTGATACCTTCTCCTCTATGTCTGCCCAGGAATGAAGATGGATTTGGAGCACATTCACATGCACATACCCCATGAAGTTTTTTTTTTTTTTTTTCTTTTGGAACTTTACTAAAATTTGGGGGGAAGTAGAGGAGAAATGTAAGTCCAGGGTCCAAAAAGTTTCAGCCATCTCCCTTGTTTCCATCTAATTTTTATTATCTCTTCAGAGATAAAGACAAATTATTCCCCTTTTAATAAAGATTTTTCCTTATTTTGCACATTCTTCAGTTTTTTCAGTCCCTTAGGGGGTCTTACCTTCTACCTTAAGTTGTCTAGTAAAATTTTTTTCCTAGACCAAAGAGCATAATCTACTTGGGAGCAATTCTGCGGAATACTATTTTCTCTATTTATTTATTTAGCCTATATGTCCATATGTTCTGAAAATATGTTTTCAGAGGTATTCGCCAAATGGTTAACAGTGGCTCCCTATAGGACTAGTTGGGGTAGCCTATACTAGGACTTTTATTTATTTATTTTTCCAACAAACATATATCACTTTTTTTTTTTTTTTTTTTTTTTGCGGTACGCGGGCTTCTCACTGCTGTGGCCTCTCCCGTTGCGGAGCACAGGCTCCAGACGCGCAGGCTCAGCGGCCATGGCTCACGGGCCCAGCTGCTCCACGGCATGTGGGAGCTGCCCGGACCAGGGCACGAGCCCGTGTCCCCTGCATCGGCAGGCGGACTCTCAACCACTGCGCCACCAGGGAAGCCCCATGTATCACTTTTATAATTTAAAAAAATTTAAGTATTTGCGTGCCTCAGGATTTTATCCTAGTCCACATCTCCTTCTATTTGTTCTCCTTTACTCATCACATTCACTCCAAATGTTTTAATTACCCTGTGAGTAGCATGTTTACAAATCCACATTTCCATTTTGGATAGTTTTCAAGCCATGGATATATGTATTTCCTATTGCAGATTCATTCTTTCCCAGACATATATGTACTACCTACCTACTACATGCCATGGTGAGTGATGGCCACACTGTTGCTAAAGCAAAGTGACATGACTCCTGTGTTGACAGTTGACAATCTTTGGACAATCTTTGGAAGTGGTGTACAGTAAACAATTAAACAAATAAATGTATTATAACATGTTGTAAGAGGTGTCCTCCAGAAAAATAAATGCAATGCTGTCATAAAAAAAAAATGGAGGTCTATATTAGACTGGGGGGCGAGAGAAGTGCTTTCTAAGGGGATGATGTTGAAGGAGAGGCCAGATGGAGAACTGCGAAGAGTAGCTTCCAGACAGAGGGACAGGAGGTGGGAAAGTCTGAGTTTCCAAAGTGCTTGCTGTGCTTTAGAAATGGAAAGACAGTTTTTGTGGTTTAGGCTTAAAAATTGAAAAAAAAATGTGGCATAACAATCTCAGAGACATGAGCACAGGAGTTTAGTAACGGCAATCTTAGACCATATGAAGATTTTGGACTATCTTAAAAGCAATGGGACGCCCTAAAAAGATTTAAGTAGGTTAAGGATGTGTTTTGGTTTATATATTTTTAAAATTTTCTTGTTATATCATTTATACTGTAAAATAGGTCAAAGAGATCGGGAAGAAGCAGATTATTAAGAATCTGCAGGGTATTTAGATTTCCCTGTTACCATTATCCATTTGATATTCCAGAAATCTAGATATATCTTTGACTTCTCTGTTCCCTTCACTTGCTCTACCATTCTGTGATCAAGTTTGACAATTTTAGATTCTTAATATCTCTCATAGGTATAATTTCTTCTTCTCTACCTTTATTAATTTACTGCCCTACATTAGGCTTTCATAATCTTTTATCTGGGCTCCTATAAGACTATAGTCTTCCTCCCACATTTCTATGGCTACTATCATGCATATCAACCCTGATCATGCAAACTGATGCCTTAGTTATCTTAATAAAATAAACATTTAAACATGATACTCCCCTACTTACATCGTCACTGGGTGTCCACAATAAAATACATATATTTATTTATACAGGAAAGAATGCCATTTATTGAACACTCCTATGAACAAGCTTCATATATGAAAATTTTTATTGGAATATAGTTGACTTACAATGTTGTGTTAGTGTCAGATGTACAGCAAAGTGAATCACTTATACTTATACATATATCCACTTTGAAATTTTCATAACAGCCCTGTATGTTAGGTTTTGCCATTGTTCTCGCTTTACACATGAAGAAACTAAGGCCTGGGGTAAGTAAATGAGAGAGAAAGAGTGTTATTTGGCCCACTGCTGAGTAAATCTGCTCTCAGAAACTACTTGACTGATAAATTGCAAATCACCTTGAGATTATATTTAGAGGAGCTCACCAGCTCAAATTTATAGGCAGAATGTATCTTATTAAGGAGCCTTTAAACTGTTTGATTCTTTGGAGTGAATTATCTTGCCAATAACTTGGCATGCTGTCATTGGGAACTTGAAAACCATTTTAGAAAGTTGTAGCAGTTTCGGATTGACTAGTAAAAGAATGCTTATGGTGGTTTATCACAGTGTTTTATATTGTTTCTTTTTTTCATTAAATATTTTTTTAATAAATTAATTTATTTTTGGCTGCGTTGGGTCTTCGTTGCTGCGTGCAGGCTTTCTCTAGTTGCACCGAGCTGGGGCTACTCTTCGTTGCAGTGCACAGGCTTCTCATTGCGGTGGCTTCTCTTGCTGTGGAGCTCAGGCTCTAGGCCCGGGCTCAGCAGCTGTGGCTCATGTGCTCTAGAGCACAGGCTCAATAGTTGTGGCGCACGGGTTTGGTTGCTCCGCGGCATGTGGGATCTTCCCGGACCAGGGCTCAAATCCATGTCCTCTGCATTAGCAGGCGGATTCTTAACCACTGCGCCACCAGGGCAGCCCTATATTGTTTCTTCTATTGGCATTAACATTTTGGACGTGTGTGGGAAATTTTCCAAATTTTACCTTTTAATGATACATTTCCTCTTAATAAATAATTAAGTACACAATTTCAAATGACTGACCTTAAAGATAAGCAGAACTATATCCCATTTTTCAACATGGGAATAATCTATATAATAAGGAGTACAGATTTCTGTCAAGTTGTGAGTCATTAGAAATGATTGAAGCTCACTCTCTCTTCCAGCCTAGGATCTAAACCTGGTAAATTCAATATCTGTACCTAGTGTTCTCACTCCTTTCCCCACTATACCATTAGCCCTCTAGAATCAGCTTCATTTCCTGGAGAATGTCACCAGCCAGCCCAACCTATATTGGTCCCAGCAGGCCTTATAAAGCAAGCTTTAATAAAGGAAGATAACATACAGTGACAACTATAGAATTCCACAGAGAGCTGTTATCAAAGTCTGTTTTCAGAGTCTGTTTTCAAAACACACATCAGATTCCCTTCCCTTACTGCTTTCCTTCTCTCATAGATAAGAAGAGGAAGAACTGAAGGTGATTTGTAACTTGAGGGTGTGGGTTTTCTTTTTTAGCATGAGGATTTGTTTTCCATATAGCTGAAGTAACAATCTTTCTGAAGACTTTGGTTGTTCTGAGATTCCATCCAAGCCTGAGCACTGTTTATTAATATAATTAATATTAACAATAGATGTTAGGCACAAACATAGGCACTGAGCAAAATATTTTTTAAATCTCATGACTACACCTAGGATGAGAGCTTACTTTTCTGCAGTCAACATATAGACCCTGACTTAACCAGCTGCAGCATATTCTTTCTCTCTCTCCAGATAAATTAACGTTTTCAAAAAAAGAAAAACCATATGATATCATGCAAATATAAATGAGACCCTCTCAGAGATTTTCTTCAATTCATTAGATAATATGGTGTTGAGGGCTAAATTGTGTACCCTTAAACTGGTTTTTTTTTTTGTTTTTTTGTTTTTTTTTTTTTTGCGGTACGCGGGCCTCTCACTGTTGTGGCCTGTCCCCTTGCGGAGCCCAGGCTCCGGACGCGCAGGCTCAGCGGCCATGGCTCACGGGCCCAGCCGCTCCGTGGCATGTGGGATCTTCCCGGACCGAGGCACGAATCCGTGTCCCCTGCATCGGCAGGCGGACTCTCAACCACTGCGCCACCAGGGAAGCCCCCCCCCCCCCCGCCTTAAACTTTTATACAGTGAATTCCTAATGCCTCGTACCTGAGAATGTGACTGTATTTGGCGACAGGGTTTTTAAAGAGGTAATTTAAGTTAAAATAAGGTCATTAGGGTAGGTCCTAATCTAATATGACTAGTTTCTTTATAAGAAGAGGAGATTAGGACTCAGGCAGACACAGAGGGAAGACCATGTTAAGACATACGAAGAAGATGGCCATCTATAAGCCAAGGAGGACTCTCGAAGAAACTAACCCTGGTAACACCTTGATTTAAGAATTCTAGATTCCAGAACTGTAAGAAAATAAATTTCTGTTTAAATAACTCAGTCTGTGATTCTTTATGTCAGCCCTAGCAAATAATACATTTACATTAGAGCCCATATATATTATAGGCAATGGAGATTTGCATTGCTATTATTTTCCCATAAGTTAACCTCTAGCCCTAGAGAGTTGTGAAATAGTCTAGTTATATAAAATTAATAAAAAGTGCACACCCCCATGAAATCAGATATTCCTCCAAGGGTTCACTAGGTAAAACTTATCACTCCACTGAAAAGATGCCCAGTGATCTCTTTTGTCCATTCCAAGTATTGGACTTTCTTTTCTTTTTCTTTTTTTTTTTCTTTTTTGATATACCACAACCCCATACCTTGCACACATTTCCTATCTCATGTATGTAACCATTGACCAGATATATGTCATAATATGTTAATCAAGTATGCTTTCCATGCATTTAGTCTGGGATGAATCTCTTCTTCTGTTATCCTGGCTAGGATGCAGGTTTTCTTCCACTGACTAATATTCAGAAGCTTTGTCATGCCAGGATGCAACGTATGATTATCAGATTTTCATAAAATTATACACAAGTATCAGATTTTCATAAAAATGATCAGGCTCATAACACCTCAATAAAGCGGATGAAGCCCCCATTTCCACACATACAAATCTGTTTTGAATTTATTATTATTTGAAAGAATCTGATTCAGATTTTTCTGTTGATTGTTAATTCTTTAAGTAAGAATAAGTGCCTTGACAATTGGAGAGTAGGTGGTGAGGGAGTATTATTGGAGAAATATAGACAGGATTTAGAAAAGGGAGGTATGAGAGGATTTAGAAAAGGGAGGTATGAATGAAGGTTCACCTGCTATACAGGATTAACAGACCACTCTGCTCTTAAGCCATATACTCCCTGGATTTATTCATTCATGACCTGATTTATTTTTAACATCACATGGTAATACGTTAGCGTTTTTTTTTTTAAGACCCCTCTGATAATCAGCCTAAGGCTGAAATATCTGGCAACAAAACATTTGAAGAGATAATTCAACCTAGGTAAACTTTAATATATCTTTAGATTTTCTGCTTCCTCCTCTCTGAGTCTGATTTCAGCATTTTGGCCTAAGGTCTAATGTTAAGGACACATAAGAAATGCTAAATGCCATAATCCCTCTTTCCTAAAGGTTATGCTTATTTATTTTTCCTATTTTAAATCAAATTTTTTCAACAAATTGAAACATTATTTAAGTAACTCTACTGCCCAGCTTAAAAATCGAAAGGAACTGAAAAGTTGACTTGGCGCTGATCTGTGAATGACAGTAATGAGTGTGGGGGAGATGAAGAACATGAACTTTTCAGAGTGTCTAAAAAATGACATTGTTATTTAAAGTGCTTATCACTTAGTGATTTTTTTTAAAATACGATTTTTTGCTTCACCAAGAGAACATTAAGCTGTGCTTTTTATCACACTCTTTCTTCCAAAGCACTGGAATTATCGTCTTTCTTTAGTCCATGCCCAGCTGCTGCCCTAGTAAGCCCCATAAACTTGGCTTCACAGCTGTGCTGCCTGTTCCAGATTTTGGAGTCGGAATTTTCTTCTCAGTTGTTTCAGTGATTTTGGCCCAGATTTCAGGTGAACATTCTCCTAATGCTCAGTTGAAAAGCATCACTTTTTCTGAAAATCATATGCAAAGTGTTTTTTTTTTTAAATTTTTTGTTTTGTTTTGTTTTCTGTTTTGGTGGTGCTTTTCTGAATATCATTGGAAGCATTTAAAACAACTTACCAACTTCTCAAAGAAAGCTCAGAGTATATGATAAGGTACTCAACATCACTAATCACCAGGGTAATGCAAATCAAAACCACAGTGAGATATCACCTCACAACTGTTAGGATGGCAATTATCAAAACAAAACAAAAAATCAAAAGATAAGTGTTGGTGAGGATGTGAAGAAATTAGAACCCCTGAACACTGTTGGTGAGAATGTAAGATTGTGCAGCCACTATGGAGATAAAAAATTAAAAGTTGAACTACCATACAATCCAGCAATCCTACATCTGGTTATTTATCCAAAAGAATTCAAACTAAGATCTCAAAGAGATATATGCACTCCCATGTTCATTGCACAATTATTCACAATAGCCAAGATATGGAAACAATCAAAATGTCCATTGACAGATGAATAGATAAAGTGTGGTATATACAAACAATGAAGTAGTATTCAGCCTCAAAAAAGAAGGCAATCCTGCCACATACAACAACATGGATGAACCTGAAGGACGTTATGCTAAGTAAAATACGCCAGCCACAACATGACAAATACTGCATGATTCCAATTATATGAGGTATCTAAAATAATCAAACTCATGGAAACAGAAAGTAGAATGGTGGTTGCTGGGGACTGAGGGGAGGGAGAAATGAGGACTTGTTTTTCAATAGGCATAAAATTTCAGTTACGTAAGATGAATAAGTTCTAGGGATCTGTTGTATAACACAGTTCCTATAGTTAACACCACTCAACTGCATACTTAAAAATTTTGTTAAAAGTGTAGAAATTATATTAAGTGTTCTTACCACACACACATACAAACAATAGGTCATGAGGACACTTTTGGATGTGATGTTTATTACCTTGATTGAGGTGATGATTTCACAAGTGTGTACGTATATCCAAATTCATCAAATCGTATGCATTTTATATGTGCAGTTTTCGGTGTATCGATTATCCTTTGACAAGCTGTTTAAAAAAGGGGAAAAAAGCTCAGGAGATGTGAAGCTAAACAGCCTAATTTCTAGTGACCAAGTGAGCCTAGATATCTGAGTGTTTTAAAATAATTCTATTCCAGTCCCCAGTACCGGTCCACAGTCTGTTAGGAACCCGGCCACAAAGCAGTAGGTGAGTGGTGGGCAAGTGAGTGAAGCTTCATCTGCCACCCCCCATGGCTCCCCATCACTCGCATTGCCGCCTGAACCATCTCCCCACACCCTCCCCCTGCCCCCGTCCATGGAAAAATTGTCTTCAACGAGACTGGTCCCTGGTGCCAAAAAGGCTGGGGACTGCTGCTATAAGTGGTCTATTTAGTACGAGGTCAAATAATCTTATAAATATATCTCATAAACTAGGAAATTGATGTACAATATCAGCTTCTGATATAAATTCTCCGTATTACAGTTATGTTTGTACTGTTTTATCATTTACTAGATTGTTGAGTTCCTTGAGGGCAAAACTATGTCATTCATTTTTCTGACACTCAAATTAAGCTATTATTTGCTTGGTAAATGTAAATTTTAATCTGAACTGAGCACTGAAGTTCACTGGTCTTGTGCTGTCCTGAACCAAACTTGGGTATTAAAATAACAATTTAAAAGAAATTTAAAAAAAAAAGAATTATTAACAGTCACATCTTTAACCCCTTTCTCTGCCTTTTAATAAGGAAAAATATTTTGTTGCTTGGGACCCAAGATTTTATTTTCTTGATTGGGTTGTCCAGATTGAGTAAAGCCATAACTGAAAAGACCTGAAATGGGCTAGATTGATTTTCACTGGCAAGATCTTATCACAGACAGATAAAAGTTAATTACAGGAGCTGGAGTAGAGACTTTCTTCAAGAAAGTTAGCAAATTCTGAATTTTAAAGAGATTTTATCTGGATTTTAGAAAATTTAAAAATATAACAACAGCAAAACACCTGAATGGAATCCTTGTTTGGCATTTGTAAAGTTTAAGTCAAGAATTTCACTGCTTTTCATAATTTGCCTTTTCAAAAAATTTTGTGTTCCAATAAAATTTTATTTATAAAAACAGGAAATGGGTCAGATTTGGGCCCAGGACAATAGTTTGCCAACCTATATGGTCTAGAGGGAATCCAACACTCCTCAGAAAGTGCTTGATGATCTATCAGGTTGCTTCTAATTCAGAAGTTCAGTGAATCTTGCTGTTGTAGACTCAGCCAAAAGAAATATTGGGACAATGTGATGGACCTGAAGGGCATTATGCTAAGTGAGATAAGTCACACAGAGAAAGACAAATCCTACATGATACCACTAATGTGGAACCTAAAAAAGCTGAACAGTAGCAACAGAGAATATAAAGGTGTTAACAGGTGCTGAGAGGGTGGGGGGAATTGGGAAGATTATATTAAAGGGTAAAAACTTGTAACTAGAAAATGAATAATTTTGAGGGTTTATTTTCAATACTGGTATTTCTTTTGCATGCTGTCTCATAAAGAAAACAAAGAAAATTCATGTTATGTGGTAATTCAACTTCTGTGGCAAGAACAGTGGTGATGGTGAGAGTGAGAAGGTAGTGGTTTTGCGGCCTTCAAATCATACCACATAGGTGACCATGTAAATCTAGTTCAACTCCCCCTAAAGGTCTTTTGATATATTTTAAACATTCTCAAGAAATAATTTGGTTCACAGATATTCATTGCATGAATCAAATACTTGTACACTTTTCATTTACTGTACAGATATTTTATATAAAGGTTACACTTTGTTAAATAGCAAATCTTACAATTTTGTGCATACTATAATTAAAAAAAAACAATATATAGAGTGTGGTATCATAGAGAAATATTTGGTCTTTGTTCCCTATTCCTGGCATAGAGCTCCTAAAGCCTTTAGAATTTCTCGAGAAATGAGAGTGATAGGACTGTCCCTTGTTCTAATGAAGCACTCTTGATTAGCCCCTAGGTAGCTTTAGGATGGTGGCTGGTCACCAGAAAGAAGACCAAGCCTTGATTACAAGTTTGAAACTTTCAACCCCACCCCCAACAACCAGAAAGAAGAGAGAGGCTGGAAATTGAGTTAGTCACCAATGGTCAAGGATTTAATGCATTACACCTATGTAAGAAACCTCCATAAATACCCCTAAAGATGGGGTTCGGAGAGTTTCCGATTTGTCCAACATGTCAGGAGGATGGCACACCCCAGCTCCATAGTGACAGAAGCTCCTGTGATTGGGACTCTTTAAGACTCTGCCCAGTATACCTCTTCATTTGGCTGTTCATTTGTAACTTTATAATAATCCAGTAAATGTAAGTAAAGACTTCTTGAGTGAGTTCTGTGAGTCATGCTACCAAATCATTGAACCTGAGGAGGGAGTTACGGGAATCTCCAAATTATAGCCAGTCCATCAGAAGTATGGTGGGTCAGGACTTTTGACTGGCATCTGAGGTGGGGGCAGTGTTGTGGGACTGAGCCCCTAAATGTGTGGAGTCTGACACTAACACCTGGTATTTCAGTCAGAACTGAATTGAATTATAGGACACTTAGTGAGTGTCAGCATTAATGTCAGATGTCAGGAGGAGAAAAATCTGAGACAGTCAAAAAATAAGAAAATTAAAACACTCACAACTCCTCTTATTCCCCAGATAAGCAGTTAGGATACATTGATACATAGATACATACACATACACGTACTCTCTCTTCTTAAACACACATTTACACACACAAATAGTTTTATAATAAATTAAGACCATAGCATACAGATCTTTTCACTGTCAATACAAAGTTGTTGAAATATTTTCTTTAATGGAATAGGATGCCATTATATTGATACACATAATTTAATTCATACAGCTAATGTCAAGCATTACATTTCAAGATATGAGTAGTGATTTTTGTATCTTTTAAGTGTAACATCTTAGGACAAACTATACTAAGAAAACAATCTCATAAATTTATAGCAAAAGTTGGTAAGCTGTGACTGTCCATAACACTCTCTACCTCTTTTCCACCTAAAATGGGAATTGATGTACTGTAACCCAACCATACTTCAATTAAAAAATAAAGAAAAGAAAAGCTGAGGGAATTAAAGCTTCAACAGCCAAATATTTTATTTTATTTTTTTAAAATGGGAATTGAGATAATTTTTGTGAAATATATCTAATAATACTAAAACATATTTATTATCTAAAGTCTGGAGGTAATATGTCCCAAATTAAGTTTTAGGAATTATTTTATTTATTAAACCAAGCTTCGATGGAACAAAACTTTCAATTTATTTGAAAGAGAATACACAGGAACATTTTGGTTGTCTGAATCTTTGGATAAGCTGAGATATTCTATTAATCAAAAGAGACAAAAAGAGCATAAATCATATTCCTCGTATAAACTAAAATCAATAGAATTCTATCAGGCTGAATTAAGCAATATTGTATTATTAACTTCAAATATTACCTAGTGTGGTTAAATGATTTTATTTATATATGTTTGAGTTTTTTTCTTGAACATAAGAATCTATAGTCATGTAATTTTTAAGCATAGAGGGATCTTAGATATTAATCAAATAATATGTAGGTTGGAGTACAAATTCCTTTGGGGTAGATACTGAATTCTCTCCATCTTTACGTCAATACAGTGACTTGCAAAAGTGTACCTAATTTTTAAACTCAATTTAACTGAAAATGAGGAAAGTGTGTTCCAAGAAGTTAAGTGATTTATCAAATGATTATTAGAGACTTAGATGTACCTAGACTTTAGAATTTATTTATTTTTTAATCCTAGACAATTAGTAGTACTATTATGCCAGACTTCCTCTCTCAACATATATATCTTTAATAATAGGAATATATTAGATATGGCAGCTCTTAACTAATGGAATTCTATAGTGGTACGTATTTAACTATATTTGGGGTTCCACACTGAAATGTCCAGGCAGGATAGGACAGGTAAAGTAAGTGAGAGAATATGGCCAGTGTTGAGTGCCTAAGCATATATTAGGTAAATGGAGTGAGTTGTGATAAATTAAATAAACTCAGGTCCTGTCTAAATACGGCTTCTTCTCCTCAGCTTTAGGAAATCTTAGAGGTTTATTACTTAGAGATGGGAAAGAAACTGCCTCTTGCTCAATACTCAAAACAGACACAAGACAGAGTTTTGCTGCCATTTAAGGAAAAAGTAAGGGATGCAGACAGACAAATCTCCACCCCCTAGGGTCAGGACCCAAGGTCCTGTCTAAAACTGAGGCTGGGGGACTTCGCTGGTGATCCAGTGGTTAAGAATCCGCCTTCCAATGCAGGGGACGTGGGTTCGATCCCTGGTCAGGGACCTAGGATCCCACCTGCCGCAGGGCAACTGAGCCGATGCACCTCAACTAGACAGCACACCTGCCGCAAACTACAGAGCCCACACACTCTGGAGCCCATGTGCCACAGCTAGAGAGAAGCCCGCATGCCTCATCTAAGACCCGATGCAGCCAAAAAAACCCCCAAGCAAAACAAAATACTCAGATGTCAACAACAAAAAAAATAAATTAAATAAATTAAAAATAAAACTGAGGGTAGGCCAAGAAAGTAGGAAAGCCCTCCCCTATACACAGATGTTTATAGCAGCTTTATTCATAATTGTGACAGTAAAAAGATCAGTGGTTTCCAGGGGTTGTTTTGGGGTGGCAGTGGGGATGAACAGGCAGAGCACAAAGGATTTTTAGGGCAGTGAAAAGACTCTGTATGATATTATAATGATGGATACATGTTGTTATAAATGTGTCCAAATCCATACCACGTATAATACCAAGAGTGAACAGTAATATAGCTATTACTTATGACTTTGGTTAATGATGTGCCAAAATAGGTCAGAGAAAGACACATATCATACGATATTGCTTACATGTGGAATCTATAAAACATGGTACAAATAATTTATTTGCAAAACAGAAATAGAATCACAGAAGTAGAAAACATACTTTACAGTTACCAGGGGAAAAGGGGGGAAGGGATAAATTGGGAGATTGGGACTGACACTACTGTATATAAAATAGGTAACTAATAAGAACCTACTGTATAGCACAGGGAACTCTACTCAGTACTCTGTAATAACCTATATAAGAAAAGAATCTAAAAAAGAGTGCATATATGTATATGTATAACTGATTCACTTTGCTGTACATCAGAAAGTAACACAACATTGTAAATTAACTATAGACCAAAGTAACTTAATTTAAAAAAAGAAAAGAAAAACTATGGCAACATACAAAAAAAAAAAAAAAAAAAAGAAAAGAAAAAGATCTCAAGCCAGTAATCTAGCTTTAAATCCAAAGCATGTGGAAGGAATAAAACAATAAAGACAGGGACAAAAAACAATGAGATTAAAAATGGGAAATCAATAGAAAAAATCGGGAAGCAAAAAACTGTTTATTTGTAAAAAAATCAATAAAATTGATAAGCCTCTAGACTGATTAGGAAAAAAGATTATTAATATTATCAATATCAGGGAAAAAAGAGGGAATGTCAGTACAGATTATACAGACGTTAAAACACAATAGGGGACTTCCCTGGTAGCGCAGTGGTTGAGAGTCCGCCTGCCGATGCAGGGGACACGGGTTCGTGCCCTGGTCCGGGAAGATCCCACATGTCGCGGAGCAGCTGGGCCCGTAAGCCATGGCCGCTGAGCCTGCGCGTCCGGAGCCTGTGCTCCGCAACGGGAGAGGCCACAGCAGTGAGAGGCCCGCATACCGCAAAAAAAAAAAAAAAAAAAACAAAAAAAAAAACACAATAGGGAAATATGAAAAACTTTGTCAATAAATGTGATGACTTAGATGAAATATACAAACTACTAAAACTATCAAAACCACAGGAAAGTCACAAACTACCAAAACCACATGAGAAGAAATAGATAACCTTAATTACCCATATCCATTAAATAAATAAATTGCATTTATCATTAAAAAATCTTTTCCTCCAAAACAATAACAATTGAGAATAAGAATAAGAATTGAGCAGTATTCTACAGAAAACTGGCCTGTTCTCTACAATATTGTCAATGTCATGAATGACCAAGAAAAACTTAAGAAATCAACACCTCAATTCAACATGCCTAAAGTGAAATTTAATTTTTTCTCCCCAAACATGTTCTTCTATCAGATTTTCTTTTTCATTATAGATAGTGGCAATGCCCACAATCTCAAAGAAGATCAGAGTATGGCATTTTATTGACAGCCTTATTCGTCAACACTCTAAGTTTCTGAATTACTAAATTCTGCCTGTTTTACCTCTGAAATATAACTCAAATTCACCCACTCCTTTTAAAACAATTTTATTGAGATATAACTCAATTCATGTATCACACAATTCATCCATTTAAAGTGTAAGATTCACTGTTTTTCAGTATTTTTACAGAGTTGTACGACCCATCATCACAATTTTAGAACACTTTGTCACTCCACCAAGAAACAGCATCCATTAGTAGTCATTCCTCACTCTCCTCTCAATTCTTCCTCTCTTGGGAAACCATGAATCTAATTTGTTTCTATAGATTTTACTCTTCTGGATAGTTCATATAAATGGAATCATACAATATGTAGTCTTTCTTTTTTTGACTTGCATCTTTCATGTAACATGTTTTCGATGTTACATCATGTTGTCATACGTATTAGTACTTCCTTTTATTTCCAAATAATATTCTCCTGTATACATAGACCACATTTTGTTTATCCATTCATTTTGATTATTATACTTTTGGGCTATTATGAATGAAGCTGCTATAAATATTCATGTACACATGTTTACATGGACGTATGTTTTTATTTTTCTTGGGTATATACCGAGAATACATTTTCCTTTCTCTTGGGTATATACCTAGAATTGGAATTGTCGAGTCTTATGGTAACTCTACGCTTAATGTTTGAAGAACTGCCAAACTTTTTTCCAAAATGGCTGCAACATTCTACATGCCCATTAGCGATGTATAATTCTAGTGTCTTTACATCTTTACCAACATTTGCCATTATCTGTCTCGCTGATTATAACTATCCTAGTAGAAATGAAGCCATGTCTCATTGTGGTTTTGATTTGCATTTCTGCAGTGGCTAATGTGTTCACTGGTTATTTATATATCTTCTTCAAAGAAATGTTTACTCAAATAATTTTCTGATATTTTAACTTGGTTATCATTTATTATTGCATTTTAAATGTTCTTTATATATGCTTATCAAGTCCTTTATCAGATGTATAATTTGGAAATATTCACTCCCATTCTGTAGGTTATCTTTTTACTTTCTGGATGGTATCATTTGTCACCCATTCATTTTTTTCCCACAGTAAACATTTGAATTCAGGTCCTTACGATTTCTGGATCATTTCTGAATTGTTCTGTAGACTTCCAAATGGACACTTGTCTTCAATTTCTACCCTCTCCTATCAATTCACTGGGTAGTTGTCAGCTGTCCCCTAAAACCAATAATCAGACTGCCATCTCTTCTTCACAAACTATTTGTGGATTCTCTTTGTCCTTAGAATAAATCCCATCTCTTAAAAATGGCGTCAAATTGTTTTAAATACTGGCTCCAACCTAGAATTTTGGCATTATTTCAGATATCAATGACCTCTACTCCCATGACATTTGAACTCCCATCACCCCAGCCCAATTTTTAGGTTATTTAAACAATTACTTCTATATCCCCGTGCTTCTGCTCATGTCTGAAGCACCTTTCTCTCCTTCCATCTCCACCATCGAATCTATATGTATCCTTTATGCCATACTTGGAAATCAACTTCTTTGGAAAGCCTTTTTCTATCACTATGTCTCCAGCACAAGCTTAGCATTTGTTTCATTCTCTTTTATGGAAATGGAATGGAAATGTATGAGTAAACATTATATAGTTATGATGCATCTTTTAGTAGTTGTTAAGCTACTTTCTTATGTAATAGGGCCATATACCATTATGTATGTTCCATGTCCAAAATGTATTGCATATATCAGGTGCATGTTTGTTTAATGAATAAATACGAAGATTAAAATTTTGTAAGAGATCACTTAGAATTTGTCACATTAAGAAATAATCATTTACTTTATGAAGAAGTCAATTGCAAAGTGTTTTTCATTTGTTAACTTGTTCGTTTTCACCTTGAAATACCCTAAGGAAAATTTCATTATATATTGGAACATAGTTTATTTACAGTCTGCTTTCAGGATATCTGTATCAGCATGATTGGTACCTCAATATTGTCACTTTTACAAAAGGACTTCTGTAATTCATGTTATCAGTGAACTTGATTACAGAAATCGGGTACTTTACTTTGCTTTATTTCTCTTTTCCTTCAGCAATTTGCACCAATGGGAAATGCCACATTTTTTATCTTGCTCATTTTTAGCCTTAGTTCCCTTATCAGTAAAATAATTCTATTAGATCAGATGATTTCCAATGTTCCATTTAAATCCTAATATGTGTCAGTGATGGGCATTTGCATAAGATCTCTGTAAGCAATCACTGATTTTGGATATTATTTTCCCCATTTACATTTGCCAACTGCATTTAAATTTCAGTTCTTCATTTAATGGAAATATTGTTAAATTGTTTCAGCTCTTCCAAGATAGTGGTGCCTTTCACTTTTGGAGACTTAACTTAGGATATGCATGAAATTTCCACAGTTGTAAAGCTGAGCCAGTGATCCATTCTTTGCCTCTAACTAGTTCTTGATAAGAATTTGTGAATTCAAATTCACAAATTTGTGAATAAGAATTTGTGGTCAATTCATACTTTTCCTTTCCCTTGAATTCCCAATGTGATTTTCCATTTTCTGCCTTTACATGGAAAGTGACTGTTGATAAAAATGTGATTTGACTCTAGAACATTATTTTTATTTTTCCCTATACCTTTTCTCATTATATATTCCAATTTTCTCTTATATCTCATCCACACTCACATAATTAGCTCTAGTTGATTTGCTAGGCTAGAACATTTCCCTTCTATGTCTCAGCATTTTTGAAGAACCTTTCCTCTCTTCCTCCTATTCTTCTTCATCATTATTATTATCACCATTATATCAATAGTAATAATAAAATCAATAGTAATATATATCATTATTGAGTGTTATTAGTCAATGCCCCTTATGTGTCAGGAATCATTCTAGGTGTTTTTGTAATGTTTACTGGCTAATTACTACAATGACATGATGAGGTATATATTATTAAATCCAATTTATGCATAAGAAAACTGAGAATCAGAAAGATTAAGTGACTTATCCAAGATTTTCTTGACAGGAAGTAGAAAAATCTGAATGTGACTTCAAACCACATTTTACAGTTTCATACTCCCACTGAACAGATCTAGTTAAAAAAGAAAACAAACTCATGCATATTGAGGCTTTCCAGGTGAATATTTGCCTATAAGTCTACATGGGCTTTTAAGTCTGAGTCTAAAATCATGAAATTGGGATATAAGGAAAGAAACAATTTATTAAGCTTTATGGATCTAAATTTGAGTCTCAGTCCACGACAGCACTATCTAGCCTCATACTCCTCTCAATTCAGTGAATCTCTCTGGGTTCAGTGTTTTTTCTTCTTTCAAAGAGGAAAACATTGCTTACCGTGCATGGGTTTTGTAAAGACGATAGCTGTTACTGTTATTTTAGTATAAAATTTTAATCTAAGAAAGCACTAGAAGAAGCTAGAAAACCATGTGGACTTAAAAAAAAAGTATATAGGTTTTAAAACAGATCGAATTTAATTACTTCCCCCCTAAAATAGTTCAACCACTCTTTTAAATAATGATTTTTTTGAATTATTATATAATTTCAATACATACTAAAAAGTCAATTAAGAGACTTCCAATCTGGACAAGATGGTATAAAATCCTTTTACCCTGCATCTCTCCTCTAAAGACAACCATATACCCCAGAAAGGGTACAAGACAAAAAGCAAACAACTATGAAAGGTTGTAAGAAGAAGGTCAGCTGGTTTAGGACACCAGGACTGGAGAAACAAGCACAACTGTGGCAGTGTGTTTTGTTTTGTGACCCTCACCCGATAGAAGAAGGCTACCCAGATCCAGCATTTCCCAAATCCTAACCTAGCAACAGAAAGCAGGTCATTCTTCCCCAAAGAGAAGTCCCTCTGACAACATCAGGGGAGCCTGACACCACCAGAAAGGGGGATCATTTTGGGAGCACTGCCAGAAACAAAAAGCCAGGGGATGCTCTCTCATTCCCCACCAGGCCTGGCACTCCACTCATCCTCCAAAGAGATACCAAAATAGGCAGGCAGAGCCGGCAGAAGAGACAAGATAGGGCAGGTGGCCTGGTCCAGGAAGCCTCTTAGTCCCTACATGACTAAGTCTCTCCTACCCTGCCCAGAGTTACCAGAAGGTCAGGCAGAACCCACACAAGGAACAAAGTCAGAGCAAGCAGCCTGGTCCAGGCAGGCTTTTCATCTCAGTGGGATACAAATTGTCTCTCCCTGCCAAAAGACACTGGTTTAAGCAGGTGGGGCAAGGGACTCAGCTACAACAAGAAGCTCAGTCTGAGAAACACCTATGTCCCTGTAAGCAAAAGACTCTTCTCTCCCACCCAGAAACACCATGGAAGAAAGGCACTGGTAGGGGAATCTCATTACACCCTCACCCACTGAGAGATACCTGGCAGTCAGGCCTAGGGAAATCCCTTATACACCCTGAGGCAGCACCAGCAGGGAACAGTTGGAGCCACAATAACAACAGCTAAACCAGGCAGGTCAAGGTAATACCAAAAGACCCTGATAATTAAACTGGCGTTGGTATTACAGCTACAAATGTAGGCCAAGACCTGCGTGCTAAATCTGACTGCTAAAAATTTTTTTAAAGTTAAATAGGACCCAGATTCTCCTAACATAATACAAAATGTCCAGGATACAAAACAAAAACAAAAACAAAAACAAAAAAACCATCATAGCAAGAACCAAGAAAAGACAACTTAAATTTTAAAAAAGCAATGAACTGATGCCAATATCAAAATGAATCATATGCTGGAAATAGATGACAAGACTTTTAAAGCAGCTGTCATAAAAATATTTTGATAAATAATTACAAAATCTCTTGAAACAAATTAAAAATATAGAAAATCTCAGCAAAGAAACAGAAGTTATAAAAATGAACCAAACTAAAATTATAAAAATGAAAATTACCATAACAGGAAAAAAAAAAGGTCTTGGATGGGCTCAACTGTAGTGTAGAGATGACAGAAGAATGCATTGGTGAACAATATAACTGATGCAATCTGAAAAATAATGAGAAAATAGGCAGAAAACAACAACAACAACAAAAATGAGCAAAGACTCAATATTTGTATTATTCAAGTCCCAGAAGAAGAGGAGAAAGAAATTGGGACTAAAAGAGGATTTAAAAAAATAATGATTGAAAACTTCATAAATTTGGTAAAAGACAAACCCACAAAGAAGTTGAGCAAATTCCATACAAAGAAATCCATGTTAAGACACATCACAATTAAACTTCTGAAAACTAAAGAGAGAGAAAAAATTATATTGAAAGCAGCCAAAATAAATGACACCCTACCTAAAGGGACAGTTTGCATTGTAATGAATTTCTCATTTTAAACTGTGGAGGCCAGAGGCAAGGTCACACTATTTTCCAAGTGATGAAAGAAAAGAACAAAGGAAAAAATCTTCAGCGTCTAGGACTAAAAAATAATTTTTAAACTTGACACAAAAAGTATAATCCATAATGGGGAAAAT
Source organism: Stenella coeruleoalba (assembly GCF_951394435.1). Lineage (NCBI taxonomy): Eukaryota > Metazoa > Chordata > Mammalia > Artiodactyla > Delphinidae > Stenella > Stenella coeruleoalba. The sequence goes on from NC_137151.1 coordinate 41,152,002, forward strand.
TGATATAGATATATTGAACCTCATCAAAATTAAAATACTTTGCTTGGTGAAATCTCATATAAAGAGAATAAAAAGACTACCTACAGTCTGGGAGAAAATATTTGAAAACCATATACCAGACAAAGGACTAGTGCCTCGGATATATAAATAACTCTCAAAACTGAACATTAAAAAAATTCCAATTAGAAAACTGGCTAAATATATGACCAGATATTTTACTCAAGAGGATATATAGATGGCAAATATGCATATGAAATGATATTTAGCATCATTAGTCATTAAAGAAATGTAAATTAAAACTACAATGACATATCACTAAATTCTTATAAGAATGGCTAAAATTTAAAAAAAAATTAGTGACAACAACAAATGCTGATAAGGACGTAGAGAAACTGGACCATACATTGCTGACAGGAATGTAAAATGGTACAGAAACTCTGGAAAACAATTTGGTGGCAGTTTTTAGAAAACTAAATAACCAGCTACCATACATGTCAGAAATCGAACTTCTGGGCTTTTATCCCATCAAAATAAAAATTATGTTCACACAAAGACCTGTACACAGTCGTTTTTGGCAGCTTTATTTTCAATAGTCAAAAGATTGGTTAAGCAAAGTGTGGTACATCTGTAACAGACTACTACTCAACAATAAAAAGGAATAAACTATCCATACTTGGAACTTGGAACAATCTTCAAAGAATTATGCTGAGTAAAAAAACCCCCAAACTTATATACTGTATGATTCCATTTATATAACATTTTCAAAATTACAACATTTAGAAGTGGAGGAGAGATTAATGGTTGCTAGGGATTAGAGATGGGCATGGGAGTGAACACAATAGAGGGTTTAGTCATAAAGGGAAACCTGAGGGATCCTTGTGGTATTGCAATTCTTTAATATCTTAACTGCAGTGGTAGATACATGAACCAATAAAGTGACAAAACTGTGTAGGAGTTAATGCACGTGCACACACACACACACACACACACACACACAAATGAAAGTAAGTAAAACAACGGGAGAACTATAAATAAAATTTTTGGATTCTGTCAGTGTCAATATCCTGTTTGGGATATTGTACTATAGTTTGCAAAGTCCTACTATGGGAAGAAATCGGGCAAAGTGTTCAAGGGTTCTCTCTGTATTCTTTGTCATCTCAATTTTTAAAAATGATTAAAACTACAAAATAGAAGTCCATTAGTCCAAAATTCTTATAGTGAAAAGCACTCTGGGTTGAAAATCATTGTTCACATAGTGCCATGGAAACACAACTCCATTTATTGTCTTATATGAGCAATGATGCCGGGGCTCACCTACAGTGTTGTGCGTGTGTGTGTGCTATTGGAGGGTCTTTTAGGAAAATTTTAAGATATCCTCAGTATATCTAAGCATTGAAAATTCTTCCTTCATTATGTTTATGATTCTGTCCTCTCTAATGTCAAGGCATTTAACTCAGAGAAGATTTACTGTATTAATATTATTGTTATTCTTGATATCCTTCTCTGAAATTTCCAACATTCGATCCTTTCTTATCTCATATATTTTCTCTCATACTTTTACCTCTATGTATTTTTATCTCTTATATTCAGGGAAATTTCTTCAAATTTATCTTTCAATCTTACTAAATTTTGGTTTTAGTTTCCAAGAAACCCTGCTTATTTTGTGATTACTTATTTTTCACTGTATGTTTTTTAATGGATGCAATACATTTTTTTACTCTCTCACTGAAGTTTTTTTTTTATTGAAATATAGTTGATGTCTCTGAAGACTTTAATTAGAATTTTGGTTTTCTGTTTCTTAGCTCCATTTATTTATTTATTTTTTCTGTTTCCTATCTTCTGGGTAAGGGTTTGGCACATGATCATTTTGTTGGAGAACCCTTAAGTGCAAGAATGGGAATGGGGGCACTAATGTCCATTATTTCTGCCCAAGTCATCCATAAAATGTTGTTTTATTTAAAACAATGAAGCAATCTTTAGTCACCCCATTTACATGGTAGAGCCCCGGATAGGCATGGGCAATCACCCCTGTGATTTCACATTTGACCCGACTTCTCACTCCTGCCTTCTGGAACCTGGTAGGCAGTTCAGCCAGCTCACTGGTTACACCACTTTTTGCTTGTCAACTAGACTGTGGCTTCTCATGTCATCAGTCAACACTGTTTCTACTGTTTTCTGTCTTCTAGAAATTTACTAACATTTCTTATTTTTTCATGGCCTCCATTTGATATCCTTTATTGTTGTGGTCTGTGCTATTTGTTTTGTTTTACTATTATTTCAATGTGCCAAGAGAAAAAAGAAATATGTATTTGTGTTGTCTGAAATTTTCAAACGTAAGTCACCATTAAAATATTCTCAACATAAAAATATAACTGTTGTACATTTTACTAGTAGTAATTTAAAAATCAATAAATATTTTTCTTTTCCTCCAGAAATATAATTGAAAACTAAAGCCATAATTATATTTGACAAGCTAACAAAGAATGGAATCATGGATTTCTTTCATCTTACAACTCATGCTGCACGTGACTTTAGCTACTAGCCTTTCACAATTAAAATAAGCCTTTGTAAAACAAGCCTTTCACAATTAAAACTAAGTAAATTCAGTGTCTTCCAAAGTATTTTGAAATTCTTATTATACTTTTGTTTATCTATAGGGAAGGATTTCCCCATATTATTTGTTACTGAGTCAATGCTAGGCATATTCAATCAATTAATATTTGTTATGATCCCAGGTATAATTTTAATGTCTAGTGACATGCAGCTTTGTGTTCTGTGAATCCTGGTTTTCTTTTTTTTTTGCCAACTGTGAATCTCGATTTTCTAACGTCATCCTTCCCACCCCAAAATAATCAGTCTCCCTTCTAACCTTGTCATAAGTTTCACTGACAGTAAAGTCACTCATCTCAGTGGAGCAGAAATAAAAGCAGAATCATTGTTTGGAACTACTGAATCATTGTTTGGAACTACTGACACATTGTACATTTATTTTATTTAGTTCAAGAACCAAAACATCCAAGTCATCTTAACCATGCCAATAATAGTAAAATATCTTCTGAGCCCTTCAATCTCTTAACAGCTACAAAACATCAATTATGCACCTATTTCTTCCTGCCTGACATCCTATTTCTCAGTGAGGCCATTTTGTGTAACTCTGTGTTCCTTATTAGAAGACTGGAACAAAGGCAATGATGAAAATAATCACCATGGAAAACACTTAAAACACAGGAAAAAAAGCAATCATGAACACTCCTAAGTTATCCACTTTCTGTGAAGATTTCTGTGAAGATAAAATATTATTTATCATTTGGAGGCCACTGTTAAAGATTCAATTAGTAGTGAAGGAAGAGAGGAACAGAAAGTTTGTGTTAAGCCAGCTTGACTTGGAATAAGTAAACATTGACCCTGTGGCTTTCTCTTGTTTCTCTGTATAGCTGCAAAAAAAAGAGATAAGGTTCTCAGAATTTAAAAGAAGGCCTAAGTCAGAGCAGTAAACTAATGTAATTGTGTAGTTATAAAACCATCATGAAAGTTTAACTTTCTCACAGTCAGGCTTGGACCAGGCAATGGTTTACTTCCCATGGTATAAACAATAGAAACATAAAATTCAAATTTAATTTTTGTTTATCTTACCTGTAGACCTTGAAGATTGAAGGAGGAAGCACGGTAGGGTAGGGAAACTGTCTAGATTGTTCTAACATTTTTCAAAATTATTCTCCTTTATCAACTAGAACAACTGAATGAGCAATGGTTACTCTCCGTGTTACTCCCATTGTTCTATCTAGAAATATTCTTGCTCAGATAATAATTAGGGTAGAGCTCCTTGTTTTAGTACAAATGAAGTTTTACTCAAAGAGGCCAACTACTATAATAAACAATCCTAAAGTATCAGGGGCTGAACAAAAATGAACGTTTATTTCTGGCTAATATCACAGTCCAAATCAAGGACCTTTGCTCTACAGTGTCATTCACTGGATCCATTTTCCTTCCTTCCTTCCTTCCTTCCTTCCTTCCTTCCTTCCTCCCTCCCACCCACCCTCTCTCCCTTCCTTCTTTCCTTTCCTTCTCAAATAGACCTTTGAAACTGGTCTGGGAAAGTAGCTGTTTTGATCACTGACAAATATTAAGCTTTATTTGCTTAATATTGCTATCTGATAATCAGGCTAGTCAAAATTCTGGCCCTGTAACAAAATGCCTATGCTTCTAAAAAATCTTTTTCTAGGCTGTATTTTCATTGTTCCTTATCTTAAAGAAGCCATGATCATGCACGATCATTAAGATATCCTGTTTTCTAAGATTAAGAGCTTTCCCACTTCACTAAAAAAAAAAAAAAGGGAGGGAGGGAAGGAGGGGAACCAGTCCTGAGCTGGCTTCGTGGGCTTGTGACCTTTGTGGTTGCAGAAGTTTCCTTACTCACAAGGGTACCATGTTTGGTTCTGATATCAGCAACCTGAAATACTTAAAAACTGTATTTTTAAAAATTATGTTTTGTAAGTTAAGTCTAAGGGACAGTGGAGCATGCGCATGAAGAGAAGTTTTATGGGCGTTAAGTGTGTCCACCTCCTTTCCCTGCAGTTCAAGGCTGTTCAAGCAGTGTTCACAGTGCTTGGTGAGCACAAAATTCCCATTAGCTTTTCTGATTTATTGGGCTCTGCACTTCTTAGGACTTCTGCATCCTTACTGGATCCTCTAATTCTTGCTAGCAAATGAAGAAGGAAGGACATGGTGGAGAATTGGGAATTTTTAAATTTAATTGTATTCAATTTAATTTAAATTAATTTAATTTTATTATTTTATTTAAGGGTCCATCTCTCAAAGTAGCATATATCACCTCTGTCACTGTCATGTGGCACTACAACTTGCTTTATCATGAGATTTAGTATAAAATATTTCTTTGATGACTTCTACCCAAAGCAGTTTAGCTTTTCAAAGTAATTGGTCCTAATTAAGAGTGTCACACCATGGAAATCATAGGCTCCAGTGATGGCTCTGGTGCTGCCTTCCCTTTATACATTCTCCCTAAAGTGTTTTCCTTCTCAATAGCATATTACTGCTATTTTTAAAGAATGTCTATTATATCACCCAGTCCTAAATCTCTTTTTTTACCTTTGTTGTGACTAATCTTACTTCTAAAAGGAACACAGTTATTTGAATTACATGAGAATTGAATTACTATAGTTGAATCAGGGTTAGGAGAAAAAAGGAACAAATATAAATGTAAGTGTATATGTACCAACTCAGAGTTAAATCTAGTATCCATAACATATTTTTCTCAAAATCATCTCTTTTCTTTATGTTAAAAGCAGTTGTTTTGAATTCTGTTATAATGTAGCCTGCCAACCCAATGCAGAGATTTTTCTTAAAGCGATTTCACTTGGTACCCCGCCAAAACAAAAAATCTACATTTTTCTCATTTTTTAATTAGTAGCAGCACAATTGTTTCTTAGATTTTGAGAGGCATGTTCAGAAAATACAGTGTGGTTCAATGAGAGAAAATCACATTTTTATTCTTCCTCAGACAACTTTGATTTAGTTCAACTATTTCTGAAAGAATGAAAGTTCTGCTTGAATGCCCAATGCTGATTTCCACCATGCTTCATTTTTTTGTTCCTTATTAATAGGAGAATCTGGAGAAAGGAAGAGGGTTCACATTTGAAAAAGGAAGGAGAAAATAGGAGAAGCAATTCTATTTTTATTTTCCCTCACCTCACCTGTGTGGGGAATAATGATGGGAACTCTGTAAGATAAACTCACCAAGCACAGTTTCTGGTAATGCTTAAAACATACCTGTAGGAGAAGGAAGAAAGAAATCCCTCAGGTGCAGGTGACTTTGATGTTTGTTTATCAAGAAATTTTAATAACATAAAACAACAAAAAAAAGAATTTTTATTTGTATTAGAATAAGTCAATTATGTACTTGAGTATTAGTCAACTTTCCCTAATTTATACAATGATAGTTAAGTAACCCTAACATCTTAGTAGCGTATATGACATTGTGTTTTATGTCTGTGGCTGTCATGTGCTTTGCCTCTACTCTACATGCCATCACCTTCCAGAACACAGGCTGAAGGAAGAGCCCCATTTGGGATGTGCTATTCTCATGGCAATGGTAAAAGAGCAACATAGTTGATGGGGACAGACAACAGCTCGTAAAGCTTCATTTAAGATAGGCTTGTACGACTTCTGGTTTTATTGGCTGAAATAAGTCACATGGTCACACTTGACATTGGAGAGAGGAAGTATATTTCACCTACAGGGAGGTAATGTAAGTCACATAGCAATGTGCCAAAGTATGTAAACCTCCAATACAAAAGAAGAGAGAAGAGCAAGTGATTTGAAATCATAATGCAATCTGCCATACATGTTGACACACTTTCTAGTAGGAAGAAAGCTATTATTTTTCTTTCCTAAAAAACTGAGCTCTTCAAATTACATCTTCTATGTTGTAAAAGTTATAGAAATCAGAGTAGAAACATTTTAATACTGTAATGTTTTGGGTAATTGCAAAGTTAAGGAGATAATATAAAAATTCAGAGGAAGCTAAAGGATTCATTAATACCATATTTCTTTTTTCTACTAAGAGAGGAAAACACTTTAATCAGAGAATACTAGTTTTTTACTTCAAGTATATTCTGTTTTTCTTTACGAATCAACTACTATTTTATTGCATGTGGCTATGTGCCCGATTAGGCAACAATATTTCTCAGGTCCCCTTGAGGCCAAGATGGTCAATTAGACTTAAGTGAGAGTTGACGGATGGCACTTCTGAGAAAACTTCTTTGGAACAGAGAGTTAATGTGCACCGTTTTACCACCACTTTCTTCCATTTCCTTCTTCCTGTCTAGATCTTAAACCCAATGGTTGATGAGCTATAGTTATTTGCACGTTGGCCTTGAAGATGGAAGCTGAGTGCTGAGAATGTTGGAGCCAAACATTAAAGGTGTTTGCATCCTTGGTGGCAATATGCAGCCTTCCCATCAGTCCTGGACTGCTTAACTCTCTACTTCTTTTGTGAGACTGTGATATAAACTTCAATTTTGTTTGCATCACTATGATTTTCTATTTCTCTTACAAGCAGTTGGGCACAATTATTGTATAGTGCAACGCTTACATAGGAATATTAACTAAAAATTGAGGAAATCCCATTGCAGCTTTTCTAACAGAGATCTGTGTGATGTTTAGCTGGGAATATGATGATGCAGAATAAGATGCCAAAGAGAACAAAGCAGATTATGATGCCCAAGACCAGGAAGAAGACTGAACAGTGCTAGTATTCAGCCAAATGAGTAAAGCCAAAGAAATGGTATTGTATCAAATAAGATTATGACTTCACAAAGCTTAAACATTTAGTTATAATAATAGATATGGATATATGTCTTTGAGTATATATTGATACACACACATTCACAAATTAAAAAATTGCATATTTTTGTGTATAGGTAGTGTCAAATCAAGTAGGCTCCTCAGTGATACTTAAACTGGGACACCATAGAACTATGAGCTCTTAGTTAAGTAGATTGATGTGTTCCCTCTTATAGGCCACTTGGCACCAATGCTGGCCACTTGCTTTGCTTCTATAGACTTCGCAACAACAGCTATTCCCACACAATGAAAACTTTTCAAATGTTTCTATTGGCAATTGGATTGTGGCTTGTGAACAACTAGTGCCCCAGTTGTCATTTTTTTAAATTTATCATTTCAACATTTTTTTCCTCTGTTAGTTCCTATTAGATGTAGGACCAGAAAAAAAAATAATAGAACTTATCACTCAATTCTGCAGAATCTCTGTTCCAAGTAACATGGATCCTTTCCAAACGGTGGGCTAAGTAGGCACACCTAAGTATTTCTTAATGCCTATGATGTGCTGTCTTTGTCTACACCCTGATTTTGTCCTCCCTCATTTATTCATTGTCACTTGAAGACAGCAAATCTAAGAGCTCTCTTGGCTCCTGAAAGTTTTAACTTTTGCAATCTGCCAGAGCAGGTATCTATAATTTAATACGGATTAAGAAAAAGAGTAAGAAAGAAATGTTCTCAAATGGTTATGTGAGGAAATATCATTAATACACAGGGATGATTTATAATCTAAAGCAGGTGCAATCAGCACACATTAACCAACAGGTCTACATAGGATGTAGACAACCAATTATACAATTTAAAAATATTTTTGATTAATTATTATTACAGTTAGAGAGGATTTGTGGTAAATTTCTGCTTTAGTTTCCAAAGTCAGAGAAAGACTTCAGGTTCCAGTGAGGAACTCAAAATATGTGGTTGAAGTAAAGAGAGTATCATTAGTGTATGTGGGTTGGAACATGAAGAAAGAGGAGGAGGAGAAAGAAGAGTGTGTGTAAAGTTGCATTTCAAGCAGAGAGGATGAACTGAACAAATGTTGGAGATAAGCAAGGGAAAGCTGGCTAAAGACCACAGAATAATAAAGCAGCTAGACATTATCAGCTGGCTAGTGGCCTACAGACTAGCATGTTTCAGCTACTTGAATATTTGCATCAGTTTCTATTGACTGGAATCAGAAATTCACACTTAGATATTTCTAAGTGAAAATGAACTAACACTACCTTAATGTCCTAATTATGTGGAGATGTTTAGGGAACACCTTGCTTTTGTAGTGCATTTTGCTGCTTTTATTCTAATAACTAAATATGTACTATTTTTGTATAATTGCCAAACAGTGGTAGATTAAAATTATTAAATAATTCTTCAAATGAATAGCTTGTCAATTAGTCAATAAAATGTTTTAACTCTTTTTTAATATAAAGGAGCTAATGCTTTCTTACCACTTATATTCCTTTTTCTCCTGGGAAAACAGAGTAATTATGATTTTTTTCTACTTCAGAATCTGTCTCTTAGAAGTGTATCAATTGCATTCAAGTTCTTACTGTTTAATGTGTCCATTTTAAGTTATTTTCTGTATTTACCTTGCTGATGCTACCTAGTACAGAATAGGTAGCTATCTTGTTGAAATAGAAATGTCCACACATTTCTAAAAATTTCTAAAAATGTAGACACATTTTTCCTTTCAGAAATGATTTCAAGCCTGATTAAGAAAGAAAAAGGTAAAGCCAGCAAAGCACTTGTCATTTTTCTGTAAGTACTGCACTTGTTTCTTTCAGGCATTTGGGAAAGAACTGAATATATATTATTTGATTTACTTTACTGTCTGTTGGAGTAAATTTGGTTTTGTGTATTTTAAACAGAGAGACTGAAATGACTTGATAAATAATATCCATCAAAACAACTTGGAAACCACTTAAGATGTTGGTCTTTATATGAAGTCAAGATAGCTTTTCCATCCAAGTTGCTTGAGTGCTTCTGTTAAAAGTATGTAGAAGGAAGGAGCAAAGCAAAAGCAAAGCAAAGAAGTAGAAAGGTTTAAGTTGGAAATATGACTTTAAATATTGTTAGTGCCTTTCAAAACAGATACCTCAACCAGTAAGTTTCTATTTGATAGTAACAGATGTCAACCTTTGGTCTGAAGTTAAAGCACTGTTGAAAAGCTCCATTGGCTAAATATGAAATTCCATTTGAAATAAACTTGTACATGTTATAATTGATTCAAACTGTTTGCTCAGAGGAGATGCTCAATTTATGTACATTGGATTTCTTTATTACCATTCAGAAGAGTAATTAGGACTGTTACTCTTATTATTCAGCTTTAGAATATCAGTGAATCAGCTTTGAAATATACCATGGCAAATCTTTAACAGCGAGCAACACTGATTAATAAGGAAGGAAAGGAATGGATATTGCCCCAGTAAAAGAAAAGGAAAATTTAGGAAGTTGGCAGAGAATTATCCAACTTGAAATTTGTCCAGGAAACAGCACCTGACACCCACATCCTCCTTTGGCAATATGTTCTCTGCTCTTTTATCAATAATGGCCATGAACAGCTGTAACATTAGTTTTGTAGCTAAGTGATGAGAAGAGGATCGTTGAGACAGTGCACTGAATTCTACTCCCAAACTCCCTAATTATTTTTTTATGAAAATATCTCATTTCTCAACATTAGCCTATTTCGTGGAGGTCTGTGGGACTTAACTCATGTAATTGTTAAATTTTCTGCCCAGGCCCAGTAAATTAGACTGACTGGACTAATCCATATGTCTCAATAGTAATGATCATGTCTGATAAGAAGAACATGTATGATCAGGATTAGAGGGGACAAGGAAGTGAAAAGAAACTCAATCCTTTAGATTGAATCAGAGTAGAGCTTAAAGACAAACCACCACTGTCTCTACAATCATCATCACAGCCACACCTCCCTTCAGAACAATTCTATTTTCAGTAGTGGCAGTTTATCTCAGTGTGTTCTCTCGCCTAAATAAGCTCCCCTCCTGGGCACAGTAATTCTCTAAATTTCCATCTTAAATCTTCGCTGAACTTTTGACCATGAGCAGAATGCTAGATGGTACACTAGATGATGGCCACTAGATGATGACCACTCGAACACCAACGTGATGGACAGCATGCTTTTCTTTGCAAGAGTAAGTGTGGTTAATTTTTGCACACTGAGAAAATCACATTTTAAACGTCTTGTCTGTAGGCCATTTATAGATAATTTGAGAATAAGCACATTTCTCTAAGGCTGAAGACTTAAATAAATGTTAAGAGTGTACAGACAACTCACATAACTGATAGATACTGCCCTGTGCAAGTAGAAATAGTCTCTACCCTTGATTATATCCCTTTCCACCCTACCTCCACTTTACCTCTCTTAACAAACAAAATATATAACTTATGAAAAAAGGAGGAAGAGTCAGTGAAGAAGTAAAAAAAATAATGAAGTTATTCCAGTAGCTTACCCAAAATAGATGCTTGTTATCTCTAGGTTGATATTATCAATGGACATTTTTAAGTCTTTGTCCTATTTGAACTCACAGTAGCATTAGGTAGTATTAATTGTTCTCTTTCTTTTGAAATTCTCTTTTCCCTTGGCTTTCATGAACAATATAGTCTTCTGCTGTACCACAACACCTATCTTTTTGACCCATTTATGTTAGTATTTACTAATTTCTCCTACTATTTTTAGATTTTAGATACTGGAAGTCCCCAAGATTTGGTCTTATTTCTCATTTTTCACTATACAATCTCTTCTTTGGCAATCACATTCACATCTGTGGTTTCATTTACTTTTAATCTCTTTATCCAGAGCTCACTTCTGAGTTATAGACTCTTATCATCCTCTTCCTACATGGCAATTGCATTTGGATGTTTCAAAGGCAACTCAATCTCATCATGTCCAAAATCAAGCTTAGTGTTTTCCTTAAATATCATGCCCTCTCCTAGCATTCTCTGTTTTCATGAATGGGACCACCATCCATCAAGTTAAGCAAACTAGAAATTCAAAGGTTTCAATTTGTCCTTCTTTACTTTCATACCAAATAAATTTCCATGTTCTTCATTTATATTTTCTAAATATCTCTCCATCCCAAACACCACCACTGTGGTTAAAGTCTACCTCACCTGGACTGTTACAACAGATTTCATCTCATTTTCCCCTTCCCATCTTGATCACTTTGAATTTGTTCTCACACTGGGGTCAGGGTGATAGATTTGAAATACTGGGTTGGCCAAAAAGTTCGTTCAGGTTCTTCCATAACATCTTATGGAAAAACCCGAACGAACTTTTTGGCCAACCCAATATAAAGATATTTGTGTTATTCCTGAGCTAAAAATCTTCCAAAGATTGCCCATTGTTCTTGAAATAAATATGCATTCAAGGTTCAACCCATGACTCTCTCTCTAAGTAATTTTATACCATTCTTCACCTTTCATTCTATATTTCATCTATATTGGCTTCTTTAAATTCTAAAAATTCCACTTTGATCTTCCTACTCATGCCATTGCACCAGATCCACCCTGGAAAAATACCACTTTAAGCAAGTTACTGCCTTCTCATTCATGGTCTCAGCCCCATCTTCTCTCCTTGAGGTGAGCCTCGTCAATCACACAGCCTAGAAATAGACACACTATAATGTCCATAACTCAGTTATTTCCCTTTTATCACAATTATTATAATTTTTAATGTGTCCCCAATTAGATGATGAGCTCCACAGAATAATATCCACATCTATTTGTATTCACTTGACTGATAATCCAGTGCCTGAAATATACATATTAGACACTCAAGAAGTGCTTTTAAATGTCTAAAGAAAAGACCTGGTTTTATTCTGTATATCATCAAGCTGAATTGCATCACTATACTTGCTCCATATCACCTCTGTTCTCCCACTTTTCCATGTCATAACTGTAATAGCATCTTTCTTCCAATGTTGCCTCAGTACCATTTATGATCTATGAGGGAACACAACACAAGGTTAAGGATATGGTTTCTAAAGAAGTCTGCATGTTTCAAATGACTTGTCTACTTTCCTAGCTTTGAGATATTTGGTAAGCTACTTAATTGCTCTGTGTTTTAGTTCCCTCATCTGAAAAAATGGGGATTAATAATATTGATTTATGAGATTATGTGAGGAGTAAAAAAACTGCCTATTTAAAGCCCTTAATGCATGCACAATACATATCAGCAAATGTTCTCAATCAGATTTTTCATGTATTGAAAAATCTGAGGGAACATACAAGGTGATGCTGGTTATAGATGCTTTATTTTTGAGGGATCAGTCAGTGCAGAGAGTTCTGTAGTAGAAATTTGGAATCTGTCCAAAAACCTGATTTATAAAACTGACTTTTCTCAGTAATGGCGCAGCTTTCATAAAATCTAAGGGGAATACAGGAAAAAGACACTATCCCAGATCTTCAGACACTTCTAAAGGGAAAAATGGCAAAATACTGGTCAGCAATTCGTCTTTGGCATAAATGCTTAAAGTCTAAGCAGATGTTTTTAGTTCTACCCTTGCCTTGGTATTGACTTACGGTAAAAACTGCTTAATCGGTTTCTATAAAGAACATAATTATTCCGGAGTTGATTTTTAAAGAGGATATTCATTTTGATAAGGATTATTACAGTTGCAGAATTTTCTACTTCAAGTCAATATGTTTCTGGAAATTATCACAAAGTTTAGAGATAACCAGAATAAAAAGCAATTTATATAACAGTTGAATTATAATAAAAGATGATAAGTATTTTACATTTTTATCTGGTAGTTCTGAAAATTATTTGCTCTTCACAATTATCTTGATTTTTTGGGTATATTTTGAATTGGTTATCATATTTAGTTTGCTCTTGCACAGCATTATACACTGCAAACTGAACATAGAGATATATAGGAAAATACTTAATTTTTTTGTTCTAAATTTAAATGGAACATAAATCTACTGCAGTCATCAGTTGATTATACAATCTTCCTTTATGTTTTATAGCAGAATTATAGCTGGAAGGCAGCTTTAAGTGTCTTTCCCAGAGGTAGAGATGATACGAAAAATAAAATAATATGTGAACACTCTGACTGACTCCATTCAGTAAATTTGTCTCATCCCAAATACACTTCTAGGCACCGAAAAGTTATAGTTTTAAACAAGGGTATATAGACAAGAATGAAAATAATCTCAAACTGGGGAAATATTTTGAATGAATGTTAAAATATTCCTGTTGATTTACATCTATGCATATATAATAATTCCTAATAAACTGTATGAATGGCCAAGTAACATGAACACTCAACTTCATTTTTAAGTGTGTATGCAAATTTAAAAACTGATATAATTTTAATTGAGCATATTGAAAACATTTGAAAAGATTATATTATTCCGAGTAGAGGATAGTGTTGGTAAAAATGTACATGATACAACTACTAAGGAAGAATTGAAAGTATATATTCAAGCATTTCAAATGTGAGCATGTTCTGAGCCAAACTTTTCCATTCTTAGAAATTTATATCGGGTATTTTTGTTAGTAGGAAAAATTTGTATAAGAAGGCTTATTTATTTTATTAATAACATTTTTATTACATAACACTTTTAGATTTTGTTTGAAAAGTTACAAAGATAGGGTTCCCATATACCCTACTTCCAGGTCTACTATTAACATCTTCCTTGGCCTGGAACATTTGTTGCCATTAATGAACCAATACTGGTGCACTGTGATTAACTAAAGTCTATACTTTATTCAGATATCCTTATTTTTTACGTAATGTCTCTCTTCTGTTCCAAAATTCCTTCCAAGTTACCACATTACATTTAGTCATCATGTCTCCTTAGGCTGTATCTCTTGGCTATGTGTTTCTCAGTCTTTCCTTATTTTTAATGGCTTTGGCAGTTTTGAGGTCCTGTGAAGGTATTTAGTAGAAAGATGTGAATTAAGATTTGTCTGATTTTTTTTTCATGATCAGACTAGAGTTATGTGTTTTTGAGAGGAAGACCACAGAGATAAAGTGCCATTTTCATTACAAGGGTATATGCTATCAGTGTAACTTATGACTATCAATGTTAAACGTGATCACCAAGATGAGGAACTGTCAGTCAGGTTTCTCTACTTTTCATACTGTACTTTTTGGAAGGAAGTCACCATGTGCAACTCACCTCCTCTAGGGCAGAGTACCTACATAAATTATTTGGAATCCTTCTGTATAAAAGATTTGTCTATTCTCTCCCATTCATTTATTTTTCTATAATTTACTTACATCAATATGGTCTCATGGAAGTTCTATTTTAATATTGTTTATAATGACACAATTTTGAAAGTACTTTAAATGTTCATCGTTAATTATTAGTTACAGTATGAAATTATATGCAATGAAGTAATATGTAGCATATCATATGTCAATATCAACATATATATTGACATGGAAATATATCCATAACCAAACATGGCAAGATACTTATTTTTAGTATAGTTGAATTTTTATCGAATTAATTAATTAAATGAAAGTGTGTGAATGAATATGTGTGTATATATTTTTAAAAGTCTGAGATAAGAGAAAACCATAGGTTGAAAGGGATTATATCTAGATGTCTGGATTATGAAAGTGCTTTTTAATTTTCTATGTTATATAGTTCCAAATATTTTTGTTTGGATATTTTTCATACTGAATACTAATTCATTGTTTTTTTGTCTTTAAATATGGAATTCTGTTTTTAAGTGTGCATGATTATCCACCTCTGACTGCGTAGTTTTATTTTCTCTTCGTATAATAGATAGTGACAAGCAATCAGCTCATTCCATATCTCTTTAAATGGATCTACGCACCCACGGAATAGAAAGAGCTACCATTTGTTACATGTAATGAGTGCTATGTCCTTTGCGTGCATCCTCTGACTTCATGATGTAAAAAGCTATAAGAGATGTATCATCATAACCATCTCCATTACTGAGAAGTTCCTGAGACTTCTAGAACTTGTGAAGAGTCCCACAGTTAGTAAAGAGGAGTCGTGTTTTAAACAAAGACATGTTTAAATCCAAAGTTCATTTTCTTAATCATTATGTGATACGTAGGAACTTGCTCCTGTAAGTGTTATACAAACTACCTTCCACTCACCAATTTAATACCACCTGCTTTCTCTTACTTATATCCTCCCTGAATCTTTCTTCAATTTCTTGGCTTTAAGCCTTATGTCAAAATATTCTCCTTCAGTCTTCCCTTATTTGATAACTCATCCAAATGACTCATCATTGTTTTTTCCCTTAAATTTTATATGTATTTATGATGATGTACTGACTTTTGAATCCACAAACTTGTAGTTATGAATTAGACAATATCTCTAACAAGTTTGGGCAATACTAGGCCCATATTTTTATATGTCATGTTCATAAAAGCAGTGTCTGTTGCATTGGTTAGCTGTATTTGTGATACATGTAGAGTTTTGCAATAGTTTTTAAGATTGATTCCATGGAAAGAGAAAATATAAGCCCCTGCTCTCAGAAAGACAAACATAGTTTTTAAAAAATGAGTTGCCCTTCAAGAAGAAATTCTGTTTTAATTAAAGGCTAATATGAGTTTGTCTGTGCATCTGAATATTTTAAAAAGTACATTAGAATCACAGACCTTGACACCTGGTGCAGTTGGGCCAAGAGCAAAAGTATCAACTGGAGCTGCATTTTATAGTACTCTTTTATTTCAGTGCGTTTTTGCATTCATTTATTTTTCTATAATTTGATATCCTGAGGCCCTAGGAGATGTGTACCTCACTAATATTTAAGGATCCTATATTTACCTTATTTTTTTAAATATGTTTAAAATTTTAATGTTCTTCAGTGGTTGTGATATAAGTTTTAGGTAATTACAGGAAGTGATAAAACATGGCTATTATAGGAGATAGTTAAATTTCAAAAATAAAAATGGCAATTAATTAATTAAAATCATAGCAAAATAGATATATTTTTTAAAAGATCTCTGCTCCTTTTGGCCCTCTTTTTTTACTTTCCCCATTACAATAATCCAATTTTATATAACTCACAAATTGTATAACACAAAACAATATTATACCTAATTTTGAGATATTTATTCATTTTCCTAGCTAAAGAGGTTATAAGAATCTTTTATTACTGAAAATGCTACCTATTATGGGTTTGCTAACATTTTTATTCTGAACCCCATTCTTCAGGCCGTCAATGTTTTAAGGAGAGTAGGGGTATCTTAGGGTAATCTTTTATGTTATTGATTTATTATTTATAATAAATGTGGCTATCAATCAATCATATTCCTCTAATTATGCTTTTTGTGTAGACATTTTGATAGTTTTCAATACTTTGTGGAGAGGTTCTTTGAAAAGTGTTAAACTGTTGTGAACAATAAAGAGTAACAATTAGGCAAAGTTCCTATTGATCCCATTTAAAATTCAATCAGTTAAAGAAATTTAAATGTGTATTAAATTTGGTAATGGGATGTTTATAAATGATACTCAACTTAGTAAAGAAATTTAACAACACAAAAACAAATAACGCAAAACATGAAGTCCTTTAGGACAAATGCATAATGACACTGAAATTATAACAATTATCCCTTCAAATTGTGCCAAGAAAATGGCAGAATCCAACCTTCCACGTGGCAGCAAGAAGCAGGTTAGTTGCACATTTAACATTATATAGAAAGCATGTTAATAAGTTAGTTGCAAAATGGTATGAGTAGCACATCAGAAGGCATTTAGTCAATCACTGTCAAACAATAAACTACTGTTGTTCAGAACTAAGCTAAGAATTTTGACATTCATCTCATTTAATCCTCATGACAACTAAGGGAGGTAAACAGTGCTATCTTCACTTTACAAATGGAAAAAAAAAAAAAACTATGTAAAAAATGGATAAAAGTATTAAGGAAATAGATGTAGGCAGATAACTTAAAGATAAAGACCCTCTTAGGCAAAGATTTCTAAACTAGTATAAAAGGAAGTATCTCTTTTTTTCAAACGTAGGAGATTTTATCATCAGAAATTTATATAGGTAAAAACCAGCAATTACTATTCAAGAGCAAGTCTTCCAAGAGGAAAAGATCACAAGCCTCTATGAAGTCTCCCGAAAAGTTATGTATTTCTACCTCCAGGCTAAGACTGTATGTGGTCACAAGATGTTTAAAAACAAATGAGTCACATCACTGAGTAAGAAGTTTCATTGATTACAAAATTTTTAATGCTCCAAAGCATGTCACTTTGGGCCCCTTCCTCAGCACCCACTGTCACATAATTGCTCTACTGAAGTTTTTCTGTGTGTGCTGTTACTTCAGGGAATGAAAACAAATGAAGTGGAAATGCACTGATGGCTCTGGTTAGTGAAGAGGTCAAATGAACTTCTGGCTCTGCACTTTGCAGCTACAGAAGGCAGTGGCTTCCACATCAAATAGTTCTGCTAAAGAGATCTACATCACAGGAAGTGAAAATATTTGACTCTGGGGATTCTAGGGCCAGAAGGAAATATAAATATTGTTTTCATCAATTATGTACAAATAATCTTACTGGTTTTAATAATCAGGAGAGTTAAGGAGGGAGTGATAGGTTTGGTGAAGATAAGCATACCCTTTAAAAGTGTATATGATTTTTCTAAGAATTACCATGTTTAGGATTGCCATATTTAGCAAATAAAACTACAAGATACCCAGCTAAATTAGAATTGCAGATAAACAATGATTTTTTTTTTTTTAGTATAAGTATGCCCAAAATATTGCATGGTATATACTGATATTTTTCAATTGTTTTTCATCTGAAATTCAAATTATCTGGGGATTCTATATTTTATTTGTCAACCCTACTAGAAAAAGTATCGACTAGAAGATATTTGGGAATATGGAAGATAAGACAGTCATTCAACAACTTTTCAGAAAGAAGAATTTATATATCAAAATACAGGTCTAATATATTAGCCCATGGGTTAACATTTTTCTGGGCCAAAGCACATTAGGCATGAAAGAAATGACAGTTCCCTGAACTAAGGGTGAGGTGGCTGTTCTCTTTCCAGTTCTGTGGAGGTAAATGCAGTGCTTTCTATAAATTATGTTGCCTTACTTGCTGGAGATACAAAGACCCACATATCACATCCATTTCATCTCCTGGGTTTTATAACCTTTATTACTGAGAGCCATTGGCCTGATCTTTACTTGGTTTTGACTACAGACTTCATTTTGATCAGTGTTTTTATGTATGCATAAGCTTTGTTTTGAAGGACTTCTAAGACTTACAAACTAAATAGGATTCCTGATTTTCTCTGTGTAGCTGTGTCATTTACATTTTATAATGTTGACAGATAAGAAAATGAACAAAAAGGGCAAGTTTTCAAAAAATTCAATGAACCTAGTAGCTTTAGACATTTAAGTTAATAAGAATGGGGCTCAAAATGTCACCCCAGCTAGAAATGAAATGACAAGGGCTATTCAGCCTCATGCTTACAAACTTATACCTATTTTCTAAATTTAAGAGCAAGACCCCACCTCTCACCTCCACGTTCTCATTGGTAAACTGGTATACAGTAGAGAAAGAATGTCAAAGCTCTGTACAGTCCATGGCATGTATGGGTTTCTCTGAAATACCTGCAATCACATGAGTTAGTGAGGCAGGACCCTAAGGTGGCTTGTTGCAACAATCTATATAGAGAACTCAAGTTTCATGCCTCAGAGACTGACAAAGCAATCCACCAATGGTCTGAAGAATGAGGTGCCGAACTGGAACTAAATTTCCCTGAATCCCTAGCAGCATGGATGAGTCAACTGTGTCCCCTCTAGTAAAGACCTCGGAAGATCTCTATCCTTGAGGGTTTTTTTTTTAACTGTATGATTCCATTTATGTAACATTTCAAAATGACAAAATTACAGAAATAAGAGGACACATGAATGGTTGCCAGGGGTTAGGATGGTGAGGGGGAGGATAGTTATCCTTCAGTTTTTGATTTTCACAATTGAATCATCATCTGCCCTGTTTTGAAGAGGCACTTTTACTTATAAATGGTATTAACGCTTGGGTTTTGTGTTCAAAGCCACAAAAATACCCTGTCAATTTTCTTTCATTTATCATAGCCAAAGGTCGAAAATATTTTACCTTATGAATATTTTTGTCTTCCCCCCCAACCCATGGACCTCATATTTACATATGGATAGAGATAGATAGATAGATACACACACACACGCATATGTGTTTATATATATATATATATATATATATATATATATATATATATAAAAACTCTGAACTATATATCCAAAATATATTTTAAATCGACTTTAAATCCGGTAAAGAAAATCTCTGTCCCAAATTATCCCTGATTTGTGGTGATGTCACACTGCTACACTAATCATTTTCAAATGATTTTGCTAAAATTTCTAAAATGATGCAGACCCTAATCTCATTTTGGGAATACCCTCCCTCTTCAAGGATCCAGAACTCACAGGAGAAGAGTAAATTTGTCACATTTTTGTTTGCCTCATTTGGTCGTTGTTTGCCTAGTAAGCTGCAAGTTGCTAGCAAGACTGCAAGGCTTTCCCTGGGCACCGTAGGTGCTCAATGAATAATTAATCATCAAATGAAGCTGCATCAGTTACCAGGAGGTTAGCCACCAGGCATCAACTGCTATCCTATGCTGGTCTGAGAGGAAAATAACAGACTGACATGAAATCGGGTGACTCCTAATGAAATTAGGAGCTTCCTTTAAAGAAAACAGGTCTGCTGTTGGAAGCATTCAATAACAATAATAATAATAGGAGAAAAAACATAATATCAGCATTTTTTTCAACTTTTCTAAAACTGAGTTGATAAAACCCACATACTTGTCATTCATGAATGCAGTTTCAGACTTTATCACTTTCTCAACTTCCTTGATGCTCTTTTGGCAGTTTTATCCTTTCTTCCCCAACTGTAGAACCTTACAGCGCTGTAGCAGTTTTGAGTTACTGGGTCTTCCTGAGACATTGATAATTTCCACCTAATATATTGAAGTGCTTTTGACTAGAAAAGGAAAATTGTGATGTGTCATCATCTTGTCTTTAAGCGATTTCATTTGCAAAATTCTCTTGGTGTACAACTTACTCTGATATTAAGTCCGACAACTTGAATACCACATTACAACCTGGAAAATCCTAAGATATTCTAAATTACAGCAGGGAGATCAAATAAAGGATACACATTTTTGCTAGTCTGTGAATAGGTCTGGAAGGAGGGAGAGGGAGGCAAATATAGAGAAATAATATAAGTGAGAAATTGTGTTCCTTGAATAAAATTGACGTATTGGGCTTACTGTTGAAACTTAAAACGGACTGGAGATATGAAAAGGCCAGGCAAAGGAAGACTGAAATCAGATAAGTCTCTTTATCACATAACCAGAAAATGTGGAAAGACAGAGGCAGAGATATTATTAAAAGAATATCGAAGAGTTGTCTGAAACATTATATTACCCCAAAACTTTTGATTCTTTTGAGTACTTGGGTAGTCAATTGTATGAGTCACATCATGTCACCTGATATTCAGTGTCACAATCAGGCAGATTTTAATTTCCATTCAGGAAAAAAGAAGAATAAAATCCATATGAGCCATTCAAAATTGTCTTCTCCTTTGATATATTTTTCTCCACCTCCCACTTTCAATACCCTCTCCCCATCTTTCTTCTTTTTCATGTTTACTTTTCTGAGGTGTCTTTTCTGTGGAAAGTCTGAAGGCAGGACCCTGGCTTTGGGATCCTTGACCTCTGAGTGTGCTGCTCCACTCTCAACTGAAATCTTTTTCATCTTCTACTCCTTTTGTTCACAGTCCAGGCTAATATGCAGAGAAATGCTTGAATATGAGATTTCTCGTTCAGTTTTTACATTAAACTCAAAACTTTGTAGAAGTCATTTGAAACTTGCTCTTCATTGTCCCCATGACCCACAGTATTAACCAAACCAAAGGCAGATGAGGAACTGGTGAGGTAAGCAGAGATTTTTCCTTAGAAATAATTTGTAAGAGCATTTGTCTCTCTCTTCCTCTTACCAAATATCTATCTTTAGAGAGTCTTAGAATTCACACATTATTTTCTTTAAGTAAGTGATAACAATATTATTATAAATTTAGGGCATATTGATATCTTTAAGTATAAAATAAACATTATCTTACTGAAGCAAGGGTTTAGAAGAGATGACCCCAACTTCTCTTTCTTTTCTTTTCTTTTTTTTTGATTACCTGCTTGCAAGCTAGATTTTAATCCAAAGGTAACAGGAGTGCATTGACAGTTTTTGTTTTTTGTTTTTTTTGTTTTTTTGTGGTATGCGGGCCTCTCACTGTTGTGGCCTCTCCCGTTGCAGAGCGCTCCGGACGCGCAGGCTCAGCGGCCATGGCTCACGGGCCCAGCCGTTCCGCAGCATGTGGGATCTTCCCGGACCGGGGCACGAACCCGCGTCCCCTGAATTGGCAGGCGGACTCTCAACCACTGCGCCACCAGGGAAGCCCCTGTTATTTTTTTTTTTTTACAACTTTATCGAGATGAAATTGATATACAACCCACTGACCTATTTAAAATGTACAATTTGCTGAGTGTTTACATATGAATACACCCACGAAAGCATCACCACAATCAAGATAATGAATATTTCCATTATCCCTAAACTCTTCTCATGCTCCTTCTTAATCCATCTCCTTCCACCCCTGCCTCCCGGCAATCACCGATCAGCTTTCTGTCACTATAGGTGAGTTTGCATCTACTAGAGTTTTTGAGAGTCATCCATATTGCTGCAGGAATCAATAGTTTGTTGTTTATTTTTATCACAGGGTATTATTGTTTATCCTTTCACCTGTTCCTGGACATTTGGATTGATTCCAGTTTCTATTACAAATAAATTTCTGTGAACATTCATATGCAAACCTTTGGGTAGACATATACCTTCATGGGTGTGTAGTGGTTTCTTATTGTGGTTTTAAATGGAAACGCCCTGGTAACTAATGATGCGGAGCATCTTTTCATGTGCTCATTGGCCATTCTTCTGTTTTCTTTTATGACCAACTTCTCTCTTTTTTATGAGCTTTATTGAGGTTCAGTTTACTGTAACATTCACACATTTAAAGTATACAACGCAAGGATTTTTGGTATAGTCACAGTTGTGTGACCATCACCACAGTCAACCTTAGAATATTTTCATCAACCCCCAAATAAGTGAAATATTCTTCAGCTATAACATTCCAACCTTCCCCACCTCCAGCCCCACCACAAGGCAACCACTTATCTACTTTCTAACTATATTTGCCTATTCTGGACATTTCATGGAGATTGGATCCTATAATACATGGTCTTTTGTGACTGATTTCTTTCACTCAGCTGATGTTTTTATGGTTCATCCATGTTGAAGCACACATCAGTCTTTCATTGTTTTTCATTTGTTAAACTGAGATAAAAATCCACATAACATAAAATTAACCATATTAAAGTGTTCAATTCAGTGTCCCTTAGTATATTCACAATGTTGTACAACCATCAATACTCTCTAATTCCAGACATTTCCATCACTCCAAAAAGAAACTCCTTGCCCTTTAGCAGTCACTCCCCAATACCCTCAACCCCCAGTTTCTGATAACCACTAGCCTGCTTTCTGTCTGCATGGATTTGCCTATTTTGGATATTTCATATAAATGGAACAAGCATATATGGATTTTTCTATCTCTCCCTTCTTTTACTCAGCCTAATGTTTTCCAGGTTCATGCATGTGGCAGCATGTATCAGTACTTCTCGCCTTTTTATAGCCAAATAATATTCCATTGTAGATAAATCACATTTGTTTATCCATTCAGCCATTAATGGACACTTGGGTAGTTTGCACTTTTTGGTTATTATGAATACTGCTGCTATGGACATTCATGTACAAGGTTTTGTTTGGACACCTTATTTTCAGCTTTACTGAAGTATAACTGACAAATAGAATTGTAAGATATTTAAAGTGCACATCATGATTATTTGATACACATATGAATTGTGAAAGGATTCCTCCTATCTAGTTAATTAATATATCCATCACTTCACATACTTATCTTTTTGTGTGTGTGAGAACATATAAGTTTTAGTCTCTTAAATTACTGTTCAACAATTTCACAATACAGTGTTGACTATCAACTACAGTCATCATGTAATTCATTAGCTCCTCATACCTTGTTCATCTTATGTTTGAAAGTTTGTACCCCTTTACCAAATTCCCTCTATTTCCCCCACAAACTAGTCCCTGTGAACTGCTTTTCTACCCTCTGTTTCTGTGATTTTTAATATTTATTTAGATTCCACAAAAGTGAGACCATGGACTACTTGTCTTTCTCTGTCTGGCTTATTTATTTGGCATAATGCCCTCCAGGTCCACTGACACTGTCTCAAACAAAATGATTTACTTTTCTCTCATGGTTGAATAATATTCCATTATATATATATATATATATGTTCATTCATCCATTGTTGAACAATTAGGTTGCTTCTATTGTGAATAATGCCACAATGAATATGGGGGTGCAGGTATTTCTTCAATATCCTGATATCCTGTTTTCATTTCCTTTGGATATATACCCAGAAGTGGGGTAGCTAGATAATATGGTAGTTCTATTTTAAATTTTTTGAGAAACTGCCATGCTGTTTTCCATAGTGGTTGCACCAATTTGCATCCCTACCAACAGTGCACAAGCGTTCCCTTTTCTCCAAATCCTTGCCAGCTCTGCTTATCAGCTGTCTATTTGATGACAGGCCTTCTAACAGGTGTGAGGTGATATCTCATTATGGTTTTGATTTGCATTATTAGTGATGTTGAGCATTTTTCATGAAGCTGTCGCCCATTTGTATGTCTTCTTTAGAAAAATGTCTATTCACTTCTTTTACTCATCTTTTAATTGGATTGATTTTTGTTTGCTATTGAGTTGTGTGAGTTCTTAATATATTTTGGATATTACCCACCTATCAGATAAATGATTTGCAAATATTTTCTCCCTTTCTGTAGGTTGTCTTTTCATTTTGTTGATGGTATATCCTTTGCTGTACAGAAGCTTTTTAGTTTGATGTAATACCACATGTTGATTTTTGCTTTTGTTGCCTTTGCTTTAGGTGTAAAAAGAAAAAAAAAACATTGCCAACACCAAAGCCAAGGTGCTTATCCCCTATTTTTTTCTAGAAGTTTTATAGTTTCAGGTCTTAAATTTAAGTCGTTAATCCAGTTTGAGTTGAGTTTTCAGTATAGTGTAATAAAGGGGTACAGTTGCATTCTTTTGTACTTGTCTATCCAGCTTTCCCAACACCATTTATTTAAGGACTATCCTTTCCTCACTGTATATTCTCGCTTCCTTTGTTGTAAATTAATTGACAATATATGTGTATTTCTGAGGCCTTGATTCTGTTCCATTGATCTATGGGTCTGTTTTTATGCAATATCATACTGTCTTGATTACTATAGTGTTGAAATTTAATTTAAAAATAGAGTGATGTCTCCAGCTTTGTTCTTCTTTCTTAGGATTGCTTTGGCTCTTTGGGGTCTTTTGTGGTTGCATACAAATTTTAGAATTGTTTTTTTTTTTCTTTTTCTGTGAAAAATAGCTTTGGAATTTTTATAGAGATTGCATTCAATCTGTAGATTGTTTTAGTTAATATGGACATTTTAACATTAATTCTTCCAACCTGTTAGCATGGAATATGCTCCCATTTGTTTGTGTCTCCTTCAATTTCTTTCCCCAATGTCTTATAGTTTTCAATGTACAGGTCTTTCACCTCTTCGATTACATTTATTGCTAAGCATTTTGTTTTTGATGCAATTGCAAATGGGGTTATTTTTTAATATCTCTTTCTGATAGTTCATTCTTACTGTGTATAAACAACTGATTTTTGTATATTGATTTTGTATCCTATAACTTTAGCGAATTCATTTATTAATTGTTTTTGGTGGAGTTTTAGGGAGATATATATATATATATATAACATTATGTCATCTGCAAATAGAGACAGTTTTACTTCTTTCTGATTTGGATGAATCTTATTTATATTTCTTGCCTAATTGCTCTATCTAGGACTTCTAATACTATGTTGATTAAAAGTGCTGAGAGTGGGTATCCTTGTCTTCTTCCTGATCTTAGAGGAAAAACGCTCAGTTTTTTACCACTGAATATGTTAGCTGTGGATTGAATGAATATGGGGGTGCAGGTATAAAAATATGGCTTTTATTAAATTGAGGTTAATTTCTTCTATACCCAGTTTGTTAAGAGTTTTTATCATAAATGGATGTTGAAATTTGTCAAATTAACTTTCTGCATCTATTGAGATTGATCAATGATTTTTTCCTTCATTTTGTAAATCTGATGACTGATTGATTTGCAGACTTTGAACTATCCTTGCATCCCTGGAATAAATCCCACTGGATCATAGTAAATGATCCTTTTAATGTACTGTTGAATTCAGTCTGCTGATATTTTGTTGAGGATATTTGCATCTATGTTCATCAGGGATATTGACCTATAATATTCTTTCTTTGTAGCCTTCTTGGCTGATTTTAGTATCAGGGTAATGCTGGCCTCATAAAAGAAGTTTGGAAGTTTCCCTCCTCTTCCATTTTGGAAGAGTTTGAAAATAATTGGTATTAATTTTTCTTAAAATGTTTCATAGAATTCACCAGTGACTCCATCTTGTCTTGGATTTGTTTATTGAGACTTTTTTTGATTACTGTCTACATCTCTTTACTAGTAATCAGTCTGTTTGGATTTTCTGTTTCTTCATTATTTAGTCCTGATAGGTTGCATGTTTCTAGGAATTTATCCATTTATTCTACGTAGTCCAATTTGTGGGCATATAATTGTTCGTAATAGTCTCTTATGACCCTTTGTGTTTATGTGCTCTCAGTTGTAATATATCCTCTTTCATTTCTGACTTTATTTGAGTCCTTTCTCGTTTTTTCTTGGTAACTCTAGCAAAAGGTTGGTTTATTTTGTTCATCTTAAAAAATGCCTCCTAGTTTTACTGATCTTTTTATTGTCTATTTAATTTATATTTCATGTATTTCCACAATGACCTTTGTTATTTCCATCCTTCTACTAAATTGGGCATTATTATTATTTTTGCCTAGATCCTTGATGTATAGAGTTAGGTTGTTTATTTGAGCTCTTATTTTTTTTCTTAATGTTGGCATTTATCATGTAAATATACTTCTTAGATTTGTTTTTGCTGCATATCATAAATTTTATTGTATTTCCATTTTTATTTACTTCAAGTTTTTTTTTAGTTTCTCTTTTCATATTCTTTGACCTATTTGTTGTTTAGTAGCATGTCGCTTAATCTCCACATATTAATTCATATTGTGAATTTTCCAGTTTTCTGTGTTTTTTTTTTCCTCCAGTTTTCTTATAACTGATTTCTAGTTTCATATCATGGTGGTTAGAAAAGTTGCTTAAATTCCAATCTTCTTAAATTTATCAAGATTTGTTTTATGGCTTAACATATGATCTATTCTGGAGAAAGTTTTATGTGCACTTTAGAAGAATAGGTATTCTGCTGCAGTTGGATGGAATGTTCTGTAAATAAATATCTGTTAAACCCATCTGATCTAACATATAGTTTAAAACCAATGTTTCCTTATTGATTTTCTGTTTCTATGATCTAACCATTGTTAACCACTTTGTCTCTATTATATAACAATTGAGGTATCAAAGTCTTCCTCACTATTATTGCATTCTTGTCAATTTCTCTCTTAACTCACAACTCTCACGTTGTGCATTTTTTTCAGTCAACAGCCTGTTGTACAGTAAACTTTTTAAGGTTTAAAATTAGTTCATATCACTATTTAGAAAATTGGATTATTGAGTTTTGTCATCTCAATAAACTTAATTGTATGCATGTTAGCAGAGAAGTAACAAAAGTAAGGACGGAAAAGAAATAAAATCTTTATTGCTTTGGGAAACTGCTGCTAATGACTAATTTCATGTTTACAATTGCAAATCTCTGCAACACTCCACCAGACATGGACTGCATTGAAATAAGGATGCTCCACTGAAATAAGGATCAATTTTGAATTGTTTTCCCTGAAAGTCTGGTATTTAGCTCTGGAAATGAGTTTGGTGAGATCAAGGGCTAAGCCTAGGTGAACTGTTTCTGTTTAATGCCATGTCAGACACTCATGTTCAGAGTGTTGGCCACCTTCTTTCTCTTCTCTTTCTCTCTCTCTTTCATCTTTCCTGTTTCTGCTCTTTTTCTGTCTTTCTCTCACTCTGACTTTCTCTGCCTTTCAGTCTCTGTTTCAGCCCCTTACCTTCTTGTGTTTCCTCTTTCTATGTCTCATTCTCCCAGTCTCTTTGCTTCCTCTCTCTCTCCATCCCTCTATTTTTTGTCCTCCTCTTCTTGACCCCTGAATCCACAGAAGCCACACAAATTCCATAGCTGTAGCTCTGCCTCTACATTGTAACTTTCAATATTTTATTAGGAAACCAAACTGAGAGCTGCCTAACGATCCCAGGAGAAGATTCTCCCAATTTAACATAACCTCTAAACAACATCTGAGAGGCAATTTCATAGGACCACAGTGGAGTGGGTACTGCAAAGCCATCGGTGCAGGGGCAGTTTAAAGGTAACATGCATTTTGGTTCCTCCTCTTTGCTTTTAGCACAGCCATGGGGTCCTGCAGGCATTTGCTCCTGGTACTGCTGGCTTCTCACTTTCATTTTTATTAAAAAACTAACAAGGAGCATTAAGCAGCTCCCTGCTTAATTTCCCATAGAAAAGCAATAGTTTCAAGCAGCCCACTGGTGGAGGGATATTGAAATGCAAAATGCACAGCTGTGCCAAATGTATGCAGCAGAGAAAAAAGGGTTTCATAATATGACAGGTTAATACCATGGGTTTTTATTTCATTTGCCACTGAAACAGCTAATCAGAGAGAACTCGACTGGCAGAAGGAGAGATGAAACTGGGTAGTTCTTAAGAGACAAAGGATATTGCTTGTCAACGTTCTGTGGTTTTAATATTATGCTAGTGAAAAGCTGAAGAATCCACCAAAAGTTACCCCCCTGGAGAGACTTGCCCTGACCTGCCATCACTTATCTGAGCCATCTAGAAGTTCCTACACAGAGACCCCTAGTGAGCCATAGTTCCACCCAGCCACGTGCACAGGCCCTACCTCTCTCCTAACCCATGAAAACAAAATTATATTAAGGCAAAACTAGAACAGATCACACAAAGGAAATCTGTAAAGCTTTATATTAGTCTGAACACTTGACCTCTCTTTAGCTTTGGGTAAATGGACACATAGTAATGTGAATGATTACAGAAAAGAGAATGCCCTAAGCACAGATTTCATGAAATCCCTGTACAAGCCAAGCAACATGTCAGATGACCAGCTTAGCCTAGCCCAGCATTATAGGAAAACACTCTCTTAATTATATTTTTAACAGATGTAGCTCTTAAACCAGTCCTACTTCCTTAGGCCAGGTTGCCATAATAACCCTTCCTTCTCTTTAGTTCATAATATGTACATCCTAGTGAAAAGCCATATAATGAATAATGATGCTTTCAGATAGGAAACCTGGCAAAACCTCTCAAAGATATTTGAGATCTTAGGTAAAGGTGCAATTATGATGTTCATACCAGTCAGGTCTTTTTTTTTCCTCCTAAAGAGCAAGGCTTTGTCAAGAGACAGGTCAAAAAATAACTATCAATGTCAGAACAAATATTGACAAATATGCTCTAAACTGTCTCTTTTGGAATTTTTCCCTTCACTTTAAATGAATTTTTCCTTGGCCCCTGGCCACATTCTAACATCACTATTCAAATCCTAGCATTCAATTTCTGAAGTCCAGATCCACTGTTGCCTAGTTGTCTTTAGAATAGAACTATGAAGCTTTGACAGATGTATTCTAGTTTTCATACAGTAGAAGAAGGGTCAAAAGATTAAGGTGTGAAAGAGACCACAATCCATGTATCTGAAGAAAGCAAGGTACTAGAAGGATCCAAAGCAGTAGAAAGTTTGTCACAGAGTAAAGGAAGGAGACATTTTCCGTTCATTCGTTTACTTATAGCTCAGGGAACAATTTCCTTCCTTTCAAATTAAATCATTTTTACTCTGCCTCCCTAGACAAGCATCATGAAGGAATCATCTGAGGATTTGAATGATGTTTTCAACAATAAATTGAAGATGGCCACTTACCAATGACTACTTTCATACAGGTTCTTCCTCTGTTAGCTAAGGCAACAGAGGCTAGCTTTCCAAGATAGTAACAAAAATAAAATAAAGAAGAAGGAAAAGAAAGGTAAAAGGAAAATATATCAGTAGAAAAAACCATTAAAAGACTGATCTAAGGGGAAAGGCTATCATATTTCCAGAGGAGGGAGTAAATAGATCACTTGTAGTTTTGTTCAGGAGAAACATGATATATGAATGACTCTGAAGTGATGCTTCCATTTATTCTGGTGAAATGGAGGTATGTGTGTATCATGCAGCACCTGAACACTGAACCCAGAACACACATGGATATTTGCTGTCATTTGGTGAGTGTCTACTGCATGTCAGGTATCATATTAAGTGTTTTGTAAAAAAAAAAAAATGAAATTCAAAGTCTTGTTCAATGTTTGAGATGACTTAGGTCAATAAGAATAGCTGGGGAATATTTGAATGTTAAGCCTTACATCTAAAATATGGTTACTGCAAAGTTACAGCTCTTCCTACTTCAATTTTCTTCTCTCCTAGTCCTTGCTATTGTCCCTTTGTTACTGACTGTTCCTCCATCCCTTCATTTGTAACAACACATAATCCACATGCTGTTGAAAGTCCTCAGTCCAACTCCAGACAGCACAGTTAAGTCTTTTTCCCCAGCTTTATTGGGGTATAATTGATGAATAAAATTGAGAATTTATTTTAAGTTCGGAGTATAAAAAATAAAGGTTTACAAAGAAATGTATTCCCATGTCTCCTTTCATCTTCTACTTCCCCCTTTCTCCTTTTTGTCAATAAATGTTAACAGGCTGACGGTGCCGATTCACACGCCTCAAGTATTCATTTATTTCTGCTGAAGAGCTACAACAATGAATACTTCCAAAGCTCAGCTTGTGTCTTTAATTTAAATAATAAATGCTACGAAATAAATAAATCACATTCTGATTCACTTCAGGTTAAAATGGCTCCAGCAACACAGAGGTATATCTGGACACTCTCAAAGTTCCTCTCCATTTCTAAATACACTAAGACTGAAAACAGCTTTATCTCCTTGAACACAGGTAAAAGAATGTTCATGATTAAACCCTACAATTTATTTACATTTAATTATGTTTGTCTCTGCAGATTGCCTTTTCCTTACCTTTTCAATGCCTGACTCTGAAGGCATCCTGTGTTTTACAGGCCAAAGTGTCTTTATAAACTTTCGTCAAGTGGGTTTTAGTTGTTCTCCTGACGAGAACGTATTCATCCAGAGAAAGCCAATAGGACAAGAGTAATTGAACTAGCAGCATTATAAGTGATTCCAGTTTGACAAAGTCAAAATAGAGAGCTTCTGTCACTTTACAGTCTGTATTTTAGTTTTATTTCTTCTGGCTTACCCTTATATATAAAAATGTAACATACAGGAAATAAGAGTCAGCATTTGGAAAAATCTAAAGTGATTGGCTTATTCTCTAGAGAAAAAAATATTGCCCTGTATTGTTGGAAATGACACCAGTAATGATAGGGGAGCATATAGTATGCATTTTGTTGTAACAGAGAAGACTAAAGTAAACACTTTGAAAACTAAACAGAAGCAGAAAGCTTTATTACACTTTTCTTCCTAATATACTTTATTTTTTTTTGCTATATTCTCCCAAATCTAAATCTAAATCTTAGTTCAAAAGTACAGTTTGGGGGCTTCCCTGGTGGCGCAGTGGTTGAGAGTCTGCCTGCCGATGCAGGGGACACGGGTTCGTGCCCCAGTCCGGGAAGATCCCACATGCCGCAGAGCGGCTGGGCCCATGAGCCATGGCCGCTGAGCCTGCACGTCCGGAGCCTGTGCTCCGCAACGGGAGAGGCCACAACAGTGAGAGGCCCGCATACCGCAAAAAAAAAAAAAAAAGTACAGTTTGATTTTTGATACACCCATGTTTCATTTTGTCCACTGGGCACTTTCTCCTGTTCGTACACTTTATTTTCTCCTTCCCCCTCTTTCCCTTTCTTTTCCTCTTCTTCTTTTTTTTTTTTTTTTTTGTAATTCTTTCAAGGTTGAGAGTTTTTCTAAGGGTGAATATCTGGGTACTCAGGTATAAGTTGGAGAGCATGCCTTTTCATACATCAGCCTTTGGAGATTTCAGGATTGAGGTTCAGGTCAGAACCTGGAATTAATTGGAAAAGACAAAAGAAGCTCTTTGGCAGATAAACAATACTTGGAACACCCTGGAATGCACAATTTGGCCGAGCATCAAAGAAGTTATCAGTAGACTTGATGGACAGCTGTTGCTCAGTTCACTGTGGAAAAGAATCAAAGTGTGTAGTTTCACTGGTGAAGCTTATGAAAAGCCAGACTTCTCAACCAGGAGCTGATTGTTGAGGACCAACAGAACAGAGAGCAAGCCAACATGGTCTGAGTAGTTACACAGCTCCACTTCCTTTACATCAGAAAGTGTGTCCACCTTGAGGACCCTGGGAAAGCATTCAAACTGACCATAGGTAGTTTGAAAGGAACTGTCTATGACCTCCACAAATAGCAACCCCCGTGTGCTTGTTTCTATTTATGTTTTTATAGTAGTTTGCTGTTGTTGCCTTCTCTTTTAGAAATGTAAGAATTCTTCTCCAGATAACTTCTTCATTTATAATGTTTAACATTTTTGCTTTTTATCTACTATGAAAGTACTGTGCATTCCTCATAAAAACATAGCAAATACCAATGAAAAACACAAAAAGATAAAAGAAAATAGATACAATGGGCTAACACATGAACACAGCCACTGCTAAAAATATTAGTTGATGTTTTGGCTCACTCTTTGATATGTTTTGGATAATTCTTCCCCAAAACATTGAGCTCTTTAAGTATTAGTTGACTTCATCTCAGGTAGGGAGTTCCTTTTACTTGCATTTCAGAAAAAGGAGGGAGATGCACAAGGTAGGAATTTCTATAAACTATCCATAGCCTCCATTAACCCCCACATAATACAGAAAATAACTAAAGAGGAGCTATAGTTAGAGACAATGAAGGATTGCAGGTTTATTCAGCAGTGAAGAATAAGAGAACTAAAAGCAATGAAGATATATTGATTCAGAAGAAATATGGCTACCCATCCCACATTTCATGTTGCCTGCAGCTGTACTCAGCTTAGTTCACATGAAAGAGGTAGAAGCTAATAGTCATTTGTACCTCAAAAGCGTAAGTCTTTATAGTTCCAGAGGCATAAAACATCTCAATCACATCTATGAAGAAGATGAGAAAGACGACTGCACTTCAATAGCTCTACAGAGTATTTGTGCAACATCTTCTGTCCTGGCAAACAAACAATAAAAGAGTTGTTGGTCCTAGGCTTGTGGGAGATTGGCAGGGAAGAGGGCACAGTTAAGACGGTATGAGGGATACATTCGAGCAACATATAATTATATTCATAAAATGTGTTCATTTGAGGCTTCAAAAATTTATTCATTTATACTTAGTGTGCTCTGTTTAAATAGGTCTACTTCTTTCTCCACATTCACAAGATCTCTGCTCACATGTTATCTCCTCAGAGAATTGTTTCTTGAAATTCACAGCTTGCCACCACTAGGTACCCATCTACTATCATGTCACTTGATTTTAATTTCTTCATAGCACTTATCATTTGAAATTATCTCATTCAATTGTTTACTTTTCTCTCACCTTTCCATAATAGATTATAAACCTAATGAGATCAAGGTAGTTGTCATTGATCATTGTATTACTAAATATAGAGCTTAAAATATTGCCTAGAACACAGTAGGTGTTTGATAAATACTTTTATAATACAACTTTAAATAAATTTAAAAAAAGAAACAAATTTGGCACATGTCAGATCTATAGTTTCACTGATTATTTTGTCTTCTTTATCTCTGTACTGAAAGCCATGCGTTTCCCCACTGTGATAATGGATTTGACTTTTAGTTCTATTCATCTCTTTTTCTGTTTAAATATTAAAGGTATTTTATTATATGCATACAATTTAAGAATTGATATATCTTCTTTCTCTAACTTATGATGCTTCTTGCCCTAAAGTCTTTTTTTTTTTAATTTTATATAGGAATACTAGCTTTATTTTGTTTTGGGTTATGTGAATATCTTTTCCCAACTTTTTTCTTTCAGCATTTTTATTTCAGATATCTCTTGTAAGAAGTTTTATCTGTTATAGCATTTTTGTCATTTATTTGGAATTTTTAATCCATTACATTTAGTGTAATCAATGAATTATATGGTCTTAAGTCAACTGTCTCACTATATACTATCTATTTGTCATACTTTCTCCATTTTCTTATCATCATTTTTGCTTTCTTCTGATTAATTATACATTCTTATTATCTTATGTTTTTTCTATTAATGTGGTACTTTACATTCTCATTAGTTTTCATAGCTACATTATAAATTAAACACATTATTGATTTATTAATGGTTAATATAAATTAGTACATTTACCATTTCTAAGATAATGCAATAACCTTCAATAGCAACCTTCAAAGTTGCTATTATTGTTGTGG
This sequence comes from Stenella coeruleoalba, assembly GCF_951394435.1. Classification (NCBI taxonomy): domain Eukaryota; kingdom Metazoa; phylum Chordata; class Mammalia; order Artiodactyla; family Delphinidae; genus Stenella; species Stenella coeruleoalba. Next base: position 41,186,003 of record NC_137151.1, read on the forward strand.
TGTTTGCCAGTATTTTTAAAATAAGTGCAAATGGCTAATCTCTTGATTTGTTATTATTTGTTCCTGAATCTTTGCTTCTTTCTGGCTTTATTATCTTTCTCTTTAAAACATTTCTTTAATTCAAGTTTATGGCTGACAAATAGTATATTTTTTAGTGTCTTTGTTTTGCCATATTTTATTTAACATCTTTATTGGAGTATAATTGTTTTACAATGGTGTGTTAGTTTCTGCTTTATAACAAAGTGAATCAGCTATACATATACATCATATACATATATACCCATATCTCTTCCCTCTTGCGTCTCCCTCCCACCCTCCCTATCCCAACCCTCTAGGTGGTCACAAAGCACCAAGCTGATCTCCCTGTGCTGTGCAGCTTCTTCCCGCTAGCTATCTATTTTACGTTTGGTAGTGTATATATGTCCATGCCACTCTCTCACTTCGTCCCAGCTTACCCTTCCCCTCCCCGTGCCCTCAAGTCCATTCTCTACATTTGCGTCTTTATTCCTGTCCTGCCCCTAGGTTCTTCAGAAACATTTTTTTTTTTTTTAGATTCCATATATATGTGTTAGCATACGGTATTTGTTTTTCTCTTTCTGACTTACTTCACTCTGTATGATAGACTCTGGGTCCATCCACCTCACTACATATAACTCACTTTCATTTCTTTTTATGGCTGAGTAATATTCCACTGTATATATGTGCCACATCTTCTTTATTCATTCATCTGTCGATGGACACTTAGGTTGCTTCCATGTCCTGGCTATCGTAAATAGAGCTGCAATGAACATTGTGGTACATGGCTCTTTTTGAATTATGGTTTTCTCAGGGTATATGTCCAGTAGTGGGATTGCTGGGTCGTATGGTAGTTCTACTTTTAGTTTTTTAAGGAACCTCCATACTGTTCTCCATAGTGGCTCAATTTACATTCCCACCAACAGTGCAAGAGAGTTCTCTTTTCCCCACACCCTCTCCAGCATTTATTGTTTGTAGATTTTTTGATGATGGCCAGTCTGACTGGTGTGAGATGATATCTCATTGTAGTTTTGATTTGCATTTCTCTAATGATTAGTGATGTTGAGCACTCTTTCATGTGTTTGTTGGCAATCAGAATTCTAGCTTGGTAGTTGCTTTCTTTAGCACTTAAAAATATTATTCAGTTTTCCTCTAGATTCCCTTGTTTCTGTTGAAAAATTAGTTCCCAGTTTTACTATAGTTTCAATGATAGTAGAGACTGTATGTGTTTATGTGCATGTTTTATTATCCATTCCAACTGTTTTTAGGGTTTTCTTTTTTCTTTGTTTTTTAGCAGCTTTATTATATGTCTAAATATGATCTTTTTACTTATCTTCCTTGGGGGTTGAATCATTTTTTGAATCTCTGATGATGTGTTTCACTATTTTGGGAAAATTCTGGGCCATTATATCTTCATATATTACTTCTAATTATTTCCATATTTTCCTCTTGGGTCTCCAATTATGCATATGATAGAACTTTCCTGTCTGTGATTCATAGTCTATATTTCTATTCTTTTCTTCTTTCCTTCAGTCTGGACAATTTCTTTTGAACTATTTTCCAATTTACTAATTTTCTCTTCAACTGAATTTAATTCTCCTTAAAACTCATGCTTCCTTGATGATTTAATTCACATATAATAAATTTTAGTTCTAAATTTTCCATTTGGTTTTATTTTTATATTAAATTTTATATTAAATTTCTACTTCTCTGCTGAAATTCTTCATCATGAATTCACTTTTTTAAACAAATTTCTCACAGTTATTTTAAAATATGTCTGCTAAAGCTAATATCTGCTTCTGTTATGTTCTTTTTCTTAACTTTTATTCAGTTCTTGTTTTTTGCAAAGTTAATTTTTTCTTATTGAATGCCAGACACTGTCCATAACTTTTTTAAATTAAATTCATAGATAATCTGAGGCCCTAAATGCTGTTACCTTCCTTCAAAGATAATTTGCTTTTGCTGGTGGATCATGGGATGAGTTGATTCAAACTTGAGTTTCTATCTTTGTGATGGCTGGTTATTTTTAGTTTCTTACTCCCAGGGTCTGGGAACCTAGAAAATTACAAATCTGGACTGTAAGTGTGAGGTATTTACTGGGATAGCTCTTCCTTAGAAGACCTCAACTCTAATTCTCTTGGTTCCAAGAGACAGTTGAAAGCATAAATCAACCAAACAAAACTAATATTTTTTTCTGTATTTCTATTTGTTTTCAGTGGGACAGTCAGTTTGAATTGAGTTAACCCATCATTTCTTAAACAGTTATCTTACCAGAAATAAATTGTATAAGACTGAAACTAAAACTTTCTAAAAAATAGCAAACATTAGCAATCTGGGTAATTTAGTTACCCAGAATGAAGCATACCTCTGTGTTTCAGAAGATCAAGTTCTTACTTCTTTCTGTGTGTGTATGGATTTGAAGAAAAATACACTCAATTCGTGTGAACTTTGTACATTACAAAATATTTTTCATAAGAAACTGTCTTATTACTTATAAAATTATGTGTGCCTATATGAAATGTGGAAAATATAATTAAGTACATTAGGTGCCTGCATTGTACCAGGACTTATTAGATTTTTCTGGGTTTTAACTTACCAATCAAGTACTGATTCTGCCTTTTTCTTCAATAGGCAGCATTCATATCCTAAGCAGTCTACCCTTGTTTGCAGAATTCTGCTGATGGTGCTACTCAATGCATTAAGCATGTATAGTTTGTTAGAAGAAAAATCAATCCTGTCATCAAAGTATTACTGAGAATATATTTTTCTTAGTTGAAATGTACACAAGGGCATTTTGCAAAGGGGTTGCAAATGAGGTAGTTTGTCAATGGTAAAATTTGGGAAGTGGAATAGGGTGTGAGCAGGTAAGCAGGCAAGAAGTACTTAGAAAACATCTGTCCCTAAACCATCTTATTATTTTAAAGTTCTCTTTCATGTTTATGTCTTCTTTCCCACCTTTTCCTTTTCATACTATATGCAAAGACTAGGGGTTAAAAATTATTCAAAAAGCACTTGTGTCAGACTTTCACAACACTCTTATATAGCTGGGACATCAAAACAAAGACTTCATACACTTTTCAGATTCCAAATGTAGAGTAAAGCCTGGATAAAAAGGTTCTGTTTTTCTTTTTTTTGGTTTCTTTTTTTTCCAACACCCACACAAAAATAATAATGGTGATGAAGCCATTGTTGAAACTTCTGTTCTGCATCTTTTAAATGAGCATTTTACTCAGAGGAAAGCAATGTGTTTCATTTTAACTAATTCATGACATAAAGTTTCCAGTTGAGTCATGGAAAGAGTGAAAGAGAGAAAGAGAAAAATGAGCCAGACAGTGAAACAGTGCTGAATGCACAGATAACAAGGAAATGGTTTCCTTGGCAACAACAGCACTTTGGAAGATTTCAGACAAAAGTACAACTGGGTACAAAATATTTGATTAAAATTTATTGCAGGAGAAGGAAATTATGCAAATTTAAAGGTACCAGAACATGCACTGTAAATCTGAATATGATTGCTAAAAATTGATATCTATAATTTGTCCAACTGAGACTATTCTCTCTGTTTTGGTATAAAGTAGCATTTGGAAGGCCATGCCAATCTAGCAAAGAAAGGTTTAAAGTATCCAAAGGATACTTATGCTTGATTTGTGACCTAAGAATCAAAATCCATTGACAAAATCAACAAAATACATATCTAAAATGGCAAATTCAGACACCTGTTGGGAGAGTCCTAATATCTCCTTTAAACCCTATTTCTTCAGAGAAGGATAATATTGTCTTATTCATTCTCAACCAACAAGAATAAGAATTATTATGAGTCATGTTCTGTACACTTGAAATTAATCTATATGTAGCATTTAGCTTTCAAAGCTAACAGGGACTATAGATAATCATGATGATAATCTATTGTATACAATCTGGATAAACAGAGTCAACTGGTCACTCTGATGAAGATATTCTCCTACATATAAGGCTGACAACCTAGTAATCCACCTTCTTGAGCAACGTCCTGCATATTATATACCACAGGGAAACAGAGAATGGAGGGTTGTTGGATCTCTAAAATGTTGTCAATTCTGGGAGAAAAATTTCAAATTTCTTAGGCTAAAATGAATTATCACAACATTTAAAAACCCTGTTTCACATGCTTACTTGTGCACAAAATAATCTTTATTATCATAATATAGTTTTATAAAGATGATCCTCGTGTTCTAAGACACCTACAGGTAAGGAAACTGCACCACTCATTTCTCAGTTACTTCACCTTACCTACTGGGGATAATCATAGGAAGTAGTGAATGATCTCTAATTCATTTTTATCTGTGATTACCACTTAAGTTTTCTGAGAACTCAGCATGCCTAAGATGTTAACTCGTTATACGAGGAACTTGAAAGTAAGGGAATTATTTTAGTTTTCTAATGTACAACGTACACTTAGAGATTTTTGCTGAAGAGATGTAGGAAAGCAGAAAGCATTTCTATTCACTAAGTTCGTCCTTAGCTACAGCTAATATTAAAGAATTTAAATAAAAAAAAATATATGCCTATACTTAATTTTTAATTTTGGCTATCCAAGAAAAAAATACACCAGGTCAAAATTTTAGCAAAAGGTCTGGTTCTGACTAAATTAAATGATTTATTCATACTTAATAATGATGGGTAATTTCTAATGAGTAGAAAGCCGGAAATAAAATTAAAATGTTCTACAGAACAGTATATGAGTATCCACATTTTTTTCCACTTACTTCTATTTCTGGTAAACTGTATTTAAAATACCACTGGTGAAAGGACAATGGAAAATCTAATTCCGTATATTTTATATTTGGCAAATAAAATGTCCTTCCCTTTGGCCCTGAACTTTCACCATTCATTTTTTGGTTTACACAAATTCCCACATTAAAAGACTACTATTTTAAGAGAGAAAAAGTCTATGCTTTTGTAGAATGCAAACCTTTTTTTAAAAAAAATTGATACAGTGCACAAATCATTATTACCAATGCTAATTGCCTTACCATTGAATATCTGTTGATTTTATGGAGATAATTACTAATGTGCATGCACATTTCCAGTAATTTTCAGCATGATGTCCTATTCATTTCATTAAAACTTTTTTTTTAAAAAAAACCTCTTTCCTGAAGGCCTACTATGGCCTTAATATTTGAATGGATTCTTAGAATCTGAAAAAAATAAATCTAGAACAAGGACTTTGCTCTAAAAGCGATTATATACTCCCTAGAGGAAAAATATATGAATGCCCAATTACTTCTACATATTCTATTCTGTCACATCTCTGGGACTAGGTATAAGTTAATAGTCTATCTAGCTATCAAGGTCTATTTGATATTCCACTAACTCTATACCTGCTCTGATTCCCCCAACTAGATATAGACTCTTGCACTACATTTTTCACCATAGGGTTATTCTTGAACTGAATATCAATTCTAAGATGTGCACTTTTTTCACATTTATCATGTAAGAGCAATCATAATGTTAAATGGTAATAACTAATATATAGCCCTTATTACATGCCAGATATTTTCTAATTGATTTACATATGTTAACTCCTTTTATCCGCACAACAGCCTTGTATGACAAACTTTCTTATTACACACGTTTTGCACATGAGGAAAGCTAAGTGTAGAAAAGTTCAGTCTTTCCCGATAGTCCATCTCTAGGGGGTGGTGCATCCAAAAGGTTTAGTTCCAAAACTCTGTCCATAGCCATTATATTACACTGCTCATTCTAAAATGAGGATATTTCTGACCATGAGGTAATGAGTTTATTAGTTGGCTTATTAGTTTATTAGTTGCCTTATATCAATGACATATCATACAATCATTGGCTTATTAGCCATGTGGAAATATGGTATAATTTTTTTATAACTAGGTTTTACCAAGTTTACACTTCCCTACTGGAAAAAATTTTATTTGAGGATTATCTGAATTATTCTAGAATATCTTACAGAATCAAACACAAGGTCTTCTTAGGTTAGTGTTTACTGAATATTTACCATATAGTGTATAAGAAACAGTTTATGTGAACTATATACTAGCACATATATAAAGCGCCAAAAGGGAAGTTTAATAATATGTGAATTTTGAGAAGTGATAACGAATTAGGGCTGAAGAAAGTGATAACGAATTAGGGCTGATATTCTTTAGGGAAATGTTTAGAAGAAATCATACTGAACTGGACATTGGATAATTAATTTTTTTTTTGAAGTATAGTTAACTTACAATGTTGTGTTAGTTTCAGCTGTACAGCAAAGTGAGGCAGTTATATATATATTTATTCTTCTTCAGGTTCTTTTCCATTATAGGTTATTATAAGATATTGCATATAGTATCCTGTGCTATACAGTAGGTCTTTGTTGTTTATCTATGTTATATATAGTGTGTATCTGTTAATCCCAAACTCCTAATTTATCCCTCCCCTCCCCCCACTATCCCCTTTGGTAACCATAACTTTGTTTTCTACATCTCTGACTCCTTCTATTTGTAAGTAGATGTTTACTTGTATTATATTTTTTTAAGATTCCACATATAAGTGATATCATATGGTATTTGTCTTCCTCTGTCTGACTTACTTCACTTAATATGATAATCTCTAGGTCCATCCATGTTGTTGCAAATAGCATTATTTCATTTTTTATGGCCATTGTGTGTACGTGTGTATATATATATATATATACCACATCTTTTTTATCCATTCATCTGTTGATGGACATAGGTTGTTTCCATGTCTTGGCTATTGTAAATAGTACTGCTATGACTATTGTGGTGCACGTATCTTTTTGAATTAGAGTTTTCTCCCAGGAGTGGAATTGCAGGGTCATATGGTAACTCTATTTTTAGTTTTTTAAGGAACCCCCATACTGTGCTCCATAGTAGTTGTACCAATTTCTATTCCCAGCAATAGTGTAAGAGGGTTCCCTTTTCTCCACACCCTCTCCAGCATTTTTTATTTGTAGACTTTTTCATGATGGCTATTCTGACTGGTGTGATGTGATACTTCATTGTAGTTTTGATTTGCATTTCTCTAATAATTAGTGATATTTAGCATATTTTCATGTGCCTGTTTGCCATCTGTATGTCTTCTTTGAAGAAATGTCTATTGAGGTCTTCTTCCCTTTTTTTTGATTGGGTTGTTTGTCTTTTTGATATTAGCTGTATGAGCTGTTTGTGTATTTTGGAAATTAATCCCTTGTCAGTAACATAATTTGCAAATATTTTCTCCCAGTCTAGGTTGTCTTTTCTTTTTGCTTATGGCTTCCTTTGCTGTGAAAAAGCTTTTCAGTTTAATTAGGTCCCATTTGTTTATTATTTTTTTTTATTTCCATTACTCTTGGAGACAGATCCAAAAAAATATTGTTATGATTCATGTCAAAGAGTATTCTGCCTATGCATTTCTCTAGGTGTTTTATAGTAAGTACCCAGTCTTACATTTAGGTCTTTAATCATTTTGAGTTTATTTTTGTATATGGTGTCAGAGAATGTTCTAATTTCATTCTTTTACATATAGTTGTTCAGTTTTCCCAGTACCACTTATCAAAGAGACTTTTCCCCATTGTATATTCTTGCCTTTTTTATTGTAGATTAATTGGCCATAAGTGCCTGGGTTTACTTCTGGTCTTTCTATCTTGTTCCATTGATCTATATGCCTGTTTTTTGCACCAGTACCATACTGTTTTGATTACTGTAGCTTTGTAGTTCATTTCTAGCCTCATAGCGTTGTGGTCAGAAAAGATGTTTGATATGATTTCAGTTTTCTTAAACTTACCGAGGCTTGCTTTGTGGCTCAGCATGTGATCTATCCTGGAGAATGTTCCACCTGAACTTGAAAAGAATGTACATTCTGCTGCTTTCAGATGGAATGCTCTATAAATATCAGTTAAGTCCATCTGATCTAATGTGTAGTGTCATTTTAGGCCTGTGTTTCCTTATTGATTATTTGTCTGGATGATCTGTCCATTGATGTAAGTGGGGTGTTAAAGTCCCCCACTATTATTGGGTTGCTGTCAATTTCTCCTTTTATGTCTGTTAACACTTGCCTTATATATTGAGGTGCTTCTATGTTGGGTGCATATATATTTACAATTGTTATATCTTCTTGGATTGATCCTTTGATCATTATATAGTGTTCTTCCTTGTCTCATATAACAGTCTTTTTTTTTTTTTTAAGTCTATTTTGTCTGATATAAGTATTGTTACTCTGGCTTTCTTTTGATTTCCACTTGTGTGGAATACCTTCTTCCATCTGCTTACTTTCAATCTGTATGTGTCTCTAGATCTGAAGTGAGTCTCTTATAGGCAGAATATATATGGGTCTTGTTTTTGTATCCATTCAGCCAGTCTATGTCTTTTGGTTGCAGCATTTAGTTCATTTACATTTAAGGTAATCATTGATATGTATGTTCCTACTGCCATTGTGTTAATTGTTTTGGAATTGTTTTTGTATGTTTTTCCCCCCCTTTCTTCTTTTGTTTTCTTCTCTTGTGATTTGATGACTATCTTTAGTGCTATGTTTGGATTCCTTTTTTCTTTTTTGTGTGTATATCTATTATAGATTTTTGGCTTGTGGTTACCATGAGGTTTTTGTATAGCAAACTATATATAATTTGTTTGGTTTGAATAAGCAATTAGGATAAAAGAAGGCATTTTCCAAAGGGAGATATGTGTATGAAAAGGCTCAAAGGCAGGACTACATATTCAGGATAAAGTAACATGACAACTTAAATAAAGTAACAGGTTCCCATCATGGAGATAAACTAAAGTATTTAGGTGAGGGTAAAGCCAGAGGGGTCACTGAAAGCCAGTTAAAGAGTTGAGACTCTGATAAAGCAGATAGGAGAGACTGATACAGAGTGGGTTTAAGATGACTAATTGAGCAGCACTTTGAAGGATCAGTAAGTTACAGAGAGAAGTAAAATCAAATACGTGGTGGGTTGATGGAAACCTGTGTGAAGATGGTGACTGTGATGGTGCAAAAGAAATGAAAGATTTAAAAAATAATAATAAAAAATTAAAAAGCTGACTGGCCTTGATGATAAAGTGGATGTAAATGGAGAAAGAAGAACCAAGAGCCAAATATAGTCCAGTCAGGAAGCAAGAATGCAGAGTAATAAAAGGCTAGCAACTCCCTGGGTTCAAATCTGAATCATACTAACTGGTATATTTTTTAGTAATTTTCTCTACTTTCATTAGCCTCAGTGCTTCAATTCTAACAAAAATGATACTTATTTTATCTGGTGGTTATCAAGACTGAGATGATACATATAAATTCCTTAAAATGGTGTCTCGCAGGTAGGGAGAATTCAACAACTATTAATATATAACTTAATATTAATTTATTACTATATTAATAAGTTAATAAAATTATTATTACCATTCTGCTGATTTGAGCCTAGGTGACCCCCCAAAAAAATGACAGGTAGAGGGGTATCTAAATGAAAACTGGTTAAGGGGAAAGAAAATATTCTAAATATTTTTATTGTTAAATAATTATTAAAGATCTTGGAAACTAGGCCAGGAGTTAGGACTAAGGAATAATAAGGGATCTGTCCATAAATCTTTTAAGTTGAACTTAAAGTGGTGCCTATTTATTTCTATAATGCCTCAGGAAGCAAAAGTTAAAAAAAAAATCTAAAATTCTATAAGACAAACTGGTTTCTGCATTTAGTATGTTATCTCAAATCTGGTTGGTTGTTGCTGAGACTAATAACTGATGATAATATAAAATTTGGAAAAAGAGTGTATGATCTTAGAAACCAAGGGCATTTCAGAATATTTACATCAATAAAACACAGGAGACAAAAATTATAAGAAATATTCACTAGATTATAAACTCCATACAGGCTGAGACTCTATCTTGTTCTATTCACAACTAGATACCCAACAAGTCTTGCATTCAAGAAGCAGACTTTGAGTGAATAAAATATTTTTAGTTAATAAAAATTTAACTACGACTTATAAAGAGATTACTCATGTCTGCCATCTGTAAGAGGTGACACCAAGAATTGACTCTACATCTGTCTGATTCAAAAGCTTATTTTGTCTTCCATACATGTCAGTAACTGAGTCTAATGTTTGGTGAGATCCCAGTGCTTTTAATGGTGCACAGGAGAATATGATTAATTGATAAGGTTAATTTTCAGGTTTTATTCACTAACTAGAATGTGGTTTTGGGTTTTGAGAAGTAGTATCAAATTTTTTGATGAGAATTTAGTATTTCTATGGGCCTTAAATTATGCTATAGAAATGCTAATAGTATAGGTATTAAGATATATTTTGAAATCTGAATTCTCCAACTAGAGGAATTTTACCTATATCTGAACTATACTGTCCCCTAACCTCTTACTTTTATGTAATTAATTTTAAATATTTTTGGAAGATACAGGATACTGTTTGCCCTATATTAAATTCAGAGGTACTTCCTATTAGTTTTTAAGATAAATAAAACTGTCTGAAATTCAGTCTCAATGAAACCCTCTACTCAAGGGCTTCTTGAAAGTGACCCCATTTATAATATGCCCTTCTGGAAATCAAAGGCAACCTCTGAATGGCATAAAGCTTCAGAAATATTGTTAAAGGTTTCCTTGTCATTGTTAAATAAATATTGGTAGCCATCAGAATTTTCCAAGGAATCTTTATACAATTAATATGAATAAGGTATAAGTAATTCAGTCCTAACTACACATTGGACTGAAGAATGTCTCAAAGATAGTATAGGTAAAATAAGTGGTTTTATTTATTTTTATATTTATTAGTTTTCCAAAACCAGTGTAAAAAAGTGGATTTGTATTAGTTTTCAGGATCAACAGTAATGTTATGGCTTCTCAGTTGGTTCCACAATTTCTTCCATGTCTAACCTGATGCTGAATAAACTACATGTTTTAAATACATCAATATATAAATCTCACTTTTCAAAAAAATGTTATACCTTTTATCTACAGTCTTTGGTATTAGTTTAATGACCCTTCTTTTTTTTTTTTTTTTTTTTTTTTTTGCGGTACGCGGGCCTCTCATTGTTGTGGCCTCTCCCGTTGTGGAGCACAGGCTCCGGATGCACAGGCTCAGCAGCCATGGCTCACGGGCCCAGCTGCTCCGCGGCATGTGGGATCTTCCCGGACGGGGGCAAGAACCCGTGTCCCCTGCATCAGCAGGTGGATTCTCAACCACTGTGTCACCAGGGAAGCCCGACCTTTCGTTTTATATAAGTTCATTTTCAGGATCATTCTACCGAGTAAAAGCCAAAATAGACATGACATGAAACCACCTTGTATGCTTTGACTATTAGCCAAGTGTTAAGGTTTAGTTTTGTTTTATTTGTTTTCTAAATTTTCCTTAATAACTCTGTTCTTTAAAGGAACACAGTGACAACTGACTGTGGACAGCACAATTCTTTTCTTAAAGGTATTCTTACTCATTGTTTCATTTCACATTATTTTATTGATAAATATACTAAGCATAAGGAACAACTTATCTTTGCAGTCTCATCAATTTAAAAGCTACATTTTATTTAATTAATAGGGAGAGTTTATGGGAAAAGCTTTTATCAATGGGCATTGGTTTAAGATATCTTGGCCTTTTGAGAGCTATGCAGTATAATAATTGGTCTAAGATCATGTTAGAGAGGCCAGGTCGCTTTATATTCTCCCCCAACTAATAGAGAAGTCAGGTGAGGTTGTTTCCTGACACAGCTACTATTTCACTATTTTGGCTGATATTGCTGACCCCAAGAAGTTATTTCCTGTATTACGTGGACCCAGCATATACAGTCATTGAGAAGCACAGTATAAATATAGAAAACAAACTTGTCTATTCATATCAGGACCTCAATTTACCATTAATTTTCCACTCTTGATTACATGATAAATTATGTCTATCAAATCCATCATATTGTGATGTAAAAACAAGATAGGCAACTATGGTGTAGGGACCAGGGTAATTATTGTTCTGGGCTAGTGTTCTAGCCCAGGTTTTCACACAGTGAGCCTTTGGTTAAATAATTTTATGCAGTGATTCTCAATTTCCACTGCACACTGCAGTCACTGGAGAACCTTAAAACAAAACAAATCTGAATGCTGATGACTGGTCCCACTGCTAGAGTTTTATCCTTTTATGATTTTTTCAGGGTATTAAATAGTCCAGCTATAATCTTAATGCATTTGTTTTTGTTTTGCAAATAGATAGTAGCACATTTAATCTAAAATTGAAAAGTCAAGAATACTTATCTTAATCCATATAATTTTTCATATAAAAACACACTTCCATTTTTAGGTGATTTTAAAGCTGTAGATATCATATATTTTCCTTATGAACATTTTTTCTCATTTCATTCTTTAATGAAGTCAATATTATCTAATCTAAAAAACAAATAGATAAAATCCAATCTTAAAGGTGATTCTTTTAGAGGATATAGATCCCTAATTCCTTAACCCTTTCATATAAAAATAAACTCCTAACTGAAGATATAAACACATTTTTCAAACATTACCCAAAAGTAAAAACAAAAAAGTTTTATTAGTTGTTTATTACATAATATACACCTTATTAATATCATTCTACTGAATTTCTTAGTCTTTAATATACAAGTTGCAATCAGGAGGAATTATCAATCTACAACCTCTTCCATTTGCAATCTAGTAGACAAGATATACCTTAATTATCTTACATATATTATTACTGTGTTTGACAGCTGAAGAGAGGATGGTCTTGGACCCCATGGATCTTAAAAACTAACGATTTCCAGAAAATGAAATAAAAATCTTTGATTAATCAGGTGGTTACTTCAATTTTATAAACAAGGGGTCAAATCTAAAGATTTCTAGTCTCAGAAAATAGAAATGATAGCAGAGGGAAACTGATGTATAAGGAATAGGAGAGAACAGCTCTCTAATTTAAATTCTCGTGCCTTTGAATCTCTGGCATGTAAAACTATGTATATCATCCTGACCTCATTATTTCTGTCTGTACTTTTTTCCCTCCCTATACCCAGCTATAAGAATTTGCATAAAAGATGCATCTCAATCTGCCTTTGATGATTCCAAGCTCGCTTGAATTCCTACTAAGTTTACATATAAATCAATAAAGTTGACCAAGGAAGACAGATCAAGGATCATATTTTCACAGTTTATGCCAAGGGAATTAAAGTTGAAAATCAAACATATAGGGTTGAATTAATGGGGCAGTCAGAAGCTATGAAAATCTCCAATGTGGAAGAAGGAGCTGAATAGAGACACATTCCATTTTCACCTCATGGAGACGTTTAAGACCCTCTGTAGAAGAAAATGTCTGCCTCTTTGATACTTGTCCATAATTTTTGTCCTTTTTGTCTCCCAGGTTCATTGTGTCAGTTACTACCAGGTTCATTGTATCAGGCTTTTTTAAAAATTATATTTCATGCAATCATAATTTGAGACTGAGCAAGACCTCCAGAGTCTCAATCTTATTTCTCCTTCTTCTCCAGCAGGATTCTTTCCTCACAATCATAGGCTACAAAGAATGTTCAGAGTATTTCAGTGAAGTGACTCAAATATATCAGCATCAGATATTCTGTCTTCCATTATTTCTATTGTCTTTAACAGAAAAATGTCATACTTTTTCTCTTCTTGAGAATCTACCTATGTTTTGATATTTATTTTGTGCCACATGAACTCACGGATTTATTCCTTGACTGCATTGGAATCCATTGTTTTATTATTTTATTATCTTTATTTCATCTTTTTGACTATATCTTTGCTTTTTACTTCATTTTTAATCAGTATGCCTTTAGACTTTTCCTCCTTACATTGTCCACCAATAAAAATCTAGAAGGTTCTTTGTTTATTGCTATTTGAGGACCTAGAGATTACATTATTTTTTGTAATATAAAAGAATTTAATACAAAATATTAAATAATATAAAAGGATTTAAGCTGAAATTATCTATGTTATCTATTTCAAAATTCTATATCTTATATTTTGGTTCTGCTGTTTTCACTTCTTTTATCAGCTGAATTCAATTAGCACTTATTAACCCCTTAGTAATTGAAAACATTGTACTATAGGTTGAGAGCACAGAACAATTAACCCTCAGGAACTTTACAGTCATGGCCACAAATGTCAATATGCCGCAAGCATCCATCAATTTACTTTGATTTAAAATGGCTTTTGCTAGTTACTCAGATACACTAACGGTTAACAGTTCCCTTCGGTGAACTAAATGTGAATAGTTATTATCCTGTAAGCTCCTGAGGTGAGAGAAAATGTGAGCTCTTATCACAGATGCATTCACCACCCTTGCCCACAACCTTCTGAAGACCTGACCCTATGCATATTTGAAAGATATTTTACCATCCTTTCTAGTAGATAAGAACTTAAATTTAATTACAGTAAGTCCAAAATTATTGCTTATGGGAAAGGAGTCACATACTAAATCCAGGTTTATAGATAACCATAAAATTGAAAAAGTTGGTACTTATATCAAACTTAGAACTGACTTTTCATACCAAGTTATTGAGCAGTCCATTTAGATTAAGGGAAAAATCAAAACATTTCACTTATGGATTGCTATCACCTTTTGAAGCTTGATGGCTTATTTCTTGGCCTGTTTCTTCTTCAAAAGCTGTTATAAAATAGCTTTGTTATAAAATGTTTTAAATGTATAATTGGCCAATATAATAAAAATACTTAAATGCAATTCAGTTCTTTTTCAAATGTACCATTCCTAATCTAACAGGAGTAAATAACAGGAGTAAATAACATGAGTAAAATGTGGTCAGTCCAAATTTCTATTGTTTTCTATCATATTAATTGTGAACATTACAATAAAGATCTATTTTGTCCTTATTTATATTATTAAAACTTTGTTTTGAATGTACCTTGTTATTTCTGTGGCATGAATTTGTTCACTTTCCAATGGATAGTAATATTTTGATGGAAAAAAAAGCAAATAAGCAAAACCTAATATACACAATAGTGAAATAAAATTCTGTAATAAAAATCATTTTCCAGAACAGAAAGTAGGAGAAATGTTGAATTTTCCATCAAATGGCTTATTTGTATTTTCTATCTGCCTTTCGAAAACTAAATCTTCTTTTTATTATTGTTTCTATCTTTCCTTCTATTGTCAGTTTCTTTCCTCTTCATCTCAATCATCTTCATAGCAAACACTAATTTCTCTAATCATGTGCCAGACACTGTTCCTAGTGCTTTCATGCATTTTCTAATTTATTATTCATACCTACACAACAAGGTAGGTATTTTTATTACCCCCCAACCATTGCACAGATTAGACAACTGAAGTTTACAGTTTTTCTTCCCACATCTTTACTTCCTAGAAACCCTCGGGCATCTCAGATGAATTTTGCTGAAGCTTTTCTTAAACAAAGCAATTTACTTAGGATTTTAAATGCAAAGTTGTTAATAAGATATAAACACAACTTATACATCGCTCTGTCCTTACTATTCACATATGAATTTGGTCCTCATCTGAAAAAATTTAAAAACTCAGTGTTTCAGCTCACTCAGAAAATGAGCAGACCAGACCCTCAACAGCATAAAAACTCATTGATGTTAATCAAATATATAAAAGTATCTCTGATACACCAAAATGTCAATGTATTAATTTGCAGTGAAAAATTCAATTTCCTGAGATACACTGATATTTGTACTGACCAGTGTAAAGATAAGGACCAATTAGTATCACTTAACAACACCAACTTCACTGTTCAGTCGCCCTCTGAGTTTCATCCTAGGCACCCAGCTGCCCTCTTCCTGCTTCATATCTTATTAGTGTATTTCTTAAAATATCTCTATATCATCCTCCCAATTTAGCTTTCATCCTGAAAGTAATTATTTATTTATTTATTTTCTCTCCTTTCTGAATCTCTTTTCCCATCAAGGTAAGACTTTGCTTCTATTTTTCTGTATTTGCTCTAACATCCCTTGTTTCTACTCTTAATGTTATCACTCTGCTAAAAAATGTCACTATATCCTGTCTAGAGTGAAACAATAGTCTCTGAATTGGAAAATCCAATAAATTCTCTCGATTACCAGAAGATTAATCTTCTTAAAGTATAGCTCAAATAATATCATTTTTCTTCACAGGCTACCCCATTGCCTACTGAATTAATGAATAAATATTTTTTAAACCCATAGTTAAAAAGTCAAGAACATTCTATACTTCACTAATCTCCTTCATATGTAGTTCAAGGCTCTCTAAATTAACTATACACTTTATTAATTTACGCACTCAGTTCTTTTTCCTGGAATAATTTTCCTTCCCATTTCTTACCTACTAAAAATTTTATCAGTCTGTAAGGCCATTTAAAAGTCTCCTCCTCCATGCAATCTTCCAGAACTTCAGTAGATTGATATCATTTATCCCTCCTCAGAATTCTCAGAGGACTGCATTTTTACCTTTCTTACCACATAATTATTCTTTCTCATAATAGAGATACTATCACCTTATAGAGGTGATAATAGAGATACTTGTGTAATCACTTAGGTTTCTGGCATTCCACCAGATCTTAACTTCTAAAGATCAGGATTTTGGACAACTAGCTGCTGGACAATCATCGACAGAAAGAAACTGGAACTCACCAAAAAAGATACCCCACATCCAAAGACAAAGGAGAAGCCACAATGAGATGGTAGGAGGGGCGCAATCACAGTAAAATCAAATCCCATAACTGCTGGGTGGGTGACTCACGGACTGGAGAACACTTATACCGCAGAAGTCAACTCACTGGACTGAAGGTTCTGAGCCCCAAGGGGTCCGGCAACAGGAGGAGGAATTCCTAGAGAATTCCTAGAGAATCAGACTTTGAACTCTAGTGGGATCTGACTGCAGGACTTCGACAGGACTGGGGAAACAGAGACTCCATTCTTGGAGGGCACACACAAAGTACTGTGTGCATGGGTACCCAGGGGAAGGAGCAGTGACCGCAAGGGAGACTGAACCAGACCTACCTGCTAGTGCTGGAGGGTCTCCTGCAGAGGCAGGGGGTGGCTGTAGCTCACCTTGGGGATAAGGACACTGGCAGCAAAAGCTCTGGGAAGTAGTCCTTGGTGAGAGCCCTCACAGAGTCTACCATTAGCCCTACAAAAGAGCCAGGTAGGCTCCAGTGTTGGGTTGCCTCAGGCCAAACAAGAACAGGGGGGGAACCCAGCCTCACCCATCAGCAGTTAAGCAGATTAAAGTTTTACTGAGCTCTGCCCACCAGAGCAATAGTCAGCTCTAACCAACATCAGTCCCTCCCATCACAAAACTTACACAAGCCTCTTAGATAGCCACATCCATCAGAGGACAGACAGCAGAAGCAAGAAGAACTACAATCCTGCAGCCTGTGGAACAAAAACCACATTCACAGAAAGATAGAAAAGATGAAAAGGCAGAGGGCTATGTACCAGAACAACATAAAACCCCAGAGAAACAACTAAATGAAGTGGAGATAGGCAAATTTCCAGAAAAAGAGTTCAGAATAATGATAGTGAAGATGATCCAGGACCTCGGAAAAAGAATGGAGGCAAAGATCGAGAAGATGCAAAATATGCTTAACAAAGACCTGGAAGAATTAAAGGACAAAAAACAGAGATGAACAATACAATAACTGAAATGAACACTACACTAGAAGGAATCAATAGCAGAATAACTGAGGCAGAAGAACGGATAAGTGACCTGGAAGACAGATGGGGAAGTTCACTGCTGCAGAACAGAATAAAGAAAAAAGAATGAAAAGAAATGAAGACAGCCTAAGAGACCTCTGGGACAACATTAAACACAACAACATTTGCATGATAGGGGTCCCAGAAGGAGAATAGAGAGAGAAGGGACCCAAGAAAATATTTGAAGAGATTATAGTCAAAAACTTCGCTAACATGGGAAAGGAAATAGCCACCCAAGTCCAAGAAGCACAGAGAATCCCATACAGGATAAACCCAAGGAGAAACACACCGAGACACACAGTAATCAAATTGGCAGAAATTAAAGCCAAAGAAAAATTATTGAAAGCAGCAAAGGAAAAATGACAAATAACATACAAGGGAACTCCCATAAGGTTAACAGCAGATTTCTCAGCAGAAACTCTACAAGCCAGAAGGGAGTGGCATGATATACTTAAAGTGACGAAAGGGAAGAACCTACAACCAAGATTACTCTACCCAGCAAGGATCTCATTCAGATTCCATGGAGAAATCAAAAGCTTTACAGACAAGCAAAAACTAAGAGAATTCATCACCACCAAACCAACCCTACAACAAACGCTAAAGGAATTTCTCTAAGTGGGAGACATAAGAGAAAAAAAGGACCTACAAAAAGAAACCCAAAACAATTAAGAAAATGGTCATAGGAACAAACATACCGATAATTACCTTAAATGTGAATGGATTAAATGCTCCAAGAAAAAGACACAGGCTTGCTGAATGATACAAAAACAAGACCCATCTATATGCTGCCTACAAGAGACCCACTTCAGATCTAGGGACACATACAGACTGAAAGTGAGGGGATGGAAAAAGACATTCCATGCAAATGGAAATCAAAAGAAAGCTGGAGTAGCAATACTCATATCAGATAAAACTGAATTTACAATAAAGAATATTACAGGAGACAAGGAAGCACACTACAAAATGATCAAGGCATCAATCCAAGCGGAAGATATAACAATTGTAAATATATATGCACCCAACATAGGAGCACCTCAATACATAAGGCAACTGCTAACAGCTATGAAAGAGGAAATCGACAGTAACACAATAATAGTGGGGGACTTTAACACCTCACTTACACCAATGGACAGATCATCCAAAATGAAAATAAATAAGGAAGCAGAAGCTTTAAAGACACAACAGACCAGATAGATTTAATTCATATTTATAGGACATTCCATCCAAAAACAGCAGATTACACTTTCTTCTCAAGTGGGCATGGAACATTCACCAGGATAGATCACATCTTGGGTCACAAATCAAGACTCAGTAAATTTAAGAAAATTGAAATCATACCAAGCATCTTTTCTGACCACAACAATATGAGATTAGAAATGAATTACAGGGGAAAAAACGTAAAAAACACAAACACATGGAGGCTAAACAATACATTAGTAAATAACCAAGAGATCACTGAAGAAATCAAAGAGGAAATCAAAAAATACGTAGAGACAAATGACAATGAAAACACGATGATCCAAAACCTATGGGATGCAGCAAAAGCAGTTCTAAGAAGGAAATTTATAGCTATACAAGCCTACCTCAAGAAACAAAAAGAAACTCAAGTAAACAATCTAACCTTACTCCTAAAGGAACTAGAGAAAGAAGAACAAACAAAACCAAAAGTTAGCAGAAGGAAAGAAATCATAGAGATCAGGGCAGAAGTAAATGAAATAGAAACAAAAAAAACAATAGCAAAGATCAATAAAACTAAAAGCTGGTTATTTGAGAAGATAAACAAAACTGATAAACTATTAGCCAGACTCATCAAGAAAATAAGGGAGAGGACTCAAATCAATAAAATTAGAAATGAAAAAGGAGAAGTTACAACAGACACCACAGAAATACAAAGCATCCTAAGAGACTACTACAAGCAACTCTATGCCAATAAAATGGACAACCTGGAAGAAATGGACAAATTCCTAGAAAGGTATAACCTTCCAAGACTGAACCAGGAAGAAATAGAAAATATGAACAGACCAATCACAAGTAATGAAATTGAAACTGTGATTAAAAATCTTCCAACAAACAAAAGTCCAGGACCAGATGGCTTCATAGGTGAATTCTATCAAACATTTAGGGAATAGCTAACACCCATCCGTCTCAAGCTCTTCCAAAAAATTGCAGAGGAAGGAACACTCCCAAACTCATTCTAGAGGCCACCATCACCCTGATACCAAACCCAGACAACGATACGACAAAAAAAGAAAATTACAGACCAATATCACTGATGAATATAGATGCAAAAATCCTCAACAAAATACTAGCAAACAGAATCCAACAACACATTAAAAGGATCATACACCATGATCAAGTGGGATTTACAACAGGGATGCAAAGATTCTTCAATATACGCAAATCAATAAATGTAATACACCATATTAACAAATTGAAGAATAAAAACCATATGATCATCTAAATAGATGCAGAAAAAGCTTTTGACAAAATTCAACACCCATTTATGATAAAAACTCTCCAGAAAGTGGGCACAGAGGGAACCTACCTCAACATAATAAAGGCCATATATGAAAAACCCACAGCATACGTCATTCTCAATGGTGAAAAACTGAAAGTATTTCCTCTAAGATCAGGAACAAGATACGGATGTCCACTCTCATCACTATTATTCAACATAATTTTGGTAGTCCTACCAACATAGTTTTGGAAGTCCTAGCCATGGCAATCAGAGAAGAAAGAGAAATAAAAGGAATCCAAATTACAAAAGAAGAAGTAAAACTGTCACTGTTTGCAGATGACAGGATACTATACATAGAGAATACTAAAAATGCCACCAGAAAACTACTAGAGGTAATCAATGAATTTGGTAAAGTGGCAGGATACAAAATTAATGCACAGAAATCTCTTGCATTCCTATACTAATGATGAAATATCTGAAAGAGAAATTAAGGAAACACTCCTATTTACCACTGCAACAAAAAGAATAAAATACCTAGGAATAAACCTACCTAGGGAGACAAAAGACCTGTATGCAGAAAACTATAAGACACTGATGAAAGAAATTAGAGATGATACCAACAGATGGAGAGGTATACCATGTTCTTGGATTGGAAGAATCAATATCGTGAAAATGACTATACTACCCGAAGCAAACTGCAGATTCAATGCAATCCCTATTAAATTACTAAAGGCATTTTTTATGGAACTAGAACAAAAAATCTTAAAATTTGTATGGAAACACAAAAGACCCTGAATATCCAAAGCAGCCTTGAGGGAAAAAAACGGAGCTGGAGGAATCAGACTCCCTCACTTCAGACTATACTACAAAGCTACAGTAATCAAGACAACATGGTACTGGCACAAATACAGAAACATAGATCAATGGAACAAGATAGAAAGCCCAGAGATAAACCCACGCACCCATGGTCAACTAATCTATGACAAAGGAGGCAAGGATATACAATGGAGAAAAGACAGTCTCTTCAATAAGTGGTGCTGGGAAAACTGGACAGCTACATGTAAAAGAATGAAATTAGAACACTCCCTAATATCATACACAAAAATAAACTCAAAATGGATTAGAAACCAAATGTAAGAACAGACACTATAAAACTCTTAGAGGAAAACACAGGAAGAACACTCTTTGACATAAATCACAACAGGATCTTTGTTGATCCACCTCCTAGAGTAATGGAAATAAAAACAGAAATAAACAAATGGGACCTAATGAAACTTAAAAGCTTTTGCACAGCAAAGGAAACCATAGAGAAGACGAAAAGACAACCCTCAGAATGGGAGAAAATATTTGCAAACGAATCAATGGACAAAGGATTAATCTCCAAAATATATAAACAGCTCATGCAGCTCAATATTAAAAAAACAAACAACCCAATCCAAAAATGGGCAGAAGACCTAAATAGACATTTCTCCAAGGAAGACATACAGATGGCCAAGAAGCACATGAAAAGCTGCTCAACATCACTAATTATTAGAGAAATGCAAATCAAAACTACAATGAGGTATCACCTCACACCAGTTAGAATGGGCATCAACAGAAAATGTAGAAAGAAGAAATGCTGGAGAGGGTGTGGAGAAAACGGAACCCTCTTGCACTGTTGGTGGGAATGTAAATTGATACAGCCACTATGGAGAACAGTATGGAGGTTCCTTAAAACACTAAAAATAGAATTACCATATGATCGAGCAATCCAACTACTGGGCATATACCCTGAGAAAACCATAATTCAGAAAGACACATGCACCCCAATGTTCATTGCAGCACTATTTACAATAGCCAGGTCACGGAAGCAACCTAAATGCCCATCGACAGATGAATGGATAAAGAAGTTGTGGTACATATATATGATGGAATATTACCCAGCCATAAAAAGGAATGAAATTGGGTCATTTGTTGAGATGTGGATAGATCTAGAGGCTGTCATACAGAGTGAAATAAGTCAGAAAGAGAAAAACAAATATCGTATATTAATGCATGTATGTGGAAGCTAGAAAAATGGTAGAGATGAACCAGTTTGCAGGGCAGAAATTGAGACACAGATGTAGAGAACAAACGTATGGACACCAAGGGGGGAAAGCCATGGGGGGGTGGGGATGGTGATGTGATGAACTGGGGGATTGGGATTGACATTATACACTGATGTGTATACAATTGATGACTAATAAGGACCTGCTCTATAAAAAAATAAATAAAATAAAGTACAAAAAAAAAATCAGGATTTTCTTTTCTTTTTTCTTTTTTTTTTGCAGTACATGGGCCTTTCACTGTTGTGGCCTCTCCCATTGCGGAGCACAGGCTCCGGACACGCAGGGTCAGTGGCCATGGCTCAGCGGCCTAGCCGCTCTGCGGCATGTGGGATCTTCCCAGACTGGGGCACGAACCCGAGTCCCCTGCATCGGCAGGCAGACTCTCAACCACTGCCTGCCGATCGCCACCAGGGAAGCCCTGTCTTATTCATTTTTGATTCCCTATCCCTATATTATCTATTTACTAATCAAGTATTTAATGAAATCTTGTCCACTTAAATTAAATAGATCAAAATAGACCACTAAGAGCCCTTACTTTTAGTTTTATTTCATCTTGAAGTTTATGTCTCTGACATTTCCCCAGAAAGGTTTATACTCTTTGTTTCAGCATATTTACCCATTAAGTCAACAGTTTTATCTCATATATGAAAAGCTGAAAGGCAACAGTTCATGTCTAGACAATATTTTGTAGTCATCAGTAAGGTTTGAATCTAAGGTCTGTACTAGGTGGATGCTATTGAATATAAAGAAATGCAGTTTAAATGGAAAATTAGTCATTTACTTAATTTTATACAGTTGAAGAGTATTATCAGTAATGGTTACTCTCAGTTTACCCTTATAACACCTAAGGTCTTTCAGTGTTCAAATAATTTAAAAATTAAATTTAGTTACCCTTTCACTCAAGACACCATGAGATCTGTTGAATATTTTTTTTTGATGAGTTTATGTAGTGGATGTTCTTTGTAGTTCTCCAAGTAAATATTTGGGAAGAGAACATTGTTGAGGAGACCCACAGCACGTGTGAGGAACTGAAATGTGCAAGCTCTGCACTGGGCATCTAAATGCTTACAGTTTATGCTCAGATACAGGGCAAAATGGGTATTTGGCATATTCCTTTCCAATCTGCTTCAGAGTATACTATTTATGGCATGGACAACCTTTGAATTTTTTGTTCAAGTGATACGATCTCACTGAACACAAACACAGGGATTTATAACATGCAGCTCAGTATAGAGTACCTTCTATTACAAGCACATATGGAGAAAAATTCTTCTTAAAAATTTAATTTCTTTGCATTCTCTTAGCTTAAGATGTTTCTCTCCTTGAAGAATCTTGATTATCTGTGTTGAAAACCCTGTGGGATTCCTCCTATAATGATATTCCTTCTTAGGTTAAATATGTTTTCCCTCTATACCTACTAAAATAAAATTTAGGGCTTATATTATACTTTGCTCCTCCTTTTTGAAAAGACAGTTTAAGCAATAAACATATATCCAATTTTGCTGATTTTTTTCAGTTTGCTTTTTGATTTAATCAGATACAGAATTCATTGAAAGACTTTTTGTTTAAGTTTTAGGACTTCAAACTAAAATTTTAAAGTACTGAAGGTCAAGATAAGTTAGGAAAGGGCAAAAGATCTCATGGTATACGGACACTTGCTTCCTTTTCTTGCTTCACTTGTGCTACAAGGTAAGCAGCGCTCACTTGTAGGAATTAAACTCAGAAGAACATAGATAGCACTATGATATATATATATATATATAATTAATATATTATTAACATATACTATCATATATATGCATATGATATATATGATGTTATATAGTCCAGTGAAAAGGCATGGACTAGGAATCAGGAAACTGTCTCCACTCTTCTTTTTGGTATAACTAGTTGCATGAGTTAACTGACATCATTTCCTCCATGGTCAAATACATAGAAACATTTATTTGCTTCAAGTTTTTATGCGTTTCAACTGAAATGTTGATTCTAAAAGCATTGTAAAAATAAGCCTATATACTGTGCAAATTCAGATGGAAGCAGCAATTTGAATTATAAAATAGAGGAGAAAAATTAAATAGTTGGGAGGGAGTAGGTAGATAGAAAATAGTTGAGAATATCATGATGGAGAAAGTCAAGGTAGTAAAACTTCTAGGCATTTTTCTTCAGAAATATGTTTGAGTGATTTTATAAAGTGATGTACCTACTTGTGATTGCCTTGCCAGTGCTGAGAAGAATTTTCAAGAACGTTCTCTAAACATTTTTCTGAGGCAAAATACACAACTTCTTGCTTTCTTGTAACATGCTTTTTGGCTTGTATGATCAAATATCATATTCAGGTAGTATTTTTATTTTGAATTTGAAAGTTACCATGTAGGGCTTCCCTGGTGGCGCAGTGGTTGAGTCCGCCTGCCGATGCAGGGGACACGGGTTCGTGCCCCAGTCTGGGAAGATCGTGCCCCAGTCCGGAAAGATCCCACATGCCGTGGAGCAGCTGGGCCCATGAGCCATGGCCGCTGAGCCTGCGCGTCCGGAGCCTGCGCTCCGCAACGGGAGAGGCCGCAGCAGTGAGAGGCCCGCGTACCGCAAAAAAAAAAAAAAAAAAAAAAAAAAAAAAAAAAAAAAAAAGTTACCATGTAGTTGATGGGAGCTGAGATGAAGTCATCAAAAGCGGGATATTTCTGCTGAGTTCTAGATGCACTGCAATGGTGTGTGGAGTGACAGTATCACAGAGAACACTTGTGGTATTATAAAATATGAAAAATGATAAATACTTCATATAACATCCAAAAAATCATCTTGAAAAAAACGACTTGCTGAGTTGTATCTGTTCTGTGGTGCTTTACATCTTGTTGATGCTTCAAATGGATCACCTAGTCATCACCTTTGCATCCTTACATTGCTAAAGACTACTTTTTGATGCTTTCTCAGATATTGTGCTTACTTTTCAGCTTTAAATTTAGTTTTGAAAACACATGTTCCTAATTTATAGAATGTCAAAGGAGGCATTTAAATTCAAATTACTGTATTGGGATATTCAGAGTAAAACTATAATTATATTTTTTTACACTGTCTTTTGACATCTCAGAAAAACCCATGTCTCTGATTCAATCCACATACTGCAAGAATAAATAGTATGCCTTCTCAGTAATTTATCACTTTCTGTATGATGGAAAGCCTCATTTTCTAAAAGAAATACCAGACATGCGAAGGAAAGCACTTTGTACATTATTTTATCAAGAACAAAAAGAATGGTTTAATACTTCCTGTAATTCCACTTTCTCCCTCTGCATACGAAGTAACTTGCACAAGTTCAAGATTAACAGATCCTAATTGAAATGCTAAAAGACAAAATACACAGTGTAATTATAGAGTTTAAAGTTTAACATCTTTGAAGATATTTCAATGTGAAAAAATCTGTTCAGAGACTCAACACATGTCATATTATAGAAGGAAATGAGCACTGATTTTTCTAGATATTTTCAGTGCCTAGCAAAATATGGTATTTTATCTTGACTTTGTAACCAAGCACCGTATTTTTTAACAGATGCTATTTCTCTTCTGATTACTGTATCCCACTATGAATTATCTCTCTTGGGAAGAGGAGAGGGGGAAGATTTTCATCAAAACATAAATCTATGCACCTAAAATACACTATGTTCTAAAGACAATAAAAAAATTATACACATACAGTAACCTACCTTTGCCAATTTGAAAAATCATCAAACCTTTAAAGCAGAAATACTGAGGCCTTGGGAGACACCATAGAACCATTAGAGATGTATATTTATACTTTAAAATATTTTATTGAGGTATTATTCTACCTCAATAAAACCTTTCCATATATGCAAACAGTAATGACAGCAATGTAAATTGAATTATCTATAAAATATTATGTTTTTCTTACAGGATTGCTGAAAAGATGTTTTACACTACAATGCTGTTAGAAAGTGCTATCATGCTGCACATACCAAGGATTCTAATTAGACTTGTCAATCACTGATTGATTACTACCATAAGATGAAAGAGCAATTGCATCCCGGCAATTATATTATCTTAAGGGTACAAAATGCAATGTTCAACTTTCAGCTGTCAGCAAGATTTCACTGAATGAAGGCCTGTTTTATCACACGGGCTGTTCAAAAGCCCTTCTGAGAACCTAAATGGCACATTAAGCCCTGGAAATATTGCTACTCAAAAGAAAAAAAATGTAGTAGAGTGAAATTGACTAAGTTTTAATTGATGAATGAGAAATCACATGGCTCTGTAGCCTCACATTCTTTAATTTTAGGAAAATACGGTCCACAGTAACATGCAAAATTACCCTGTTTCCATATTTCATATACTTTCTTTCTCATCTGCCCCCACTTCTCTCTCTCTGTTGACTCCCTCTATGTACAAACACCTCCACTTCTATAAGTAGGTACATGTGTTTCATATATTGAACTTTGCTTTTTGGTTTATTAGACTTCTAAAATATTCAGCAGATATTTATTTTTCTAAATGTATTCTAGGTAAATAAGTATTCTTTTTTTCCTAAGAATGAAATATTGTCAAGTCAATAATTATTTAATAATGACTTAAGATTAATTGTCAAATATTATTTTTCATTCCAAAATATACTAGTTTGGAAAGATTATAATCTTTTCAGTAGCACAACTGCAGGTGCCTCTTTCAAATTCCAAATTCAGGAGTATGGTATATCAAAAGGTTGTGATTTAGGAACTCTACAGCCATAATAGCTACTATAGTTTCAAATATTTGGGGGGAAAAAAAGTAAACTGTTAACTGATTTGGAACATAGAGGAGAGGATTTGAATTAGAGATTTATTTTAAATTTAAAATTTTCAGCCTTTCTAAAAAGGAATATTGGATGACATTCTAATTACTATTGCTATAAACAAACCACTCAAAACTTGGAGTGGCAAACACCACCATTTTATTTTGCTCAAGGATTCTGTAGGTCAGGAATTAGGATAGGACACACTGATGACAGCCTCTCTGCTTCATAGGGTTTGGGGCTTATCTGGGAAGATTTGAAAAGCAGGGGACTGGAATCATCTAGAGTTTTCTTCTCATGCCTTTCTGTATCAGAGATGAGATGATGCCAAGGACAGGCATAGCTGGACGTGTCAACTGGGGCACTTACATGAGGCCTTCCATGTGACTTGATATTCTCACCATGTATTGGCTGAGTTCTAAGAGAGAATGTCATGAGAGTGAGTATTCCAAGTGACTCAGGAAGAAGCTACATGGACTACTATACTAGCTTCAGTCACATAGGATCACTTCTCCTGGGCTCTACTAGTTGAAGCAAATGCAAACCTTACCCATTCTCTTGGCAAGAGGACACAGAACTACCTCTCATATGAGCAGAGTCAATTTCCTACTATTTTAAAAAAGGCACCAAAGTGTCATCTGGCCACAGTTATGTATATTTATAATATCTGCACAATAGAATCAGGCTATCTTAAGACTCCTCAAATGTCTCAACTCTTTATTTTTTTATCTTATTTTATTTTTTATTAGAGTTAATTTACAATGTTGTGTTATTTTCTGATATAGAGCAGTGATTCAATTATACACACACACACACACACACACACATTCTTTTCCATATTTGTTTCCATTATGGTTTATTATAGGATATTGAAAATAGTTCTCTGTGCTATACAGTAGGACCTTGTTTATCTATTTTATATACAGTAGTTTGCACCTGCTAATCCTAAACTCCTAATTTATCCCTCCCCATCCCCATTTCCCTTTGGTAAAGTTTGTTTTCTATGTCTGTGAGTCTGTTTGTTTTGTAAATAGGTTCATTTATGTCATATTTTAGATTCCACATATAACTGATATCATATGGTATCTTTCTCCATCTGACTTACTTCACTTAGTATGATAATCTCTAGGTCCATCCATGATGCTTCAAACGGCATTATTTCATTCTTTTTATGGTTGAGTAGTATTCCATTGTGTGTATGTACCACATCTTCTTTATCCATTCATCTGTCAATGGACATCTAGGTTGCTTCAATGTTTTTGCTATTGTGAACAGTGCTGCTATAAACATTGGAGTGCATGTATCTTTTTGAATTACAGTTTTGTCCAGATATATACCCAGGAGTAGGATTGCTGGATCATATGGCAACTCTATTCTTAGTGTTTGTTTGTTTCATTTTTGTGGTGCACGGGCCTCTCACTGTTATGGCCTCTCCCATTGTGGAGCACAGGATCTGGACGCGCAGGCTCAGTGGCCATGGCTCACGGGCCCAGCAGCTCTGCGGCACGTGGGATCTTCCCGGACCGGGGCACGAACCCGCGTCCCCTGCATTGGCAGGCGGACTCTCAACCACTGTGCCACCAGCGAAGCCCCCCTATTTTTAGTGTTTTGAGGAACCTCCATACTGTTTTCCATAGTGGCTGCACCAAGTTAACTTACATTCTCACCAACAGTGTAGAAGCGTTCCCTTTTCTCCACACCCTCTCCAGCATCAAATGTCTCAACTCTTTAAGGAATTATGTTCAAATTCAAAATCCAGGATACTGTTAACTAAATAAGGTCCAGATATGGATGAGGTTCCTCAGAGTGATCCCTCTAGTACAGTCCTTGAATATAGTTTCTATCAACCTGAAGACTTGTAAACTAAAGAGTCTCATTATCTTCCCCCACATACCCTAAGTACAATGATGGGATACTCTTGGATAACTGCAGTGGCACTCCTGCTCAAAAATGGATGTGGGACAGGGATAAGGAAAGTGACAGGAAGTACACAGCAGTCATTGGCTTACAGCATTTCTGAAATCCAGCCAGCATGAGTTGCCAGTTTCTAGATTAGAGTCCAGTCCTATTTTCTTTGCTTCTGGCTTTGGAATTCTCTGTGGCTGTAAGCTCCACCCTCCGGGGCCCTGTTTCTGTCCTCTGAGTCATCCTTCCTCTTCTGTAAGAGGTAGCCCATTTTTTGCAGTTGAGCAGTTGTTTCAACCTGATCCCTGCTATTCCTGCTCAGAAAAGAGGAGTCACCATATTTCCAAGAATAATTGACCCTGATCAGCAGAAGGCAAAGCTGCTTTTACTCAATGAGAACACAGATATATATATATATATATATATATATATATATATATATATATATATATATATATATATATATATGGAATGCAGATGATACACTTGGGCACCTCCTGGCATTTGTTTGTTCTATTGTAACCATAAGTGGGCAAATATAGCAGCCCAGATTTGAGAAGTATACGACTACCAAGGATTCAGCCGCTCAATAATGGTTTGGTCACCTTGGTGACCAGCCAAGGCCAGCCAAAGAAAAGCTGAGAGTGAGGGGAATTTAGAATGGATAATGGAGAAGGGAAAGAATGAGTACTGCTTATGGCTCCAAGATAAGCTACAGTAATGGGGGCTATAAAGTATCCCACTAACCTCCCCCTTCCAAGTTTACCCTCAGGAAAAAAGGTCTGTGGGAACCGTGGAGGAGCTGCTCTTTGAACACGTGTAGACAAACATATCTGTTCAGTGCAAACAGTGAACTGTGGTGGCTAAATCCATGACTCAGATTTTCTGCTGCAGGAAATCTAATTGATAGATGACCCTAGCTGCTGCACTCTGAAGCTACCACCATTTTTGTATACACAGTCTTTTGTACAGTCTTGATTACCAGAAACTTTGATCTTGTTAAAACTTATCAGAACTGCACTATAGTCTAAGACTCTGCCTATCCAATTCTCCTTCCTTCTCTCTCTCTTCCACAGGTGTCATGACTGTAACATGGTCTACCAGCTCTCCCTCCCTCTTGGGCTCCCTCCTCTTTTTACCTCACAAGTATTTTCCCCTAAAAATCTATTACAATCTAATCCTGTCTTGACATCTGACTTTTGGAAGACCTGAACTAATGCACTGGGGATTGGTTGATTTGTTTTAAAGCCAGAAAGTCCTGGCTCTTATAGTTTCTTTAAGCTCTGCCTGAAAAATTAAATAAGTTCTTTTTTAGCTTATCTCTCTCTAGTCTCACCTTATGATGCATAAGAAAGCAACTGACACCTTAAACATGTTACCCAGTAATGTCCTTAGCCAGATCTATCCATTCATTAGGTACATAGTCTATTTTCTATGTTACTGCAGGTGCTAGCTGTGCTTAATTCTTCATCACTATGTAACAAGAAATCTATTCTCCTCCAGCTTCCAATAATAGCTTTATCACTTTCCTTTAAGCCTTCACAATAGCCTTCTGAAGACCCATTCAAGCATCCACCCATGACCCAGTCTTAAACCTAACAGCAAATAAAGCTAAATACAATGTTTTAGATTTTCACTTTACGTTTTAGATTATTGTATCTTGTCTATTTTTTAATTTCACGTTTGTTTTATGACTTTGCCCTGCCTCAAAATACCAAATTCTATTCCAAGTACTACTGCTGCCTAGAAACCATTCTGAATTTGAGGGTATACAACCACCATTGTACTATATTCACACATTCATTTTTTTTTGACTTTTATTTATTTTTTAACATCTTTTTTTTTAACATCTTTATTGGAGTATAATTGCTTTACAATGGTGTGTTATTTTCTGCTTTATAACAAAGTGAATCAGCTATACATATACATATATCCCCACATCTCTTCCCTCTTGCGTCTCCCTCCCTCCCACCCTCCCTATCCCAAACCCTAGGTGGTCACAAAGCACCGAGCTGATCTCCCTGTGCTATGCGGCTGCTTCCCACTAGCTATCGATTTCACATTTGGTAGTGTATACATGTCCATGCCACTCTCTCACTTTGTCCCAGCTTACCCCTTTCCCCTCCCCATGTCCTCAAGTCCATTCTCTAGTAGGTCTGGGTCTTTATTCTCATTCTGCCCCTAGGTTCTTCATAGAGTCTGTCATACAGAGTGAAGTAAGTCAGAAAGAGAAAAACAAATACTGTATGCTAACACATATATATGGAATCTAAAAAAAGAAAAAAAAGACAACAAAAAACCACCACCATAAAAAATGGTCACACATTCACTTTTGTTCTACCCTCATGTTCACCATAGGTCCCAAGCCCAACCAGTATCAAAAGAGAGAGTACATGGACCCTACTGCTCAATAGGAAAAGTGCCAACAAATTTGGAGCCAGTTTTTAAAACTTCTACATATGATATTCATCAATTCATTACCATTTTGAAAATGTGTAAAATTTATGAGAGAAAATGTGTGAAGCTTAATAAGATTCTAACAGCCTGGGAAATTTTTTCAGAAGTCTTTAGGCCTATAGTATTCACTAACCCTGCCTATATTTAGGATTCTTCCTCCTATGACTTACTACTACTCTTTTCAGTACCAAAGAGCAATTGTCTTTAAAACTGGTTCTCTACTGTCCAGTGATAAATGTTTCTTCTCTGCTAAGGAACCTACTACTTTTCCCACAGTCTGTTAAAGCAAATCCAAATTTCTACAACTTTCCTTATCTCTGCCTTGAATTTTAATTCTTATCTTTCCCTTTTCTTTAACATCAATTCTCTATTCCAAAAATTTTGTCCTCCCCATATGTCATCATAATGTCTGAGTCCTCATCACCTTTCCATTTCCAATGAAATGGAATTTGTCTTTATTCTCCATCAATCCAAATCGTATGCTTTCTAAAACATATGGTTAAATACCTAACTTTTCCTAAAATAATCCACCATCTCATAGATCTTTTTCTTTGAATTTCTAAGTCTCCTAGGGCATCTCTCCGAATTTCTAAGTCTCCAAAATAAGAATGAGATGCACATTCCTATTTGTTTTGTGTTACTTAAATTCTACTTCTGGACTGATAAATTAATTCTATTGCTTTGAGAGTTTTTGTACATTTGTTTTTTTTTCTTCTTTTTCTCATTCATAATGTTGATCTTCTGATGTTTGTTGATTATTAGTTGTGTGCCTCAGTTTTGTGACAGAATTCTCACATTGTATTCTGGGCTGTCTGATCTCCCTTGAGGGCTGTGACATTCCATTTAGGTCTTTTTTGCTGTTGTGGAAAATTTCAATTGGACGCACTATTTTTTTTTTTTTTTCAAATATGTTACACAAATTCATTGTCTCTGAGAATTCCCCTTTGTTTTGGTCATGGCTGTATACTCATTAATTAGTTTTTACATTTTTTCCCTATACTTTGTAGACTTGAGAGGTCAAGCAGTGATTTCAATGTGTGTTTGGTCTGCCACTTTGATAGTGGAATAAAGCACAGTACACTTTATGTTGTCTTTTACATAATTGACAGGTATCATATTTTCATCATTTTGGCTTACACAGTAGCTAAAAGAGTATCTTAAATGTGCTAAGTTTTCAATTAAAGTTTTTTGAATGACTTTAAATACTTTGGTTCTAATATAGGGTTGTAATTCTGACACTGTCTTGGGATTAAACTGGAGTGAAACCACAATATCCTCTAGAATGTAGACTGTGAGAAAATATGTGTAACAAGAGGTAAATTTGAGAATTAGGATTCACTTCGGAGAAAACTATAATTTTAGATTCTATCTAGGTTTATGTAGCCTTTCAGCTCAGACTGTGGTTTATTCCTTCATTCAGAAAAGATTTACAGAGTAAATAATGTTTTCAAGTATTGTGCTGGATACTAAGTTTGTAGAAATAAAGTGAAAAACTATCCAGCCATCAAGGAGTTTATATGTGTCAGGGCACTGAGGTATAGTGTATCTCTTGTTTTCAAGGAGGCAAGTATGGCTGGAACAGGAGTGATGGGAAAAGTATCAGATGATGCGGGCAAAGAAGTAATGAATGAAAAATTATGTAGAAAATCTTAGGCCATGGTAAAGATTTTGGTTTTTACTCTGAGCTATATGGAGGACTACCGGAAGGTTTTGGTAGGGGAGTGACATTATTTTACTTTTTTTTTTTTTAGCAGTATCACCCAGATTCCTATGTAGATGTCAGCCTGCTATGCAGATATCAGCCTGTAGGGGTAAGGGCAGAAGCCTAGAATCCAGTTAGGATATCAATGTCATTACATAGGCAAGAAATGATGGTGACTTGGTTCATGAGTAATATTGATAAAGGTGATAAGAACTGGTCAGATTCTGAGGTATACACTAAAATGCAAAGACTGAAGGAAAAATAGGTTTTGGGAGAAGATGAGTATGTATTTTTTAAATGTCCCAGGATAAATGCTAGTTTTATTAACTAAAACCATAAGGGTAAAAGGAGACTATTCCAAAATTCTTTTACTTACTTTTACTACACCCTATAGCAGTCATTCTCAAACTTTTTGGTCCCAGGACCCTTTTACCATCTTAGAAATTATTGAAGACCTTGGGTCTAACCAGGAGTCAGAAATCACAGAGTGATTTAAATAGGGGAAGTTTAATGTAAGTAATTATTATAAAGCTGATATTTTAGAGTAACTATAAAGGTGAGAAGATGATTCTGAAGTGTATCCAGGTACTGAGGGAGAGTTTCCAAAAAAGGACAAACTTGAAAGGGAAATGATGTCCCCAAGGTTGGGGCTCAGACATTTTGAAGGTCTGGTACAATCTACCAGATGGTAGAGAACTTTGCTGAGTTGCCTGAGCAGAGCTGGTCCAGACTCACCAGGCAAGTGGTAGAACCCTCTGAGGTGCCTGTGAGTACCACTGTGGGAACTGCTGAAAACTGGAGCTGAACAGGTTTCCCTCTTTATGAATCTTGGATGCTGTGCCTAGGTGGTGTGGGATAAAGGTTGGGTGGTCTGCTCAGCAGAAGTCAGCCTGATGGGACCTCTAGCATGTGCATTACATGATACAGGTCTGTCTTAAAACTGATCATTCAAATATTTCAAACAAACTACAAATAACCAAAGTAATAAAAGTCCTTTAGATTTTAGTCTTCAAAATGTTCTGAAGTAAGATATACACTGCCTCCACCTCAACACCCGATTTATATCAGTTGAAATGAATAGAGAAATGACATTTTCAATTCATATATTCATAGTTCATTAGGTTTAATAGTGTACAAACATTATATTTAGAACATCATGGGTAATACCTATACTCCCCTTCCTATGGGCAACCAAAATTTTGCGTTCAAATAATTCTAGTAAAAAACTTTAAATTTGAAATGTAGTTATGAATCCACTTACCTTCTCTTAGAAGATTTTGAAATCTCCTGTAATTTATCCATTCTATTTCAATGTAGTTCATTTCAAAGAACTTTTTACAAAATGGAATCCTTTTAGATTAAACTTTCCACAATTGCTACTTCCACAGTTTTAGCATATAACATAATTTTGCTTAACAAACAAAAAAAGGCTCTTGAACCTTCAACCCTGTCCTAATAGCTCAGTGAAAAGTTACCAGTAAGTCATTTCTACTCTTTTATATAAATTGGAAAGAAAGTAAAGACAGTGGATAGGTTTAGACTTTTCTAAGACAGTTGTTGGCTACCTTGGTGTGCTAGTGGATCTGCTTGATTTAAAGAACTGGGCTGGCCAAAAGGTTCATTCTTTTTTTTCTGTAAGATGGTTCTAGTAGTGCTTAGTTGTCTTTAACTTCATTTGAAACAATTTTGTTAGATTGTATTGTGGCAGGTATCATATCAGTGTGCATTAAAAAATATCAAAATTGGTGAATTTTTGTTTAGCCATTTTAATATTGAAGATGGAAGAAAAAAGCAACATTTTCGGCATATTATGCTTTATTATTTCAAGAAAGGGAAAAACGCAACTGATACATAAAAAAAGATTTGTGCAATGTATGGAGAAGGCGCTATGACTGATCGAACATGTCAGAAATGGTTTGCGAAGTTTCCTCCTGGAGATTTCTCGCTGGACGATGCGCCACGGTTGGGTAGACCAGTTGAAGTTGACAGCAATCAACTCAAGACGTTAATTGAGAACAGTCAACGTTATGTCACGTGGGAGATAGCAACATACTCAAATTATCCAAATGAAGCATTGAAAATCATCTGCACCAGCTTGGTTATGTTCGTCACTTTGATGTTTGGGTTCCACATAAGTTAAGCGAAAAAAACCTTCTTGACCGTATTTCCGCATGTCTCTACTTAAACATACGTAAATGTTCCGTTTTTAAAACAAATTGTGATGGGTGATGAAAAGTGGATACTGTATAATAATGTGGAACAGAAGAGATTGTGGTGCAAGTGAAATGAACCACCACCAACCACACCAAAGGCCTGTCTTCATCCAAAGAAGGTGATGTTGTGTATATGGTGGGATTAGAAGGGAGTCCTCTATTATGAGCTCCTTCTGGAAAACGAAACAATTAATTCCAACAAGTACTGCTCCCAATTAGACCGACTGAAAGCAGCCCTCGATGAAAAGCGTCTGGAATTAGTCAACAGAAAACGCATAATCTTCCATCAGGGTCATGCAAGACTGCATGTTTCTTTGATGACCAGGCAAAAACTGATACAGCTTGGCTGGGAAGTTCTGATTCATCTGCTGTATTCACCAGACATTGCACCTTCAGACTGCCATTTATTTCAGTCTTTACAAAATTCTCTTAATGGAAAAAATTTCAATTCCCTGGAAGACTCTAAAAGGCACCTGGTACAGTTCTTTGCACAAAAAGGTAAAAAGTTTTGGGAAGATGGAATTATGAATTTGCCTGAAAAATGGCAGAAGGTAGTGGAACAAAGGGTGAATGCGCTGTTCAATAAAGTTCTTGGTGAAAATGAAAAATGTGTCTTTTATTTTTACTTAAAAAACCGAAGGAACTTTTTGGCCAACCCAATATAAGGTAAGGGTATATGCTCTATAAAACTACCCAGCTTCTCTGCTCATATCTCTATTAATTTCATCC
This sequence comes from Stenella coeruleoalba, assembly GCF_951394435.1. Lineage (NCBI taxonomy): Eukaryota > Metazoa > Chordata > Mammalia > Artiodactyla > Delphinidae > Stenella > Stenella coeruleoalba. The sequence goes on from NC_137151.1 coordinate 41,221,993, forward strand.
AGTATAATTATTTAATGATAACATAATTATTGAAGACTATTGATCCTCCAAAAGACTTAGTTCTCTTTCAGCAACTTATTCATATACATCTTCCTAATTTTGTAACTTATTTTAGTTTCTCAAGTGTACTTCAGTATATTTGCTGAATGGCTACATGGGCAAACTAAGTGTCAAGTGATGTGGTAAGAAGGCCATCATGCTGACATCTCAGAGAAGATTTAGTCAGTCCAGAGTAGGTTATGCTGTGGTAACAAACAACCCCGAGGTCTGTGTTTTAACAGAACAAAGATCTATTGCTCCCTCATACATAATCTATTATGGATTAGGGCTAATGTTCAGACAACTAGGGCCCCAGCAATTAAGACTGCACTGATCTTACAGCTCTACCACATCAACATGAGGTCTTGTCTGCTGTTGCCTTAGCGGAAGGAGAACTAGAGAGTTATATGCTTGCTTTTCTCAGTATTGGCTAGAAGTAACACACATCACTGCTACCCATAGTCCATAGGCCAGAACTCATCACATGGCCAAGAGGACCAGGAATGTGTGGTGCAGATGGAATGCAACTCTCAACTCCACCGTGTAAATCTGAAACTATCCACGCTTTTGTAGTAACAGCACCAACAAGAAATTCTGCTAACATCCTAGGAAGAAGCAGGAATAGACAACATGAGACCATAATAGATGTAACTAGTTATTACTTGGTGAATTGGAACCTTTTCGATTTATTGATTTTCTAATTTTATACACTAGAAATAATTTGAGTTTTAGATTTGGAGAATCAAGAAATGTTAACAGACCAGATATTAAATATATGTTAATCCTCCACTTGACCTCTCTTTCTTTTACCTTTCATTTACACTAAATTCACAGAACAAAAATTTTAAGAAAAAAATTTAAAAAGCATACCTTTGTATATTAAAAAAATATACATTTTGTAGACAGGTTTAGTAAATTATGACTTTTAGATCTTCAATATAGCTTATGATTATAGGCCCCATTCCTACTCTGTATAGGTGAGAAAATCGAGGAAGCCCACAGAATTTAAATGACCACCATCACTCTTGAACTTAAGCACACAGCCAACTCTGTGGCTTCTGAATCCAAGCTCTGTGCTCATATCTTGCTCCTTTTATCTTATATTTTGAAAATATCTCTGTGTTGTGTTTATCTCACCCACTAGACAGAGATTCCCTTAAGGTCAAGAAACATGGCTGGATCTACATTGCAATGGATTACTTATTTGATACAGGTGATCTCACCAGGAATTCACTGACTTATATATACCAAAGATCAAGGGAGGCACCAGGGTGTATTCACTCTTATGTGTATACACTTATGGCATCAAGTCCAGTTTCAATATTTTGAGAGATATCTGATATTTATCACCGTTTAACATCCATACCACTATTATAAAACCCTAGATACAATAATTTTCCAGTATAAACCACTGATGACAAAAAGAAGAGAAATAGAAGAATGGGGGGGACCATGTTCTGCACATGATGATTGCATTACATTATTTAAAATTCAATAACCATATTGACAAATGAGTTACCTAGCTCAGAGAGGTAACTCTCCAAAGTTAGTGTTAAAGCTGAGATTTGACCTCACAGCTTACCTGATTCTAAATGTTGTATGTTTCCTCAATCCCACAATGACCCTCTGACAATGAAACATTTAGTATTTTAGCAAATAAAAATATCAGCATGAAGGCGGAAGATGGCGGAAGAGTAAGACGCGGAGATCACCTTCCTCCCCACAGATACACCAGAAATACATCTACACGTGGAACAACTCCTACAGAACACCTACTGAAGGCTGGCAGAAGACCTCAGACCTCCCAAAAGGCAAGAAACTCCCCACGTACCTGGGTAGGGCAAAAGAAAAAAAGAAAAAACAGAGACAAAAGAATAGGGACGGCACCTGCACCAGTGGGAGAGAGCTGTGAAGGAGGAAAAGTTTCCACACACTAGGAAGCCCCTTCGCGGGTGGAGACTGCGGGAGGCGGAGGGGGGAGCTTTGAAGCCGCGGAGGAGTGCACAGCCACGGGTGCGGAGGGCAAAGCGGGGAGATTCCCGCACAGAGGATCGGTGCCGACCGGCACTCACCAGCACGAGAGGCTTGTCTGCTCACCCGCCGGGGCGGGCGGGGCTGCGAGCTGAGGCTCTGAGGCTCGGGTTTCGGTTTCGAACGGAGCGCAGGGAGAGGACTGGGGTTGGCGGCTTGAACATAGCCTGAAGGGGTTAGTGCACCACAGCTAGCCGGGAGGGAGTCCGGGGAAAAGTCTGCACCTGCCGTAGAGGCAGGAGACTTTTCTTTCCCTCTTTGTTTCCTGGGGCGTGAGGAGAGGGGTTTAAGAACGCTGCTTAAAGGAACTCCAGAGACGGGCGCGAGCCGCGGCTAAAAGCGCGAACCCCAGAGACAGGCGCGAGGCGCGGCTGAAAGCGCGGACCCCAGAGACGGGCGCGAGCCGCGGCTGAAAGCGCGGACCGCAGAGACGGGCGCGAGCCGCGGCTGAAAGCGCGGAATCCAGAGACGGGCGGGAGACGTTAAGGCTGCTGCTGCCGCCACCAAGGGGCCTGTGTGCGAGCACAGGTCACTCTCCACACCCCTCTTCCGCGGAGCCTGTGCAGCCCGCCACTGCCAGGTTCCCGGGATCCAGGGACAACTTCCCTGGGAGAACGCACAGCGCGCCTCAGGCTGGTGCAAAGTCACGCCGGCCTTTGCCACCGCAGGCCCGCCCCGCACTCCGTGCCCCTCCCTCCCCGCCGGCCTGAGTGCGCCAGAGCCCCCGAATCAGCGGCTCTTTTAACCCTATCCTGTCTGAGCAAAAAACAGACGCCCTCCAGCGACCTACACGAAGTGGCAGGGCCAAATCCAAAGCTGAGCCCTGGGAGCTGTGAGAACAAAGAAGAGAAAGGGAAATCTCTCCCAGCAGCCTCAGAAGCAGCGGATTAAAGCTCCACAATCAACTTGTTATACCCTGCATCTGTGGAATACCTGAATAGACAACCAATCATCCCAAATTAAGGAAGTGGACTTTAGGAGCAAGATCTATGATTTTTTCCCTTTTCCTCTTTTTGCGAACGTGTATGTGTATGCTTCTGTGTGAGATCTTGTCTGTATAGTCTTGCTTCCACCATTTGTCCTAGGGTTCTATCCGTCCATGTTTTTTTTTAAATTTTTTTTTCTTAATAATTAATTTTAATAACGTTATTATACTTTACCTTCGTTCTTTCTTTCTTTCCTTCCTTCTTTCCCTCCTTTAGACAACGAATCATCCCAAATTGAGGAGGTGGTCTCTGACAGCAAGATTTATGATTTTTCCCCATTTACCTCTTTTAGTGAGGGTGTATGTGTATGCTTCTGTGTAAGATTTTGTCTGTATAGCTTTGCTTCCAACATTTGTCCTAAGGTTCTATCCGTCCCTTTTTTTTTCTAAATAAGATTTTTTTAATTCAATAACTTTATTACACTTTATTTTATTTTTACTGTATCTTCTTTCTTTCTGTCTTTTTTCCTTCTTTCCCCCCTTCCTTCCTTCCTCCCTCCCTCCCTCCCTCCTTTCTTTCCTTCTTGCCTTCTTTCCTTCTTTGCTTCTTTCTTTCTTCCTTCCTTCCTACCCTCCTTTCCTTCTTTCTTTCCTCATACTTCTACTAATTCCCTCTACTTTTTCTCCCTTTTATCCTGAGCCGTGTGGATGAAAAGCTCTTGGTGCTCCAGCCAGGAGGCAGGGCTCTGCCTCTGAGGTAGGAGAGCCAACTTCAGGACACTGGTCAGCAAGAGACCTCCCAGCTCCACATAATATCAAACGGCGAAAATCTCCCAGAGACCTCCATCTTAACACCAGCACCCAGCTTCACTCAACGACCAGCAAGCCACAGTGCTGGAAAACCTATGCCAAACAACTAGCAAAACAGGAACACAACCCCACCCATTAGCAGAGAGGCTGCCTAAAATCATAATAAGGCCACAGACACCCCAAAACACACCACCAGACGTGAACCTGCCCACTAGAGAGACAAGATCCAGCCTCATCCACCACAACACAGGCACTAGTCCCCTCCACCAGGAAGCCTACACAACCCACTGAACCAACCTTAGCCACTGGAGACAGACATCAAAAACAGGAGGAACTACGAACCTGCAGCCTGCAAAAAGGAGACCCCAAACACAGTAAGATAAGCAAAATGAGAAGACAGAAAAACACACAGCAGATAAAGGAGCAAGATAAAAATGCACCAGACCTAACAAATGAAGAGGAAATAGGCAGTCTACCTGAAAAAGAATTCAGAATAATGATAGTAAGGTTGATCCGAAATCTTGGAGATAGAATGGACAATAGAATGGACAAAATACAAGAATCAGTTAACAAGGACCTAGAAGAACTAAAGATGAACAAGCAACGATGAACAACACAATAAATGAAATTAAAAGTACTCTAGATGGGATCAATAGCAGAATAACTGAGGCAGAAGAACGGATAAGTGACCTGGAAGATAAAATAGTGGAAATAACTAGAGCAGAGCAGAATAAAGCAAAAAGAATGAAAAGAACTGAGGACAGTCTCAGAGACCTCTGGGACAACATTAAACGCACCAACATTCGAATTATAGAGGTTCCAGAAGAAGAAGAGAAAAAGAAAGGGACTGAGAAAATATTTGAAGAGATTATAGTTGAAAACTTCCCTAATATGGGAAAGGAAATAGTTAATCAAGTCCAGGAAGCACAGAGAGTCCCATACAGGATAAATACAAGGAGAAATACGCCAAGACACATATTAATCAAACTGTCAAAAATTAGATACAAAGAAAGCATATTACAAGCAGCAAGGGAAAAACAACAAATAACACATAAGGGAATCCCCATAAGGTTAACAGCTGATCTCTCAGCAGAAACCCTACAAGCCAGAAGGGAGTGGCAGGACATACTGAAAGTGATGAAGGAGAAAAACCTGCAGCCAAGACTACTCTACCCAGCAAGGATCTCATTCAGCTTTGATGGAGAAATTAAAACCTTTACAGACAAGCAAAAGCTGAGAGAGTTCAGCACCACCAAACAAGCTTTACAACAAATGCTAAAGGATCTTCTCTAGGCAAGAAACACAAGAGAAGGAAAAGACCTATAATAATGAACCCAAAACAATTTAGAAAATGGGAATAGGAACATACATATTGATAATTACCTTAAATGTAAATGGACTAAATGCTCCCACCAAAAGACACAGATTAGCTGAATGGATACAAAAACAAGACCCTTATATATGCTGTCTACAAGAGACCCACTTCAGACCTAGAGACACATACAGACTGAAAGTAAGGGGATGGAAAAAGATATTCCATGCAAATGGAAACCAAAAGAAAGCTGGAGTAGCAATTCTCATATCAGACAAAATAGACTTTAAAATAAGGACTATTAAAAGAGACAAAGAAGGACACTACATAATGATCAAGGGATCGATCCAAGAAGAAGATATAACAATTGTAAATATTTATGCACCCAAGATAGGAGCACCTCAATACATAAGGCAAATACTAACAGCCATAAAAGGGGAAATCGACAGTAACACATTCATAGTAGGGGACTTAAACACCCCACTTTCACCCATGGACAGATCATCCAAAATGAAAATAAATAAGGAAACACAAGCTGTAAATGATACATTAAACAAGATGGACTTAATTGATATTTATAGGACACTCCATCCAAAAACAACAGAATACACATTTTTCTCAAGTGCTCATGGAACATTCTCCAGGATAGATCATATCTTAGGTCACAAATCAAGCCTTGGTAAATTTAAGAAAATTGAAATTGTATCAAGTATCTTTTCTGACCACAACGCCATGAGACTAGATATCAATTACAGGAAAAGATCTGTAAAAACTACAAACACATGGAGGCTAAACAATACACTACTTAATAATGAAGTGATCACTGAAGAAATCAAAGAGGAAATCAAAAAATACCTAGAAACAAATGACAATGGAGACACAACGACCCAAAACCTGTGGGATGCAGCAAAAGCAGTTCTAAGGGGGAAGTTTATAGCAATACAAGCCAACCTTAAGAAGCAGGAAACATCTCGAATAAACAACCTAACCTTGCACCTCAAGCAATTAGAGAAAGAAGAACAAAAAAACCCCAAAGCTAGCAGAAGGAAAGAAATCATAAAAATCAGATCAGAAATAAATGAAAAAGAAATGAAGGAAACAATAGCAAAGATCAATAAAACTAAAAGCTGGTTCTTTGAGAAGATAAACAATATAGATAAACCACTAGCCAGACTCATCAAGAAAAAAAGGGAGAAGACTCAAATCAATAGAATTAGAAATGAAAAAGGAGAAGTAACAACTGACACTGCAGAAATAAAAGAGATCATGAGAGATTACTACAAGCAACTCTATGCCAATAAAATGGACAATCTGGAAGAAATGGACAAATTCTTAGAAATGCACAACCTGCCAAGACTGAATCAGGAAGAAATAGAAAATATGAACAGACCAATCACAAGCACTGAAATTGAAACTGTGATTAAAAATCTTCCAACAAAGAAAAAGCCCAGGACCAGATGGCTTCACAGGCGAATTCTATCAAATATTTAGAGAAGAGCTAACACCTATCCTTCTCAAACTCTTCCAAAATATAGCAGAGGGAGGAACACTCCCAAACTCCTTCTACGAGGCCACCATTACCTTGATACCAAAACCAGACAAGGATGTCACAAAGAAAGAAAACTACAGGCCAATATCACTGATGAACATAGATGCAAAAATCCTCAACAAAATACTAGCAAACAGAATCCAACAGCACATTAAAAGGATCATACACCATGATCAAGTGGGGTTTATTCCAGGAATGCAAGGATTCTTCAATATACGCAAATCTATCAATGTGATAAACCATATTAACAAATTGAAGGAGAAAAACCAGATGATCATCTCAATAGATGCAGAGAAAGCTTTTGACAAAATTCAACACTCATTTATGATAAAAACCCTGCAGAAAGTAGGCATAGAGGGAACTTTCCTCAACATAATAAAGGCCATATATGACAAGCCCACAGCAAACATCATCCTCAATGGTGAAAAACTGAAAGCATTTCCACTAAGATCAGGAACAAGACAAGGTTGCCCACTCTCACCACTCTTATTCAACATAGTTTTGGAAGTTTTAGCCACAGCAATCAGAGAAGAAAAGGAAATAAAAGGAATCCAAATTGGAAAAGAAGAAGTAAAGCTGTCACTGTTTGCAGATGACATGATCCTATACATAGAGAACCCTAAAGATGCTACCAGAAAACTACTAGAGCTAATCAATGAATTTGGTAAAGTGGCAGGATACAAAATTAATGCACAGAAATCTCTGGCATTCCTATATACTAATATCGAAAAATCTGAAAGTGAAATCAAGAAAACACTCCCATTTACCATTGCAACAAAAAGAATAAAATATCTAGGAATAAACCTACCTAAGGAGACAAAAGACCTGTATGCAGAAAATTATAAGACACTGATGAAAGAAATTAAAGAAGATACAAATAGATGGAGAGATATACCATGTTCTTGGATTGGAATAATCAACATTGTGAAAATGACTCTACTACCCAAAGCAATCTATAGATTCAATGCAATCCCTATCAAATTACCACTGGCATTTTTCACAGAACTAGAACAAAAAATTTCGCAATTTGTATGGAAACACAAAAGACCCCAAATAGCCAAAGCAATCTTGAGAACGAAAGAAGGAACTGGAGGAATCAGGCTCCCTGACTTCAGACGATACTACAAAGCTACAGTTATCAAGACGGTATGGTACTGGCACAAAAACAGAAAGATAGATCAATGGAACAGGATAGAAAGCCCAGAGATAAACCCATGCACATATGGACACCTTATCTTTGATAAAGGTGGCAGTAATGTACAGTGGAGAAAGGACAGCCTCTTCAATAAGTGGTGCTGGGAAAACTGGACAGGTACATGTAAAAGTATGAGATTAGATCACTCCCTAACACCATACACAAAAATAAGCTCAAAATGGATTAAAGACCTAAATGTAAGGCCAGAAACTATCAAACTCTTAGAGGAAAACATAGGCAGAACACTCTATGACATAAATCACAGCAAGATCCTTTCTGACCCACCTCCTAGAGTAATGGAAATAAAAACAAAAATAAACAAATGGGACTTAATGAAACTTCAAAGCTTTTGCACAGCAAAGGAAACCATAAACAAGACCAAAAGACAACCCTCAGAATGGGAGAAAATATTTGCAAATGAAGCAACCGACAAAGGATTAATCTCCAAAATTTACAAGCAGCTCATGCAGCTCAATAACAAGAAAACAAATAACCCAATCCAAAAACGGGCAGAATACCTAAATAGACATTTCTCCAAAGAAGATATACAGACTGCCAACAAACACATGAAAGAATGCTCAACATCATTAATCATTAGAGAAATGCAAATCAAAACTACAATGAGATATCATCTCACACCAGTCAGAATGGCCATCATCAAAAAATCTAGAAACAATAAATGCTGGACAGGGTGTGGAGAAAAGGGAACACTCTTGCACTGCTGGTGGGAATGTGAATTGGTTCAGCCACTATGGAGAACAGTATGGAGGTTCCTTAAAAAACTACAAATAGAAATACCATATGACCCAGCAATCCCACTACTGGGCATATACCCTGAGAAAACCAAAATTCAAAAAGAGTCATGTACCAAAATGTTCATAGCAGCTCTATTTACAATAGCCCGGAGATGGAAACAACCTAAGTGCCCATCATCGGATGAATGGATAAGAAGATGTGGCACATATATACAATGGAATATTACTCAGCCATAAAAAGAAATGAAATTGAGCTATTTGTAATGAGGTGGATAGACCTAGAGTCTGTCATACAGAGTGAAGTAAGTCAGAAAGAAAAAGACAAATACCGTATGCTAACACATATATATGGAATTTAAGGAAAAAAGTGTCATGAAGAACCTAGGGGTAAAGCAGGAATAAAGACGCAGACCTCCTAGAGAATGGACTTGAGGTTATGCGCAGGGGGAAGGGTGAGCTGTGACAGGGCGAGAGAGAGTCATGGGCATATACACAGTAAGAAACGTAGTAAGGTAGATAGCTAGTGGGAAGCAGCCGCATGGCACAGGGATATTGGCTCGGTGCTTTGTGACAGCCTGGAGGGGTGGGATAGGGAGGGTGGGAGGGAGGGAGACGCAAGAGGGAAGACATATGGGAACATATGTTTATGTATGACTGATTCACTTTGTTATAAAGCAGAAACTAACACACCATTGTAAAGCAATTATACCCCAATAAAGATGTTAAAAAAAAAATTAAAAAAAAAATATATCAGCATGGAAAATTGCAGGTCCTACATCTCCTCCTTTCCTTTTTTCTTAACATACTCTTTACTTTCATATTGGGTAAGGTTTTCATCCACATATACCAGCAGTAAGCCCACCAGTTGATCTACTTTGTTAAATAAGGTAATAGTGCATGAGTATTACTTTTTAAGTATTTCCCGTAGAACAGGCTTCTGTATTTTTCTTCTTTGATTGGAAAAGGTCAGAGGGCATTGCTATCCTCTGGCTAGGTAAACATGTTTTGGGGATATCTTAAGTTTGTGAGAATGGTTGTATCTCTTACATGTGTATCAAAATATTCTAAAATGGAATATATTCAGGGATTGAAAGGGGAAGGGGCATACTCCTTTTTTTCTGTGATTTTTCCAGCCCTCCTTCTATTCCAAAAAAGACTTTCTTGTAGAAATTATTTTACTGTTTTTTTCGCTGGAGGTCAGAGACATATCTGACAGCAAAGAGAATTCCAATATTTTTTAAAAGTTATTCATTCAGTAAATATATATTTATTGAATATTTATTGAAGTTCTCAATGCCAGATACTGTAGGCATTATGTACAACTGAAAGCATATTTACTGTTCTCTTTCAATTTACAGTCAAAAAAGATGGAGCAGACAGAGATAGGAGATGGGAAGAAGAAAGAGTAGTTATCTCCTCTCCATTGATTCAAACATAACAAGATGAACAATTTCAATGTTCTAATAGAATTTTCAATTCAAGGACATTAGGACAAAGAACACATTGAAAGTCTTTTAATGTAACAGAGTCTTGGCTCTTCTTCAGCTCTCCAAGTCTTGGATCATGCTCTGGGCCAGAGGAAGAAGCCAAGCACTCTTTCTATTCACCCACATAATTGGTGTCAAGTTTATATGTCAGTCTTTTACATTTGTTGTTCCATCTAAGCAGCATGTTTTTTCAGTAAACCCTGTTATTCATTTGGGGGGCTAGGGATGGGACAGAGACAAAAATATTTAAGTAGATCTTTGTGCTGAATGGGAAGTGGCTTTTTGGTATAAGCTTGATCTACATTGTAGGGGTTATTTATTTGATACAGGTGATCCCACCAGGAATTTACTACCTTATATAATCCAAAGGTCTAAGGAAGCACCAGGATGTGTACATATACACTGATATCATCAGGTCCAGGTTCAATATTTTTGAACCTGGGGTAATGAAGCAGCCAGAAGGTAGTTTAAATTAAGGAAGACATTTTCTGACTATTGTCTCTGGGTATAACTTGAACGGACTTCCCTGGGCAGTCAATTATTCCTGTGTGTATTTGAACATAAGTTGGAGTCTCACCCATCAGGGATGTTGTCAAGGTGTTCAAGCTTTACACAGATGATTGGACCATGTAACTTCTGATGAGTCCATCCTAAGATTTATAGGATCAGAAAATCCAGAAGTCATAGAACATTACAGATTAAGGAAATATTTCTTCACTATTATAGAAGAAACAGATTTTATTTTAAATTTGAAAAAAAAAGCACTGTCAATTTGTAAGAACATATATACTTGGTTGAATTAAACTCAAAGCACACAAAACACCAAACTGAATGTATTTATAATTAAAATATGCCCTCATACTTTGTGTTGATATTTTTAATTTGGATGTTTTAGAAATCTATTTCTGATTGGAAAACTTGATAGAAGAACTGCATTAAGAATTGTCATGGTTTTTTGACATTCCTGAAATAAAATCTGTGAAATCTGTTTCTTCTCCCCTAAAACTGAGTGGGTCTTTGTGACTGCCTCGACAAAAAGAATGTGGTGAAAGTGATGCTGTATGACTTCCAAGGATAGTTTAGAAAAGGCCATGCACATTCTGCTGTTTCTCTTGGGACAATGGCCTGGGGCCACTGAGCTGTCATGTATGGAGTCTCACTACCCTGAGCTGCCACATGAAGATAGATACCAGATTGAGAGAGACAGGCCTGCCCACAGGACCCAGCACCAGATGCTTGTAAAAAGCCTTCCCTATGTCCCAGCCCTACCCTGAGAAAGAGCTGGCCTAGCTGAGTCCTGTCAACCCCCTAACTCCACTGTTTTGGAGTAGTTTGTTACACAAAAACAAAATAGAACACACAGACATCTCACTATTATGCTCTCTTTATACAGTGCTTACCCATTAACTTGAAAAGGGGAAAATTCAATTATCACTACTTTTGACTTTCTCAGCTCTAAATATAATTTTCTATTAACTTACTGGAGAAAGTACATTTTTGGGACTATGTGAAACTGTAGTTCATGTATGAATTTAAATAAATAGACCTTTCCCTTTATTGTTAGTTTGTAATATGTGAGGTATTAACTGAAAACAAGAATATATATATATATGTATATCTATCCATCTATCTATCATCTATCCAAATGTTAATCAAATTCATGTGTTACGTAAAGAAAGTGTTTCATTATGAATAGCACAAAGTAAACTTTGTAGTGCTGAGAAAAGTAAACGTCTTAGCTGGTCAGACCCTGGAGATAAATAACCATCCCAAGAAGCAATGAATACTAAAAAAATGAATAGTGAATCAGTGCCAGAATTGTGTGTGGAAATTTAATCAATAAGTCAGGTTAGTGAAGAGAGCCTCTTCCCACCTGAAGCTATCCAAATGACACATCCTTTTCAATATGTCATAGGACTCACAAGAGTTTAAAGCATTAAAATTTCATTAAACTTTTCAAACTGTAGCTTGTTAATATACAGATGAAATCTAATTGTTACTATTTACTCATTTCATGTATAGGTATATATACTATTTTAATCAGTATTATCTATTATCAATTGATTAAAATTTGATAAAAGTTAACATTTTAATTTTGTAGTTTGAATGTTACAATGACATCATTCCTAATAAAAACATTAAAATATCCTATGCAAAAGTAACAGTAAAAAGTGATTACTTCTATTGCATTGTTTTGTATATTCTAGGTTCAGAGTAAAATAGAAAAGAGGTAAAATACATATACTTTCTCATGTAATATTCAGCATCTTTCAAATATATTTGAAACAAAAAAGCATGAACTTTCAACTATACATGTTCTTTATATGTATAAAAAGAATTTTTATAGATATTTTAAAATAAACGTTATAAAAATGAGAAAATCTTGAAAAATATGACTTCATTTCTTTAAAAATTTCTTACCAAAAGTTAGTAGCTATGAACTTTAGTTTTCCTGTGAAAACCAATTTTAATGTATATCTTGTGCATGCTATTGTATTGCATTAATGTTAATGTAATCCTGTTAATTGCCTATATTTTCCATTCAAAATTTTTAAATGATTGATGAGATTAGTTCTCATCAATATTTTCTCTGGGGCCTCATGATAATTCTGCTTTGCATAACAGCAAATTGAAATGAACGCTAATTTTTAAAAAATACTAAAAATTCCTAATTGAAAAATGGACATTAGTTTGTAAACCAAAATTTATGCTCAAGTTAATTCTTAGGTGTTGTCCTAAAACCTTTCTTTCATTCTTACAGGAATTAATGAAATCTGTTTTATTAGATGAACAGGAGATTATTTATAACAGCAAAACTTACAAGGTGATAAATATGAATAATATCAAAGTTTAAAGACCACAACCAGTGTTAATTATCCATCCCCAAGTGATTATTAGAATTAAAAAAAGGAAATAAAAACTGAAAGTTTCATTATACGACATTCTGATAGTATAAATTGTACAGTACAACAGTATAACAGTGCCTCCAAGTGGCATCTGCCAAAATTCCACATGAAAAATTAAAACACAAGATCTAAAAGTTAAGTTTTAATAACAACAGACCCTAAAGAAAGACTAACCCTCTTTTCTTTCTACATGCTTACGCTCTACTCTTCCTATTTATGATTCTCTTTATTAGAAATCCCTGTGTCATTACTCTCATTTAACCCCATTAATCCTCAGAATTATAGACTGTTTTTTAATACACTAATTATACTGTCTTGATATAGTGTTTTGATGGCTAATATGTAATTATTTCCATTAAATTTGTACAGTAAAATCTGGGTTTTTTTAAAAATTATACTATGCCTCTTTTTTCAGTATTCTTAGAAATATCACCCATATTTACTAAATCTTAGAGGAGAAGAGGGACAAAAGACTTCTCTCCCATCCATAGAATCCTAGAGTTGTAGGATTATCTAATTCCTTCTCTCTACTTTACAATTAAACACAAGAGTTTAAGCAATTTACCCAAGATCATCCTGTTTTGTGACTTAACTAATGGAATCTGTCTCCCCAGACTTGTAATTCAGGACTCTTTCAAATGTATTTGCTATGACACCACAAGTAGAGCTCTCACCCATGCCTTAAACAAATGCACATTTAGTACATGGTCTTCTTTTTTTAACTTAATTTATTTATTTATTTATTTATTTTTGGCTGCATTGGGTCTTCATTGTGGTGCACAGGCTTCTTATTGCGGTGGCTTCTCTTGCTGTGAAGCTTAACTCTAGGTGCACGGGCTTCAGCAGTTGTGGCACATGGGCTCAGTAGTTGTGGCTCTCGAGCTCTAGAGGGCAGGCTCAGTAGTTGTGGTGCACGGGCTTAGTTGCTCTGTGGCATGTGGGATCTTCCTGGACCAGGGCTCAAACCCGTGTCCCCTGCATTGGCAGGCGGATTCTTAACCATTGCGCCACCAGGGAAGCCCAGTACCAGTACATGGTCTTTTTATTTTTACTTATTTATTTTTTTGATGTGGACAATTTTTAAAGTCTTTATTGAATTTATTACAATATTGCTTCTGGGATTTTTTGGCCCCGAGGCATGTGGGATCTTAGCTCCCCAACAAGGGATCAAACCCACACCCCCTGCATTGGAAGGCAAAGTCTTAACCACTGGACTGCCAGGGAAGTCCATGGCCCTACATCTATTTGCTGCAGCCAGATGTCTAAGAGATATCACTCTTTTGGCTACTTTTATTCTGATTTTTTTTCAGCTTTACAGTTCTTGGACAACATGAGTAGTATATATATATATTTTTAATAAATTTATTTATTTTTGGCTGCATTGGGTCTTTGTTGCTGCACATGGGCTTTCTCTAGTTGTGGCGAGCAGGGGCTACTATTCATTGCGGTGGCTTCTTGTTGTGGAGCACAGGCTCTAGGCACGGGGGCTTCAGTAGCTGTGGCTTGCGGGCTCTAGAGCACAGGCTCAGTAGTTGTGGCACATGGGCTTAGTTGCTCCACATTGTGTGGGATCTTCCTGGACCAGGGCTCGAATCTGTGTCCCCTGCATTGGCAGGCGGATTCTTAACCACTGCGCCACCAGGGAAGTCCCATGGTCTTTTTAAAACTCAACCAAACTCTAGAACACCAAATAAATTTTAGATGTTACCTAAAGCAAAAAAGTGCTCAAGAATTGACAAATAACTGATAGGTTCTAAATACACTTTCTAAAAAATTAATGAATGTGTAATGTCATGGAATTATCCCAGTTACATGCCACAGAAATGTTTAAATCAGTACAGCAAAATAGATTCTAGAACCATAATAAATAGGGCAATTGAATTTATAACATAACTTAAAAATTAAAATTTGTTTGCTCTTGAGAGTTCCCTGGTGGTCCAGTGGTTAGGACTCCATGCTCCTACTGCAAGGGGCACGGGTTTGATCCTGGTCGGGAAACTAAGATCCCACATGCCATGTGGTGCAGCCAAAAAAAGTTGTTTTTTTTTGTTGTTGTTTGCTCTGAAAAGGTAGTCTTTATAGTGAAAGTTATTTTTAAACTGATTTTATTTGTAAATGCAACTATTTCCATTATTCCACCACTCTTTTAATATTTTTCTGAATATCATATTTTATTGCTTATTTTCCCTTCTTCTGTTCCATATAAATGATTGCAGTAGGGCATCTTTCTCTCTTTTCCCAGAGGTGTCATACCAATGCTATTCTTTACTAATTCTTATTCCTTTTCTACTACTTAATTGCTCCTTATGGCTCTTTCTCTTTTTCTCTTGCCACTTCATCTACAACTTTCTTGGAGTGAGTTAGCCAACATCGACAACAAGATTTAAAGTTCAATCTCTGAGGGGCTATAAGTAGATATACCTAGAGAATTAAATATAGAAAAAGTGCAAGTAGATTTTTAAATAGATACAGATAGATAGATAGATATATACATATATATATAATATGAACTATATTGTTAAACTTTTACTGTAATGCTGTAATATTTATGGAACTATTTTGCTGTGAAATTGGAAGAAATTTGTTCTTATTTAATGTTTACTCTTACCTATCTCCAAACGTCCATTTAAAGATTGAGCTCACACTCTACTATCTATAGTTTCCATTAATTTCTTCAGCTATATCGTATTTAAAAAATTATATGTGTTTTAACTTTCTTACCAAGATTCCACCCGTTTAAGGTAGTTTCAAACTGTGCCTTTTTTTTTTTTTTTTTTTTTTTTTTAGTGGTGTTTTCACTATCTGCCAATCTGAGCTCATCTCAATTTCATTTGTACTCTATTTACTCCATCTCTGAGATCACTAATGAGGTTTCAAATAAGACCAGGCTGACATTCATCCCTTAGGCACCCGGAGAACATGACACTGTTTACCTTCACTCTTTGATTCAAGCCCATCGGCCAGATTTTAAACATTATGACAATGCTCAACACAAAGCCTATTTAAATTAGCTTCTCTGAATTAAATCTGTGACTGAAGTTTAATGAGACACATCAAAACTTGGTTATAATTAATACAAAAGTTCTTCTACATTACTATAGCTGTTAATCCTGCTTACTTCTCCCATGATTAACTATTCATATGTTTATTTTTCCCATAGTGAGTCCTTCAGATATTTTCCTTGATATTTGCTCTCATTTTGTTAGTGATAAAAGATACATGTCAACTTTCATGAATACTTCAGTACCTTTTAGTTTGGTAAAGATTATTTAACTTTTCATATTGCTTGCCAAATAAATCCAGATGGTATGAATATATCAGAACTAAACACATATAATTATAAAATCCAAGTTAATATTTTGCCACATTTTTGATGACTAACTCCCAGAATCAGAACAAGGGATAAACTGAAAATGAGTAAAGCACACATTTTCTGGGCTTTATGCTAATTAAATATAGCAATAGATAGAATAATTTTTAAAAGACAAAAAAATAAGACAGAGTAAACTGGGTTATAAGATATTTAATTAAATCTAATAACAACAATTTATTTATATTTATGGGCCACCTATCTTTCAACCAGATGGCAATATTTTATGTTACATGTAGGGAGAGATGTAAAATTACCTATATTTTTTATTCACTCTGAATGAGGATGATTAGGGAAAATAATGTTGAAATAAAGGTAATAAATAATATATATTTGAAAATTATGGTTATTAGAAACTACTAAACAACTACTATTTGGTGATTGTTCCACAAAAGTCCTAAAATCTGTGCTTATATATTATCTCCTTAAATAAACTGAAAGATACTTAAAGACCAAAATATATGCTACTGAAAGTAATACAGCGTTTTTCACTAAATAAACATTATTTGTGTTTAAAAAACAAAAAGAAACAAGGCCAAAATTAAGTCAGTTGTGCTAAGTACCACATCATCCTACCAAGACTTAATTCCTCACTTAACTACAGTTTCAGCCTCTTCCAGAAATGTAACGTTTAACCAGTCAACCCAGAATTACCTGGCCGGCAGAGGTAAGGTAATCTGCCTGACAGACCCAACCCTTCCTCCAAAGGAAGGTTACTGCCCGAAATAATCTTTTATTTTGCTATGACTTCCTTGTCCCAGGCCCTTTCTGCCCCTAAAAACCTTTCCTTTTCTGCAGCTCCTGGGAGCCCCTTTCTATTTGCTAGATGCTGCCCAATTGGTGAATTGTTGAATAAAGACAATTAGATTTCAACTAGATTTTCAAATTTACTCAGCTGAATTTTGTTTTTTAACATTTGCAAGATGACTGATGTTAATGAGCTGTATTCCCTATGACAGTGTGGTCTCTGTATTAATCTGCTTCAAAATTACTAGATTATGTTTGTCAATTACTGAATCAGAATCTCTAAAAATGGGGGAGGTTATAAACTCCCCAGATGAGTTGTGCACTCAACAATGTTTGAGGAACATTGTTCTATAAGCAACATATGCAATAAATGAATGAATAAATGAACAGATGAAAGAACGAATCAAGAATATTTAGGTGCTGTCCAAAATACATGATGAAAAAACAGCAATAGCATTTCTATTAAGCTAAGAGAGGAAAACTTCACAGAACATTTTTGAGTTGATTATCAGCATTAATAAAATTTGATGACCAGAGAATTACTCAATTTATCTGATTATTCTGTGTTGACTAAATATGACATATACTGTTGCTGCTTAATGACATAATCAAAATGTCAAATTATAAATGATATGCCTCAAATTAAAAAGACAGTGAAAGCTAAAAATGATCAAAAATGTATTTTATATTCATGCCAAAGATTTAGAGATATCTATATTGGTAAAATTGTTGTCAACTATTGATCTGGAAAAGTTAGTCAAAACACAGTTACAATGGATGTACCTAAATTATTTGGTTTATTGTCTCTGGATTCCAAAATTAATATTCAAGAACAGAAGTTACCCAATTTCTTCAATAGTCCCAATAAGTTAATGTAAAGAATAAATGTGTAAATATTTTTAAAATCTGTCATTATTTCAGTCAAGTATGTGTATTTGAAGAAAGACAAATTTATGATTAAATTCTCATCATAGGATAGTTAGTGGAGTGACCCGAGCCAAGTTATTTTCATTTGTATTCTCTAAAATGAATAATTAAAAGGGGGTGAGGGTGGGGGAATTCCTGTCATATAAAATGATTAGATGTGGGAATAACACAAGCTCTGAAACCTAGTAGAGGCTTTGTGAAAGTTTGTTATTATTTTAAAACTTTGTGACTTAAGGCAATCACAATGATAGGAACTTAAAGGTACTACAGTTAAAGAGCCTGGTAGCAGAGAGCAACTACGATTCTTCCCTAATGTAATTAAACACACTACTCTTTCTCTGTGTGGGCCAGATTCACAACTGGTCCACACAGAGTTCACAACTCTCATTCACAACTTCTCATTTGCTTCAAGAAAATTTTGTGATTCATGATTTTGTCCCAGCAGAAATGTTATACTGAGGAAGAAGCATATGTCAGGGAAACCTTTGTACATCCCATGAATTGCAGCCTCTGCAGTGAGTACTTGAACAAAAGAAAAGTGGCTTTGATTAGAGAGCCATGAGGAAAAAGGTCCATTTGCACTGATGCAGATAGCCTATCTAATGTTTTAATTAGTAGATGACCATAAATTTGTTGGTGGGTTGTTTTGACATATCTAAGAGTGCACTAAAACTAAATTACACAGCTTTGTTGTCAATCTTAAATATCATTGTTAACATATAAATTGAATAAAAATAACTGATATTAAGAGATTGTAAATTACTTCTGCTCATGATGCCTCAAACATGGTTCGTAGAAGTCAAATTAATGACATTTTATAGAAATTATTATTTCAACAATGTGCTAAGTACCTACAATATATAATCACGTGATGATAGGCACTTTCAAATACTGAAAATACCAAGAACAGTCTTAACCATATCTTCAAGGACTGTACCATTTTATCCAAGTTTATATTAATACTTGCAAAAAATTAGAAGACAATATAAGAAAATATATACATACAAATACTATAGGAATTCAAAGGGTATAACTTGGGAAAGTTTCATAAGGGAATGAGACTTTTTAAAATTAGTTCTAAGTTTTTTTGTGAAAATGAGGGCCATGTAAAATATTTTTAAGTTTAATTCCTGAATTTGCAATTATATTCATATTTCTAGCATGATTTCAGCAATGTACAATTTGAAGAACCATTTGACTTTGAGGCTCTTAAATTAAGCATTACAATGCATAAGATTGTGAGTCAACAGATTTAATAAAGAAGAAATAATTATTCAAGTTCAGACCAAAAAAAAAAAAAAAAGAGAGAAAAAAGTAAATTAACAAATTTAAGTGCAAGAACAGAAGGCAATGTAATAGAAGTGAAATCCATAATTCCAATACACAAGTAATAATACTTAATAACAAATTCCAATTACAGAAGAAATCAAACACGCTAAAGATATAAAGAAAAAAGGATGAATAAAATATAAATTTTAAATAGTAATAAAAAAGATTTTTAAAAGCAAATCTAAAAGACATGCTTTTCAGTATGAAGAGAAGTAAATATGTAGTAAGAGAACATCTCTGGCAATAAAATATTAAGGGAAGACTTCATTGTTGTTAATGTTATAATATATTCACAGATTAATTATCCAATAAAGATAAATAAAGCTATTTGTGACAAAAACTTTGTGACATGATTTTTTTTAATTTTAAGAGAATAACCCTATGTGTCTATGCAGAAAGAGCCATTTATGTTTGGTCAGCATATGTCCAAGACATAGTAAAATAATTTAGTTGCAAAAAAAAACCTATTTTGACATCACTAAATTTGGCAGAATTTGTTCTATTCACCCTTCATTTTCTTTTTAAGCTGTCATAACTTCTTCTCTGTTTAAAAAGCATTAAATAAATATAATGGATTCTTCACTGGAAAATGTAATGCCTATTTGTTACCTCCCTTTCAAAATATAAGGTTAAAATTCTTTTAGTGAGAAGATCTCAAAATAGAAAGGTCAGAGAAGAAATCCCTTTAAGATATATAGCATAACCAATGTTTTATATTCCATAAAGTAAAAAATAAACAGTGATGTTTGAAATTATCTGCTTTTATGATGGGATCAAAAAGCAAGAGATTTTAGACGGTATTAATTTAGTCATTAGGGAACTTGTATAATAACATATATATTGGTTGGTAGTAATCATGCTTGTGCTTTGCAAATAAAAACTGCCTCAAAATTCTGGTCAAGAAAGATTTAGAATCTTTCAGAGCAGAAGATGTAATTTCAATAGTTTTCAAGAGCTGTGACAATGGAGTTGCCACAGTTCAATTATTTATAGTCATTTTCAGGACTGGGAAACACAACAATATCATAAATTACTTTTTAGCAGACAATATCAACCATTTACATATACACAAAAGAGATGATTTTAGCAACAGTCCAGCTAATTGCCTGTCTTCTACAAATTAGCAACTAGGAAACTATTTTCACTCCTCATGACATCTATGTCTGTACAGTTTTCTGCTTCATTTCCCTGGTCATCTTGTTCTACCTCTCTCTAAATTGATTAGCTCCTAAGCATACTAACCTCATATTAAAACATTTGAATAGCCTTACATATTTTAGTGCAAATTCAACACAACAAACATTTACTGAAAACATATTATCGTGAAGAAATATTTTGGATAATGTAGGATGGTCAAAGATTGACCAGAAAAGTTCTTTGCTTTCAAGGATATAGAAAGGGGAACATACATGTATGCCACAAAATTTAATTTGGTATTGACCATCAATGTGTTTTAATTTTGCATAACACAGAAGTAGCTATGGACCCTCAGAGGCGATTGTTTTGAATACACTGGGGGGAAAATGCATCAATCATGGTATCTATGGCATCTGAGATGGCACTTTATGAATGTGTAGAATTGGAGTTGGTTGATACAGAGAAGTCAGATGGGAGGTATGAATGAAAGAGGAAGAATTTTAGAACATAGTTTTTAAAGGTGTGGAGACAGAAGATGGGATTTCTCTTTCGACGTAGAAAGGAGTCTGAATTATATTTTAAAGCAAGAAGTTCTACTAGCCATTGTGTACTGATCTCCTGTCAGGCTTACAGGATTCAGTTACTTACTCCTTACTTTGAAATACTGCTGACATCCGTACTGCACTGCTTGGTGACTCTTTCATATATACAACTCTCATTCAGAAAGCTGATTTTCAAGTTGAGCAAATTAACTTAGGTTTCCTTTCATTATAAATATTTTTACTTTAGCTAAGATTCAGAATTTTCTTTGGCTAGATTTGAATAAAGAGAAGATTGAAAACTTTGAGTCAATTTCATTTTAACTTAGCTTCAAAATACATCCATTTTTTTCCTTCCGCTGAAACCTTTAAAAATTTTTTTCTTTTCTTTTAGCAAACAGCTTTCAGATTTACATAGGCTACCTAGATTAAATCATTTACATTTAGCCAGGAAAAGTTGATGAAATTCTCATTCAAAAATTGAAGACACTTCACTTTTTAGAATCTGGTGTTTACCAAATCTTTAAAAAGTTCATCTGTAGGATTATAATGAAATTGCCTAAAATCACAAGACATTTGAATTCAAACTTTTCAATTCCTATTATATAAAATTTGTAATCCATAAATTTTTAACTTCACAGAGTTTAGCTGCATAACATTCAGCACCCCAAAAATACACTGGATAAAATTCTATTGTGCTCAGAAAAATGCAAAGAGTGAATGAATAGGAGGTTACATTGACAGTAAAGCCTTCCCTCTAAAAAGCAACTCTTTCATGGCCTATCTGCATCTGCAGGAATTACTTGGAACATGCAAGATGGACAATTTTGTTTAGCATATACGGACACTTCCTTATATGTGTCTATTCCAGTCTCTAACTTCCGTGCAGAAAACTTAGTATTAACTGTACAACTAGCCAGCCTATGACTGTGAATAGATTATTTTATTTCTCTGACCCTCAGTTTTCTAATCTGTAAAGTGGGAGTCAATATCAAACATCACAGTCCATGCTTGAAAATATCAGCTCTCTCTCCAACCCACTCTACATTCTGCAATACCCATCAGAACAACAACTATGCATAGGCACTAAACACATATTTTCAAAATAATATCCATATAATAAGGACATGCAGAACTTAGAAGAAAGGGTCCAAGAAGATATAATGAAAGAATGTCTATCTTTGAGATAATGAACAGCAAAGAGTAGTTCTCAAACTTTAATGTGAATGGGAACCATCTGAGAATATTGTTCTGACTCGGTAAGTCTCAGGGTCTTAAGAGTCTACATTTTTAACAAGCCATTGACAAAGATATGCCA
Source organism: Stenella coeruleoalba (assembly GCF_951394435.1). NCBI lineage: Eukaryota > Metazoa > Chordata > Mammalia > Artiodactyla > Delphinidae > Stenella > Stenella coeruleoalba. Next base: position 41,244,369 of record NC_137151.1, read on the forward strand.
GTGCTGCTGGTCGGCAGACCACACGCTGAGCAGAAAGTAATGGGAGGACACTCAGAAAGCCCTCGGATCACCCAGTGAGTCGTGAAGACAGAGAAAAAAATTTAATATATGTGCCCAAGCAAATAGGTGACCCAGGATCTCACAAGGGCCTGCCGTGCTCCGTATGGCAATATTCATCACCAAAAGTTGTTACCAACATACAAACAGAGCCTTGATTCTAGACATGACCTTGCTGTTGATTCTGCAGCTAAAAAATTTCCATCTCTTTATAGGCAGTCTAGCTGAGTATCTGGAAAGATCCAGGTTCGAAGAAGAAATAGGGAATTGAAAACACTGAGAAGGAAGATAATTAAGAAATATGAACCAAAAAAAGTGAATTTCTATTTTCTGGAGAAAATATGGTGGAAAAATAAAACTGGGAAAATAATCGCTTTGGTCATCTGAATATAACTTAAAAAGTAGTTGTTCCTTTGATCTCCAATATGGCTTTTTCTGTACTGCTCAGCTACATTTCTTTCAAAATTTTCCAAATATAGTTCATTTGTTTCAAATAATCTTTTTATTTTCCTTGATTTATAGTTACTAGGCTCTTATAATATACCATGTGAGTACAAAGGCTTCAGTTTTCTTCTCCATGTAAATTCAGAAGCTCTTTTTTTTTTTTTTTTGCGGTACGCGGGCCTCTCACCTCTGCGGCCTCTCTCGCCGCGGAGCACGGGCTCCGGACGCGCAGGGTCAGCGGCCATGGCTCACGGACCCAGCCGCTCTACGGCATGTGGGATCCTCCCGGACCGAGGCACGAACCCTCGTCCCCTGCATCGGCAGGCAGACTCCCAACCACTGCGCCACCAGGGAAGCCCTCAGAAGTTCTTATCTTAGTTCAACACTGAGTTAATGATAAAGACAGGAGGATAGTAAATTCAGGGCTAAAATCTAGGTTTTTAATTCTCAATTTACTTCTCTCTCCACATTATAATAGCATTTCCCATTTACGGTGTTAAGGTGTAATGTAAAACTAAAGACTTGGAAGTAAAAAACCGGGTTCAAGTTTTGATTTAAGTAGCCTCGGAAAAGTAATTTAATTTTTCTGATCCTCAGTGACTTTATCTATGAAATGAGGATAACTGTAATATCAATTCAAAAAGATGGTTTGAAGATGATATGACAATGTTTGGTTAGCCATTAATTACTATACAGCCACCTCATAAGAGTTATAAAAATATGAATTATTATTAAGCAATTTTGCTGCTGTTATGCAAATAATCCATTGGGGATCATAAGTTACTGTTTTCTAATGCTATCCTAATAAATTTAATTATTCATATTTCAAAACTAACCTATCATTAATGAATTTCTATTCCAGATAAACAGTTTGCCCATAATTATTTTCTAAAACAAAAAGGTATATATTCATGACTAGTCAATAATTATAACCTTTTACGTCAAATACATTTTCTAAAAGGTTTAACATATTTTAAAGAACATGGCATCACCCCTTTTCTTCTTAGTTGCAAGGGTTCTACTGGCACACTGTTCTTGGGCAATCCTCTTCCTAAGGTTATGGTGCCTCAAACTATATTTTGTCTCAACAACCCACAGGCCTACAGTGAGGTTAACTGTTCTTGTCTGACACTTTAAAATATCAGCTTTTCTTCTTAAAGGATAGAAATGGATATGCTTTGACACATATAACATTTTAATTTTGGGATACCCATAGATTCAAAGTTCTGTTTCAAATAAATGATTTGGACAATTACATTCTATTTCCTAAACTTTAACAGCAATCCAGGTCAACAATCAAGCGATTCAATTCTGACATCTTTGAAGTATCTTGCCAATATCATATACAGGACAAAGTTTTTTCTCAGTGGGGGAAAAAAACACAACAATAACAGGATCCCAGGACCCTGTGAATGCAAGACTAAATAGAGAAGAGGCACTTATTTTCACTCTCTTTCATGGAAATGCAATGGAAAGAAGGAAAAAGTTGTGAAGAATCCTCCACTCAAGGAAATACAAAAGCTGAGATATTTCTAGCTTCAGTTTATTTCTAATTCAGTGAGACTGAAACCAACTTTCTCTACAGGAGCCTTACTGCTCCTCCTTCTGCCCAACCACCAAGAATGAAATGTTTTTTAAAATAACTCTTTAATTAAAAAGGATGATTTTAAATAAAATTTGCTAACCTATAATCATAAAGATAGTATTTCCAATAGACCATAATTAGAGTAATTTTTAAGATCTTATGGTGGGTTTCTCTAAAACAATAAAAGTAAAGGAAGGAAATTCAACAATTACTGTATATCTGTCATTTTCTTTCACACGAACCTATGAAGTAGTCATTTTCAACACAGAGCAAATGAATAAATTGGGACCAGACAGGTTATAAAACTTGTCAGATATTAAACAGCCAGTAAGTTGAAAAAGCCTGGATCTCCCAAAATCATGTTTTGAAGGTAAGGTCTCATTTCTTCTTATCCCCAGATATGTCATTATCTTTATGATGTCACAAAATCTTTATCTTTAATCTTTCTGGACTACAATATATGCCTCTATACAATAAGGTTGTGTAAGTAGAAGCTCTCATTCTGTTTTGTAACTCTATGATATCATGAGTCTGGCCATGGCATACATTAATAGAATAATTGGCCAAGAATATAGGGTCCCGCCATAATCTCTGAAGCTTGCCATAATAAAGAAAAGCCAAATATAATAACATCTCTATTATAATTCACTCAATAGTGTTGCTTTTGCCTGGAGAGTTAACATACCACCCTGAATGCCTTGTCTAATATCAGACAGTAAATGAGGCATTTGGGAGATGGAGATCAATGACATCCCTACATGCATATCAACTGCAGTATAATTAACTGAAACCTAAAACCAGGAAGTTCAAAAATTGAAATGCTCTCCAGTGCACTTTTATATCACTAATCATTGTTGTACATTAAAGTACAGGATGTACTTGTGATTAAGGATAGCAGCCTTGACAATTTAATGAAGAAAAGATAAAACACAGTAATCCTATAGAGAGCAAAGCTGGTCTCCTATTTATCAACAAATGCATTAGGAATCTTCCATCATGAAATTATACATCAATAATAGTATGAAATGAAAAGAAACAAGTGCCAAATAGGTTCTTTGATATAACAAAGGTGTTGGAAATGTAAGCCTTTATACTCATGTAAAAAAAAAAAAAACCTACTATTCTATGACCTAATTGTAGAGTGATATTAATAGGAATGGTTCTATAGTACTTAATCAAGCAAAAATTCCATTGAAATAAAGGATGTGTCTTAGAACTACAACATAAGTTCCAAGAGACTGTGTAAATAATATGCAACTTTTTTTAACTTATAAGGACACATAAATTAAAATAATAAGGCTGTTGAAATCACATAGTTCTGCAACATAGGAAGTAAAATAGCCTAACAAACAGAAAACAATCAAAACAAACAAAAATCCTATATATTTTAAATATAGCTCCTTCAATTAGACTTCTGGGAAAAAGACAGAGTGGAAAATTTTGGATTAAATTTCAGAGATTACAAGATAACTTTCAAAGAACATTCCAAAGATTCAACAGATCAGGAGAGAAGCTGGAAATTCCTTTAACTTCAAATTGTCTATGTTGTCATTCTTAAATAAAAAATAATTTATTATAAATCATTTTGCTTTGCTATATAAGTATTCAATTCCATGTTTGAAATCATAGTCATGACAATGACCCATATGTAGAACTAGCTAGTAAAAATAATAAAAATATTAAGTTCAACTATAAGAAATTATAGAAAATGTAAGGTTTTAATTTTTTAAGAAAGACATTGTATTTCAGCATTAAAATGAGTAGTATCGTTTTTCAAAGTAATTGTTCTGGTAAATTTTGCATCAACTCTTAGAAATGTAACAAATGTTCAAAAATATTTGAACTTCTCTTTACAACTATAAACTCAGAACCACAGGGAGAAAAAATGTCTGTTTTTCTTCATTTTGTTTTTAATAATTGCAATCACCATCCTGATACATTTCATTGAAAAAACTTGTACTCAACATTTGTAGAATTCTTGAGAGATCGTGTTTAATTTCACTGGAGATGCAATAGACAGAACAGCAGTGTAGTAAAAGCATCTTCCACTTTCTGGCTACATAATGCTGGGCAAGTTGTTTGAACTCTCAGAGACTCTATTCTTTTATCTTCTAGATGGAAATAAAACAACTACAGAAATAAAAGAGTTGTAAGGATTGTATAAATACATAGTTGGCAGTAATATTATGAGATCTGTAAAGATATATTAAATGATAGTAATCAATACTAAGGAAAAATATTTTTCCCATTTTATGGGTTGATAGAAGGAATATACTTCTTCACTGACTCTGTTCCTGTATTCACTCTTTTGAAAAGAGAAAGTAGATTAACCAGTAGTTAAATTGGGGAAAACTAACTAGGCATGGCTGTCCTGGCACTACCTGCTTTTGTCCTCTTGCTAGCAGAGAGTGAATTCTCCCTGCTCCTCTGTGCTTTGAGATTTTAGGAGGGGTTTTTAGGAGGGCTGTTGTGCAGAGGGAGTTCTGCCTGGATCCAGCACCTCTGTACCTGGACTGGGAGAATCTGTATATTTCTGGAATTTATTTAAAAGACTGGTTTGGCTCATATATTATATCTCCTATAAATTAGACATTATCAGCTATAAGATGAAAATTTGGCATCCATATTTATAATTTAAAATACAAATCATCTTCCTCAAACACAGGTAGAACCTGTCAACATGGACATGGAAAAGAATATACCATAAACTCTGAGGGTAAATTGAAATAAAAATCACAAGGTGTATAAACGCAAGTTCCTGGAATTTGTTGCAGCATCTCTTAGTTACTATTGATAAGTTTAACACTTATATGTTGTATATGTCCTGGCAGGAATGTTACAAAATTAATTCAGAATTAAAGTGATCTTTCATTTTCCACATAGATCTAACTATTTTTAGAGTCCTCTATTCAAAAAAATAAGAAAATACTGTCATGTGTTTTGAGTATTCTTGTAATTGTTACTTGTGTTCCAGAATAACAGAAATATAGTGTTTTCCATAAATGTGCATTTAAAGTTTAAAGCCATACAATTTAAATTTTCTAGAAGCCACTTTTTAAAAGTTAAAAGATCAAATTAAATGTATTTAAACAAATATAGCCAAAATATTATCATTTAACATGTAATCAATATAAAAAATTGATGAGACTTTTTTACATATGAATTCATCTAAAGTCTAACATGTATTTTACATTCACCTCAATTTGGACTAATGACATTTCAAATGTTCAGTAGCCACATGTGTCTAGTGGATACTGCATTTAATAACAGTGCAGGTATAGACCATCAACAGAATACTATGTCAAAACATCACACACACACATACAAACTACATTAATGTATGTTAAAGTAAAACTTCATTAACCTTAACAAGTGAGGAATGGAAAATTCCAATTGAATATTTTTTTTTTTAAATATTTTATTTTTTTATTTATTTATTTTGGTGGTACGCGGGCCTCTCACTGTTGTGGCCTCTCCCGTTGCGGAGCACAGGCTCCGGACGCGCAGGCTCAGTGGCCATGGCTCACGGGCCCAGCCGCTCCGCGGCATGTGGGATCTTCCCGGACCGGGGCACGAACCCGTGTCCCCTGCATCGGTAGGTGGACTCTCAACCACTGCGCCACCAGGGAAGCCCCCAATTGAATATTTTTGATTGTTTTATGTTTGGGGTAGTGTTTTGCTAATATGTATATCAGCCTTCTTTTTTTCTCGATTAGGTATCATTTAGCAAAAATAAAATTATATATATATTTAATTAATTTATTTATTTATGGCTGTGTTGGGTCTTCATTGCTGTGCATGGGCTTCCTCTAGTTGCAGCGAGCAGGGGCTACTCTTTGTTGCGGTGCGCGGGCTTCTCACTGCTGTGGCTTCTCTTGTTGCAGAGCACGGGCTCTAGGCGTGCAGGCTTCAGTAGTTGTGGCACACGGGCTCAGCAGTTGTGTCTCGCGGGCTCTAGAGCGCAGGCTCAGTGGTTGTGGCGCATGGGCTTAGTTGCTCTGCTGCATGTGGGATCTTCCCAGACCAGGGCTCGAACCCGTGTACCCTGCATTGGCAGGTGGATTCTTAACCACTGCGCCACCAGGGACGTCCCCAAAATTATATTTTTTAAGCAAGTGAGATGATGAACAAAGGTTTTTTGCATAGAAGCGAAAGAACAGATGCATGTGGACTGATTCACGTACCATGCAATCCTAGCCCATATAAATTAAATATGTATTTTTCCTAAAATTTTCTGCAACTCAACTAGTCACTCACTGCCAGAGCACCTTAAAACAACTCACAGAGATTTAGCATAGTGGGGAATTGAGTGTTACGTTGTTTTTAATCAATATATTGAGGCTTATTATTGCATTGACTGATTCACTCGACTTTGTTCCACAAAATTTTTAATTTTCTTAAAGCAAACCTATGTAGAAAATAAAACTACAAACTTATCAGACTTAGGGATACTACAGATCAAATCGAGACCGGGAATCCTTAGAATATAGATGTCCTTGTCATAGTGTTCTACAATTACTCATGTAGAGTATGAAACTTCACTCTCTTTTTGGCAGCTTGTGCAAAATAGACACTTTCACCACTTACACAGTATTTGGCAAGGAAAAAATGTTCTGGTCTCTCAGGGTATACAAAATTTTCCTCCAAGTTAAATCTGAAATTAAGCTTAAAAGTCAATTTCTGTGATATTTTCTTCCATTTTTTTAACCACTCTTATTCCTAAGCACCTCTTCCAAGAGAACTGAAAGGGCAGAGATGAACACCTACAAAAGCCTTCCCCTGCTTTGCCTAGGTCCAACCTGCCTTCATCACCCAGCCTTAAAATCAGAGAAAAACCCCAGCTTCAGTACTTCCTTAGTACACGCAAAAAAATTTCCGGAATCTCTAAGCATATATAAATAATCAGGCCATTTTCTAAATCAAACTTTTCTGTAGTTTTTGCCACTGTGATCCAAATTCCCCCACAAAAAAGAAAAAAGAAAAAAAAACTCTTAAAACTAAGTTTAAGTGCTAAATTCTATCTTCTGGGAATAAATCTCAAAATAAATGTCAGAAGCGTGAAGAGTGATTTATATATGTTATGGTTGCAATTATGTTAAAAATAAAGGTATGCATATAAAAGTACTAAAAGAAGCCAAATGTTAATAATGGTTGTTTTTTGTGTTATGGAATATGGCTGTTGTTGTTTCTTTGTTTATTTTGGAGTTTGAAGTTTATTATGTAATAAGTGCTTAATACTTTTCAAAACATAAAATAACTTCATAAAATGAAATGAAACAGATGTGAATATATAGCATTAAATAAACAGAGAAAACAATGTTGAAACCTTTAAACGTACAAGGGCCTCCAAAGGATTAGGTAAATTTATAAACAATTGACTGAGTTTTATAAATACATTAGAGGTGAACAGTATAGTGAATCAGAAACTGTAAAAGCATACACGCCACCAATACAGGCTGATGTTAAAATATAAAATCACAGTTTGAACATCTCCTAGAAATTATTTTGCTTCTCATTGCAAAGCTTTCAATATTAAGACTGTCATTGTTTGGGGTCAGAATACTTAATCCCTACTTCAAATAACCTTCCAAGCAGAGCTTGTCTTGCTTATCCTCATTCTTTTGCTTCTAGGAAAATATTGTCTTTAAACTGTTGTATAATATTGTATTTTTCAGTGATTATAATTAAATTTTAAATGAACATGAGAACATGGCTCATGCTCAAAACTAATCACTCTATTATCTTGTAAGTGTAGTTGCTGAATAAAATTCTTAATATTTCTATATGCATTCATTTACTCAGAGAGGCAGGCAGGCAGGCGAAGTACTAATATTTTGCAGGGTTTTTTTTATTTTATTTTTTATTTTTTTGTGATACACGGGCCTCTCACTGTTGTGGCCTCTCCTGTTGTGGAGCACAGGCTCCAGACGCGCAGGCTCAGCGGCCATGGCTCACAGGCCCAGCCGCTCTGCGGCATGTGGGATCTTCCTGGACCGGGGCACGAATCCATGTCCCCTGCATCAGCAGGCGGACTCTCAACCACTGCGCCACCAGGGAAGCCCTTTGCAGTTTTTTTAAATTTTAATATTGAAATGTTTTAAGCATATAGTCAGAAACAATATTGTGATAGATACCCATATTCCCACCATCCAGATTTAACAACTGTTAACATTTTGCTGTAGTTGCTTCAAATCTTATTTTAAAGAAATAAAACATTTCATAAACAGTTAAAGCTTTCCACTCTACTGTATGCACCCATTTTCCTCTTTATCTAAAGGTAGTAAGTATCCTCAAATTGTAGTATATTTTTGCTGCATATGGTATCAAATGTCTACTATTTTGTATTCATAAATAATAAATAATATTGTTCAATATTTAAAAGTTGCATATATGGCATCTATTCTTCTTAACTTATTTTACTGCACAGTAGGTTTTGAGTATTATTCCACTGGATCTAACTAATTTATTTTAATTGCTAGTTAATTTATTTATCCATTCTCATATTGATAAGCATTTAGTATTTTTTCCAAGATAAACAATACTGCAAAAGCATCATGCCATGAGCATCCTTATGTACATATAGAAGAGTTCCACTAAGGTAGACACATTTTTAAAAGAAATTCTGAATCATACAACATGACTGTCATCAATTTTACTAGATATAACTCAATAAAAATCCATAACAATTTTGTCAATACACATTCCCTCCAGCCATGTATATCTTTTCATATCCTCATATCCTTGTTGAGATTTTGATCAGACTTGCAGTAAACTCATAAATTCATTTGGAGAGAATTAATGTATTTCTATGATTTCTGTGTACCTTTATATATATAAAATCATATTTATACATACTAATTATGGAACATAGTACCTGTTGGGAGAGACAGTTCTTCTGAATTTGTGTTCCTCCTACAAATCTTGCTGAGGTGACTGCTCTCTAGCGGACTGGAACAGGACACATCTCAGTATTGTTTATGTAGCTGGTAAGTTTGAGAAATGAGATAATCCTTCCACTCAACTGAAAAACAAAAACAAACAAAAACAGGCTTGCTTACTACTTGCTATGAAAGCAGTGGATTCCCCAAACTCACCTATAATCCAGCCCACTGCATGTGCAGGCATCAACATGGTCCCATCACATAACCCTGTAGCCTTGGGGGATCGCAGACAAGAGGACTAAAGCAAATATGGCAATACGAATGCTGCTTCCTTAGTGGTGAGTACTAATGTTTCTTTTTTCTAGCTCAGAATCTATGAAACACTAACAGGTTAATTTCTCAGCTTTGAAGTATGGTAAAATTAAATCTCAGAGCTAACAGTGTACATTTTATTTATTGAAGGCTTTATTTGTAATCCATAATACAGATTTACAATTTTCGGTATAAAGGGCTTATGCATCTTCTGTCAGAAGAAAGGAAGGAAGCAAAGGAAGGAGGGACGGAGGGATGGAAGAAAAGTGTAACACTGCATTGGTTAAATAAAACACATTTTTCAATCAAATTTGGGATTATGGTCTGCTAAATTGCTACCACTGTGCTAAGCTGTCCAACCTATGTGCCACATGTGCTTTGTACAAGTATATATTACTCCCCACAGCCTATTTTATTGGTTATTTGGTTGTATTTGTTTGCCTTACTGTTCCGCAGGAGTAGATACTCTGTATTAATCTTGTCATAATTTATATGCTTGGTATTTGATGTGCATATGTTATCTTTCATTCACTCAAGATTATCATGTGCCCCCTTTAAATTGTGAAGTTTTCCAAAACACACAGATCATATATTTTCCTTCCTTTCTACCTCACCAGTTGGTATAATATGGAATGCTGTATGTGTACTCATAAAATAAATGCAACTGACAGAAGACTGATTATCCTAGTTGGAAGCATATTTTAAGATGTTCACAGCAGTTACTCTCACTATTTAAGATGATTACAATCATAATAATCACTTTCATTTGTATAATGCTTTCTATTTTCCAAAACCCTTTTCATATACATTATTTAATGTGAACTCATAACAAGCCTGGATCTACAATAATCAACAAAAATAGTATCCACTTGGCAAGATAAATTGATTATATTTACTTATACAGATAAGATTAAAATAAGCTAACATTATGAAAAACTAAAAAAGCAAAGAACACATTTGCTTGTTATTTTATCTATGGTGAGCATTAATCCAAATCATTTATGTTGACTTTGATCAAGCTACATCTGTTTGTAAAAGTGCTTTGATCTGCTTTACAAAGCAAGTTGCCCCTGGGGTTTTAATAGACTGAGAAGAGGGTAAATTATTTTTTCCTTTCATATTTTCAATTAGACAGCATTGCTTAGCCAAAATGTCTCGAGGCTGGGGATATTACCATTCTCAATTTAATTTATAAATGTGTTCATAAGTCTTTTTATCCTCCTTCCCAACCCATTTGTAATATTGCTTACTGCACTCCAGGTCTAAAATGTTTCTATGCTCAATCATGTTAAAGTGTAAAATTGTCTCTCAATTTGAAGATCACTAAGATGGACTGAGTTCTTTTTGTTCTGATGTTCAACAGAGATCCTCATTTCTCAATGTATGTTTCCCATGTGTCACATTACTATGTGGAAAGGAGGTCACAGAAAGAACAGTATTGACTTTTAAGGTCTAGTATTCAAAAACGCTGTTGCAGTGAAATAGCATGTTCTCCAAGCAATGATATCTAAAAGGTCATCGTAGGGACAACCACAACCACATAATAATGATGGCAAAAGTTCAAGAAATCTTTGAAGTGGTAGAAAAACTTTTCAACTGAATAATGTACTATTATAAAACCTGGAGAATATATTTATGTATGCATGGTAACCTTCAAATAGCCCAATCTGCTTAAAGATAATACAGTAATTGATACAACTATGATGACTATTAAGATTTTAATGTAGAGACTATGTTGACTATGTTTTCAGCAATATAAGTGAGGCTATTGAACAATACAGGCAGATCAATCATGAGGATCTGTCTAAATAGAAAGGTGTTACAACCAGGGATAAACTTTGACATACACAATTTTAAATTACAGGTGAAAGAAATGTTTAAAGATATGAAGGAACAAGGGAAAAATGGGAAGGAAGGGAGGGAAGGAGGTAAAAGGAAGGAGGTGAAAACCCTAACTGGTATATATTTTATCAAAATACCAAAATACCAATCAAAGCAATATATGTTATCTAAAATATGTTTACTTTGGCAAAAAGTAAAATTTTCTAACTTTACTAGTTGGCTTCTACTTTTTTTAAACAAAAAATCAGCTTTATAGAGGTATAATTTACATACAATACAATCTACCAGTTTAGTATATAATTCAATGAAATCATACATGTACATATTTGGGCATCCACCACCTTTACCAGGATGTAGAACACTTCCAGAAGGTTCTCCCATGCTTCTTTGCAATCAATCATCCCTTGCGCATCTACAGATGACAACCAATCTGCTGCCTGTTGCAACAGTTTCGATTTTCAGGTTTTAGAAACCCACACCAGTGGAGCCACATGCCATATGAACATTTTTGGGTCTGCCTTCTTTTGCTCAGCATGGTAGTAATGAGTTTCAGGAGACAGTGTGTATCTATATTCTGTTCCTTTTACTGTAATCAGACACTAGATTGTTTATCATTCATGAGTTGATGAGCAGTGAGCTGTTCCAGTTCCTGCTGCTAAGAACTTTCTTTGAGTCTTTTTTGGGTATGGGTTACCCTTTCCCTTAGGTAAATAATGGGAATGGAATGACTGCTTTGTATATTAACAGTGTATTAAATTTATAACAAATCACCTAGTTATTCCAAAGTAGTTGTACAATTTTACATGGCCCCCATCAAAGTGTGAGAATGCCAGATCTGTATCCTTGCCAGTATTAGGTAATGCCCATCTTTATTTTTTATTAAGGTATATTTGATTTACAATATTATACTAGTTTCAGGTATACAACAAAGTGATTCAAATTTTTTAAAGGTTATACTCTATTTATAGTTATTATAAAATATTGGCTATATTCCCTGTGCTGTACAATACATACAATAAATGTAGCTTGTTCCTTTTATACTTAGTAGTTTGTACCTCTTAGTACACTACCCTTATCTTACCCCTCTCTGCTTTCCTCTCCCTTTTGGTAACCACTAGTTTATTCTCTATACCTGTGCCTCTGTATTTGCTTTGTTATATTCATTCATTTGTTTTATTTTTTAGATTCCCCATATAACTTATAACATCCATTCTCTTTCTGTCTTCCATTCCAGGTATGAGACAATTCGTGGCTAGTGCTTTGGGTTTGAAGTTCTAGGATTTAGACTGCAGAGAAATACATGGTGTTAGCAAGTTCTTTTTACTGTAGATATAAAGATATGCTCTGCAATCAGCTGTATCAGTATTAAAGCTGACATGCTGAATTCTATTTGCCTCCTAGAAATTGCTACTTAAATAGTTCTAAATTCAGAACAGAAAAAAAAGAGTGTATTAATGTTCTAAAACCATAGCAACTTGGTCTTTCTCTATGACCTTGAGAAATACACAGACTGGCCCTTGGTGACCAAAATAACAAATAGACATCAAAGTTTAGGCGACAGTCAGCTCTACCACCACCAGTCCCTCCCATCAGGAAACCTACACAAGCCTCTTAGATAGCCTCATCCACCAGAGGGCAGACAGCAGAAGCAAGAAGAACTACAATCCTGCAGCCTGTGGAACAAAAACCACATTCACAGGAAAACAGACAAGATAAAAAGGCAGAGGGCTATGTACCACATGAAGGAACAAGATAAAACCTCAGAAAAACAATTAAATGAAGGGGAGATAGGCAACCTTCCAGAAAAAGAATTCAGAATAATGATGGTGAAGATGATCAAGGACCTCGGAAAAAGAATAGAGGCAAAGATCAAGAAGATGCAAGAAATATTTAACAAAGGCCTAGAAGAATTAAAGAACAAACAAAAGAGATGAACAATTCAATAACTGAAATGAAAACTACACTAGAAGGAATCAATAGCAGAATAACTGAGGCAGAAGAACGGATAAGTGACCTGGAAGACAGAATGGGGGAGTTCACTGCTGCAGAACAGAATAAAGAAAAAAGAATGAAAAGAAATGAAGACAGCCTAAGAGATCTCTGGAAAAACATTAAACACACCAACATTCACATTATAGGGGTCCCAGAAGAAGAAGAGAGAGAGAAAGGACCCGAGAAAATATTTGAAGAGATTATAGTCAAAAACTTCCCTAACATGGGAAAGGAAATAGCCACCCAAGCCCAGGAAGTGCAGTGAGTCCCATACAGGATAAACCCAAGGAGAAACACGCCAAGACACATAGTAATCAAACTGGCAAAAATTAAAGACAAAGAAAAATTATTGAAAGCAGCAAGGGAAAAATGACAAATAACATACAAGGGAACTCCCATAAGGTTAACAGCTGATTTCTCAGCAGAAAGTCTACAAGCCAGAAGGGAGTGGCATGATATACTTAAAGTGATGAAAGGGAAGAACCTACAACCAAGATACTCTACCCAGCAAGGATCTCATTCAGATTCGATGGAGAAATCAAAAGCTTTACAGACAAGCAAAAGCTAAGAGAATTCAGCACCACCAAACCAACTCTACAACAAATGCTAAAGGAACTTCTCTAAGTGGGAAACACAAGAGAAGAAAAGGACCTACAAAAAGAAACCCAAAACAACTACGAAAATGGTCATAAGAACATACATATCGATAATTACCTAGAATGTGAAAGGATTAAATGCTCCAACCAAAAGACACAGGCTTGCTGAATGGAACAAGACCCATATATATGCTGTCTACAAGAGAGCCACTTCAGACCTAGGGACACATACAGACTGAAAGTGAGGGGATGGAAAAAGATATTCCATGCAAATGTAAATCAAAAGAAAGCTGGAGTAGCAATACTCATATCAGATAAAATAGACTTTAAAATAAAGAATGTTACAAGAGACAAGGAAGGACACTACATAATGATCAAGGGATCAATCCAAGAAGAAGATAAAACAATTATAAATATATATGCACCCAACATAGGAGCACCTCAATACATAAGGCAAACGCTAACAGCTGTAAAAGAGGAAATTGACAGTAACACAATAATAGTGGGGGACTTCAACACCTCACTTACACCAGTAGACAGATCATCCAAAATGAAAATAAATAAGGAAACAGAAGCTTTAAATGAAACAATAGACCAGATAGATTTATTTGATATTTTTAGGACATTCCATCCCAAAACAGCAGATTACACTTTCTTCTCAAGTGTGCATGGAACATTCTCCAGGATAGATCACATCTTGGGTAACAAATCAAGCCACAGAAAATTTAAGAAAATTGAAATCATATCAAGCATCTTTTCTGACCACAACACTATGAGATTAGAAATGAATTAGAGGGGAAAAAAAACGTAAAAAGCACAAACACATGGAGGCTAAACAATACGTTAGTAAATAACCAAGAGATCACTGAAGAAATCAAAGAGGAAATCAAAAAGTATCTAGAGACAAATGACAATGAACACACGACGATCCAAAACCTATGGGATGCAGCAAAAGCAGTTCTAAGAGGGAAGTTTATAGCTATACAAGCCTACCTCAAGAAACAAAAAGAAACTCAAGTAAACAATCTAACCTTACTCCTAAAGGAACTAGAGAAAGAAGAACAAACAAAACCGAAAGTTAGCAGAAGGAAAGAAATCATAAAGATCAGAGCAGAAATAAATGAAATAGAAACAAGAAAAACAATAGCAAAGATCAATAAAACTAAACGCTGGTTCTTTGAGAAGATAAACAAAATTGATAAACCATTAGCCAGATCCATCAAGAAAAAGAGGGAGAGGACTCAAATCAATAAAATCAGAAATGAAAAAGGAGAAGTTACAACGGACACTGCAGAAATACAAAGCATCCTAAGAGACTACTACAAGCAACTCTATGCCAATAAAATGGACAACCTGGAAGAAATGGATAAATTCTTAGAAAAGTATAACCTTCTAAGACTGAACCAGGAAGAAACAGAAAATATGAACAGACAAATCACAAGTAATGAAATTGAAACTGTGACTAAAAATCTTCCAACAAACAAAAGTCCAGGACCAGATGGCTTCACAGGTGAATTTTATCAAACATTTAAGGACTAGCTAACACCCATCCTTCTCAAACTCTTCCAAAAAATTGCAGAGGAAGGAACACTCTCAAACTCATTCTAGAGGCCACCATCACCCTGATACCAAATAAGTGATGCTGGGAAAACTGGACAGCTACATGTAAAAGAATGAAATTAGAACACTCCCTAACACCATACACAAAAATAAACTCAAAATGGATTAGAGACCAAAATGTAAGACTGGACACTATAAAACTCTTAGAGGAAAACATAGGAAGAACACTCTTTGACATAAATCACAGCAAGATCTGTTTTGATCCACCTCCTAGAGTAATGGAAATAAAAACAAAAATAAACAAATGGGACCTAATGAAACTTCAAAACTTTTGCATAGCAAAGAAACTATAAACAAGACAAAAAGACAACCCTCAGAATGGGAGAAAATATTTGCAAACGAATCAACGGACAATGGATTAATCTACAAAATATATAAACAGCTCATGCAGCACAATATTAAAAAAACAAGCACCCCAATCCAAAAATGGGCAGAAGACCTAAATAGACATTTCTCCAAAGAAGACATACAGATGGCCAAGAAGCACATGAAAAGCTGCTCAACATCACTAATTATTAGAGAAATGCAAATCAAAACTGAAATGAGGTATCACCTTACACCAGTTAGAATGGGCATCATCTGAAAATCTACAAACAACAAATGCTGGAGAGGGTGTGGAGAAAAGGGAACCCTCTTGCACTGTTGGTGGGAATGTAAATTGACACAGCCACTATGGAGAACAGTATGGAGCTTCCTTAAAAAACTATAAATAGAATTACCATATGATCTAGTAATCCCACTACTGGGCATATACCCAGAGAAAACCATAATTCAAAAAGACACATGCATCCCAATGTTCACTGCAGCACTATTTACAATAGCCAGGGCATGGAAGCAACCTAAATGCTCATCAACAGATGAATGGATAAAGAAGATGTGGTACATATATACAATGGAATATCACTCAGCCATGAAAAGGTACGAAATTGGGTCATTTGCAGAGACGTGGATGGATCTAGAGACTGTCATACAGAGTGAAGTAAGTCAGAAAGAGAAAAACAAATATCGTATATTAACGCATGTATGTGGAAACTAGAAAAGTGGTACAGATGAACCGGTTTGTAGAGCAGAAGTTGAGACACCGATGTAGAGAAGAAATGTCTGGACACCAAGGGGGGAAAGTGGCGGGGGGTGGTGGGGATAGTGGTGTGATGAATTGGGCGGTTGGGATTGACATGTATACACTGATGTGTATATAATTGATGACTAATAAGAACCTGCTGTATAAAAAAATAAAATAAAATTCAAAAATTAAGAAAAACATAACAAAACAAAAAACTAATACTAAACTTTCTTTGGGTTATTTGTATGGAAATATGTTAATATAAATGTTTCAGACATTACATGAAATTCCTAAAAATCTTATATATTCTGGTATAATGTTATAAGTCATAATACTAGTTAGTATTTTAAAAGGGATATCTCAGAAGTAACTAAATTTCCTTGTCAACTGTATTATTATGAACTTTCATCAAATCTTTCACCGTGGTCATTTTTAAGTCTTTTGTCATTTACAGACAGTTCTGGGTGTACTCTGATGCTTTTGCAAAAATGTTCCTGTACAAGGGTTTCATCTTCAAGGAATTCATGGAAAAAACTGACAAGTACTGGTTTCTGGTAACTCAGTATACTGCTGAACTGAATGAATAAGCATTTTCAGAACTCTAATGGAAAACTGATGAATTCATAAAAGTGCTAACAAAAGATCAAGATGAAAAAAAATTAATTACATGGGACTGAGTGAACTGATGAGGATGATTATAATTTTTGTGACTTTGAATTAAAAAAACCCAAAAAACAAATTGTCTATGTTTTTCGAGAGAACTACTATAAGACCACATGAAAGAAAAGCATACATTTTTGTATGCATTTCTTTGAAGTGAAAGTATCTTTCCAAATTTCTATGAGTGAATTTCTTGCCTGACTCCACTAAACAAAGATGAAATTTAAAGGGTATTTAAATGTGTTGTATTTAAAACACTATTAAATACAGTTTGGCAAAAGTGATGGCTTAGTAAATGTCCTTCTCAATCCCTTCTGTTTAGAGAATTACTTATGAAACTAGTCATTATAAAAAAAAATAGTTTACAGCAGGCATGTGGGTTGCTTTATTTAGGTTTTCACCTAAATTAGTTCAGTTAACACGGGATCGTCCACAGCGGGTTAATGCAGTTTATGGGCACTCAGAGTGGAGTTCACATACCCCATTATGAAGACCTGATATGGAGAATACAGTACTTGGTCTTCTTTGAGGAAGGAAATAGCTTAATGAAGTTATTGTACACTAAAACATGAATAAAGCAATTACATAGACCTGTTTTGGAAACCTCAGTTTCTATCAAACAGATTTGCTTAGGTATTCAAATGGTAACTGGATTGGTTTTAAACATATATATTGGAACAACTCTTAGGCCAGGAGTGATGTGAGAATAGTAAAAATATCAGAGGAAAGAAGATTAAGAAGAGGTTTTTTAAAAAGAAAGGTCATAATCTTAAAGGACAAGGCTGAAATAAATAAGAAATACTAAATATGTTCCTGGGTCTAAGTGCTGGTAAAGATGCGATAAAACAGGGGGTAGCTGTTTTAGTTATTACTATGAATGAAAAAAATGAATGGGGAGCAAAGTTATGAAACAGAAAGAAAAGGCAAGATCTCAAAGAGGAGACTGAAATGACCAAGTACCAGACACAGAGCCAGTTTAACAACCAGTGTAGATTGGTCACCTACCAATTAGAACAGGACATTACTAATTAGAATGGACAATGGTCATCAAACAGTATATGTGAATATTCAGATTTCTACTATCTATCTGTGTAGCACTAGGAATTACTATTATTGACTTAGACTAGTGGTTCTTAAATTATATTCTCTTCAGCACCTTTTTGGGAACTAGTTGAAAATGGAAGTTCTCAGACCCCACTTCTGATGAACTGAATTAGGAAACACTGAGGGTAGGACCCAGCAATCTGTATCTTAGCAAGTCCCCCTGGTGAATCCAATGCATGCTAAAGTTTGAAAATAACGCATTTAGCCCAATCATCAACCCTAATCTGAAACACACAGTCAACACATAAATACCTGAATTAGATATTTATTATAGCCAAGTATTATAAAGCTAGAACTAATGTTCCAATAAAAAGGAAGAAACAGAGGGAGCAGATAACAGATAGGAAATCAACAGTGTTCCTGCCATATCTACTCTGTCCTTTTAATCTTAAAAAAATTCTCTCTCTCTCTCTCTCTCCTCTTAACATACTATGATCTACATTGTATCATGCATTTAAAAATCCAGAAGAGTTGTAGACATTGGTCAGGTAAATTAAAGTATAAAATTGATGTTACGTTATAGTTAATTATATTTTATTTGCTTTAAAAAAAAACTTGTAGTGAAAACACTCATTATCATGGTTCTTTTTCTTGTGATTATTATGATAAGCTAGAACATGCTAGAGATAATTTCAAACAGGAGTTAATAAATTATCTAATTATATAAATTATCTAATTATACAAATAATTACTGAGCATCTTTTACATTCCTGGCTCCACGGTGTATACTGATTATCTTGTATTTCTACTTAAACCAATTTAAAAGATGTTTTCACTGTATATTAGTAGGAGGGCAGTCTTATGGTGAGGGAGTCTCTTAGGTCCAAAATTATGTGATTCTTAGGTCTCAAGGCTTCTTTGAAGAGAGTCATTGCCTCGTCACTGATTTGTTATGGAATAAAACAACATTGATAGTCTAGGTATAGAATGATTCAATGTTGAACACATATACAGATAGCAAATAATATTTTACTAATCTATAATCCCTTCTGTGGTTTCTGTCCCCTTTTATGAACTCTGTGGAGGGAATCACTTATGACAAAATGCTTTATGGGTAAAAAAACATTTTCAGAAGTTCAGATTTGCACTTCACTGACACTTTCCCTACAGCGATAGGAGGATCACAGTTATTTTCTTTAAAAGAGATGTAAGTTAAAGAAAAAAGGCAAACTTTAAAGCTTTCAGGACATCAAATAGAATAATCAGATATTTTATAAAATATATATCTTGATATGTCAGCCAATATGTGTTTTCAAAAGAAGAAAAAAGTTGTAAAAACCCTCAAACAACAATGATTTTTGTGCACATAAACATAAATGTTAGCTTTGGGCTTATTTTAATTCTACTGAAATATTTAAACTAGTTTTTTCATATTGCTTCTCATTTTCTAACCGTTCTGACAAACAGACTTTACACAAAAAGTGAGACATTTGCAAGCTGAGGAATCATTATCAATTCATGAGGTATGAATATGCAGTGAAATTTTTCAAGTAAAAGATATTAATAACTTGCAATTTTGCAATGATTTATTATATTTCTTGCACCCAGCAGGTAACAGTGCTTTGAACATTTTAGATTCATTATATATTATAGAAACTTACCAGAATAAAACCAAAAATTCTGTATATTGGGTTAAAATATCATATTTACTTATACATTTCCCCCTCATGTAGTCTTATTCCCACAATCAATTTTTTTTTAATAAATTTATTTATTTATTTTTGGCTGTGTTGGGTCTTCATTGCTGTGTGCAGGCTTTCTCTAGTTGCGGTGAGCAGGGGCAACTCTTTCATTGCAGTGCGCAGGCTTCTCATTGCAGTGGCTTCTCATGTTGTGGAGCACGGGCTCTAGGCGTGCGGGCTTCAGTAGTTGTGGCACGCGGGCTCAGCAGTTGTGGCTCACGGGCTCTAGAGCACAGGCTCAGTAGTGGTGGCGCATGGGCTTAGTTACTCTGCGGCATGTGGGATCTTCCCAGACCAGGGCTTGAACCCGTGTTCCCTGCATTGGCAGGCGGATTCTTAACCACTGCACCAACAGGGAAGCCCCCCACATTCAACTTTAAGAATTATGTTTTGATTCAATTTTATGTTTTTCTCTTAAATTTATCTAATATAAAAATGTAAGAGTCTTTCTGAATTTTTAGCTAGCACATGTGAATAATACACAATTATTCTGTTTGAAAAAATATAAGAAATTAGACCTGTAGAGTTGTTAACAGTGGACTCTACACTAACTAACCAAATTTTAGAGACTACACTTGAGTGAAAACTTCGCTCCTAACTGTAGAGGCTAAATACATCAAGGCTGCTCACCAGATACAGCAACTCCGCTAAATCTGAGAGGATGCATTCTTAGTGCCGAAAAACGGGGGAAAAAATCTGAGATTAAAGTTGTAAACTGATATTGATTGGAAGACACATCCTGATTTTGGAGACATTTCAATACGTAAATAAGTGGGTCTTAGACTGAAAAAATAAACTACATCATAGATGTTTTCCTTCCTCTTGGCATTATTTCCAGAAGTGAGAGAGGCTTATACAAATTAAGAGTACACTGCTACTAGAATGTGCATTATATCTTTTGAAAACTTTTTATTAGAACAAATATCAAACTCTACAATTCAGATTTCTGAGTTTAATTCATTACTTTACTTTGGTTAAAACCAATACTAACTACTAAAAAGAGTGATCTTAATGTTCAGATCTGAAAATACCACAATAGTTTATCCACAATTGGAATCTGGGACTAAGACACAGGTCTAAATAAGGAAGAACTTGATTAATGCTTATCAATCGCTCTCCATTGCTTACAGAAGAAAGTGCAAACCTGCAGCGTGACCCACAGGCAGGCTGGAGCCAAGCCTCTACCTCCCCTATAGCATCTCACTTAGGTCTTCCCTTTTAACCCTATATCACCTCTGTACACAATGCAGTAAAGTTCAATGTCCTCAAGCTGATTCCTACTTCTATGGTTTCACAGATGCTCTTCCCATTGTAGACTCCAGGGAATATTCCTCCTCATCCTTCAAGCTCTTCTCAAAGTGGTTCTTCTTCTCTGAAGACTTTTCTAACCTACTTATTAAAAAGCTTGCATTTAGTCACCATTGTTTCTAGCACCTATTTTACAGGATTATAGTGTGTTAGTGTGCGTGTGTGTATGTGTGTTTGTGTGTATGTGTACATTTCTTAAGGAGAAGGATCATATCCTTTATCTCTGTTTCCGAAACAATCACAGTGCTATGCACATAACTGTCATTCAATAAAACTTTGTTGAATCAGTAATTATTTAATTAAATGGAATCTACGGAAACATTTATACTTTGGTCAAACATATTAAAGTTCCTTATTAGAATTTTTTTTTCATTGTCTTTATTGTGAAAATGATGAAACAAGAGCTTTCTTTTATTTCTATACAGGAAGGGACACTGGTGATCGTTTTCTATAGGAAGAGTGAGATCCTTGCTTAGGACTTCATTTTTGAAAGGAAAGTTACCATATCTTGTTCCTGAATTTTCTATTTTTATTTAGATAGTGTATAGGGGATGGTAAAGAAATAATTTGTTTTTAGCAGGATTTTTAAGAGAAGTAAGGGACAGAAAGCTCTAAGAAATGTCTTAACAAATATTCTTTCTTTAAGACCTCAATTAGAATAGCTTCCCAAGATTTCTGAGTGAATATGAATTAGAATTAGAATTTTATTTTCTCCCCCTTTTTTAATAGAAATGCAGATAACACAGGAAGTCAGGTAGGACCCTCCATTCAATACAAACGTCACCCATTCATACTTGCTATAACTACTAACAGATTTGGCTTGATTGCTTTCCAATGGTGATTATATTTCTTTAACTAGCACTCCTGAAAAAATATACATCTTCAGCCACTGTATAAAAACCACCAACAATATATCCATACCAACTCTCTCCTTACACTCTTTTCTTCCCGTAGAAAAAAATAAGAAAATAAGACTTTGAAAATACTTCTACTTCCTCACATCCCTACAAAGAGAGGAAACTATGTGAAGTACTTTACTTCCTCTTCCACTCCATCCCCATTCAGCAGGTTTTGCTGTAATTGTTTAGTACTTTTACTTCCTTTACAGCAGTTTGTATCTTCTCCTTTAAGAAACTATAACTAGGACTGATTAAATATAATTAGTTACCACCCTTACCCACCACTCACTAGTAAATTGTTTCTCCTCTTCCTTGCACTGAGATCACTGATCTATTTGTTTGCTAGGAATTTTTGCTTGAATATTAAATATGAGGCTAATATAGTTTATGAAGTCTTATATATTCTCCAATATTTCATTGCCAAGTGAAAGCTATCTTACCTGGGAAGAAGATTCTTGGATTTGTCTGTTTCTTTCAAGAATCAATACTATATTCTCTTGTAATATCTGGTGTCACTGATGAAAAATTATAGGTTTTTTGGTATATAACTTCAGCCTTCTGTATGGCAGACAAGAGGATTTTTCTTTAATCTTGAGAGTTCAGGATTTTTGCCAGGATATACCCAGGTCTGTTATTGGATTGGATTGGATTCCACCAATCCTGCCTGGAATTCATTGAACAATTTTAATTTGCAGACTCAAATGTTTCTTCACACCAGGGAAATTTTCTTCTTCATTTGTTTAATTATTGTCTCTCCTCCATCTTTTTTCTCCTTCTGAAACCTCTATTATTCATATGTTATGTCTTCTGTATCTATTCTTCTTGCTTCTTTTCTTCCACGTCATGATTTTTGTCTCTTTATATTTTTGCTCTGTTTTGAGACGTTCTTCTACTTGATTTCCCAGACTACTAATTCAAATCTCAACCAACAGTGATAATCTTTCCTTTTTATTCATTCTCTGAATTTTTGGTTGAAAGCATGCCCTTTTACTTCTAGTAAGTTATTATCTGTTCTGTGTTGACTTTTTAGTCATAGATAGGTAGATCAATAATACACAGATATAGATAGAAATATAAATATAGATATAAATGTATGACACTGGAAGCATAATGTGCATTTATTATCTGGATCTTGCCATAGTGCCGTATATGCTTTTAAAATATCCCTTTAATAGTTGCCTTGTAGTTTACTGTTTGGCTACATCAAATTTAACTACACACTTAGTAAACATTACTGAAATTTTGGGGTATTATAAGTGTTGTGGGGTTTTAAATATTGCTGTGGTATTCTTCCTAAGCATGCATATTTCAAAAGTCAATATACATATGTGTTAAGATCGATGGGTTGGGTGAGATTATGAGTGTTTTTTTTAATTTGCTTCATTGTCTACCTTATAAGAAATTTCTAAATTAAATGCATATTACTTTTACAATAGAAAAAAATGTATTTAAAAGTTAATTGAAAAACTTAAAGAAAACAAGTCGGTTTACAGTACAAATTTAACTATTTCAGTGTTTCCATATTTCTCAGCTCACTTTCTGACCATCCATTCCTTCCTCTTCTTTGATTACTTCAATTATAATTGTATTATTTGTATATAATTACATAATATCTTTAGAATAATGAAAATTTCTTCAAGGGAAGAAGTGTTTTATTCATTTACACTCATCTCACGGTTAAAACAAGCTGTTGAAAAATGCTGATAAACAAAATATGATAAATTAATAGATAAAAGGCATTTATTTAAGTTCCATTGCTAATATTGTGTTCAATTTCCGTGCAAACTTTTGTCACTGAACATAGATGAAATTCAATGCTTACACACTTCTTTTAGCTGAATGGACTAGGAAAATACATTCATATATTCATTCTTTTTTTTCCATTCCTCATTTATTCTTTCCTTCATCTAACGTTTATTTCGTGTTTTGTTCCAGGTCCTCAGCTTAGGGCTAAGTATTCTTCTCCGTTCTTTTAAAATGAGAAATGGCTTTCTTCCTCTCCCTTCTACACCTCACTTGCCTGGTTTAAAAGGCAATAATATTATTGATAGCTTCTGCATCCACATCCCATTCTTCTCATTTAATCCATCTTTCAGTTAGGAAATCTCCCACCTCTCTTGTTGAGATACCATTCTATCATCTATTGCATATGCTGACACAACTATTTTGTTTATCAAAGAAAGGATTCTTTAAACTGCTACATATGATGCCTGGTCTTTATTATGTTAGGGGAAAAAAAAACAAACACAATCTTATTGTTTATTCATTCCTGCCTTCACCAAACCTCTAAAAAAAGATTGATGCTTTGGGGTAATATTAACTGTTAATGAAGTTAGCATGAAGTTTTGAAAAAAAATCTTTAGCATTAGAGTTAGAGATTCTATTCAATTTGGAGGGACTGCACAGGTGTACAAAATGGAAAACAGCCTAATTCCTGCCATCAGTTGTGAGCTGCAATACTATTCCTGTGTGCAGATGGGCTGTGAATAGCCTTAAGCATTATAACAGTAATGCCAACTAATGAGAAGCAAATGTTGCCATGAGATTATGAGTGAGCAAAACCATACAGATAACTATATTTTAATAATCAAAAGTGTTTTGCCATTTGCAAGAATATTGCTTTGCATTGTACTTTATATACAGACTTCTCCTCATTAAGAAACAATGAATCAGGCCTAGGGACAAAATTCTCCTCCAGGACTAGCAAGACATCAGTTAGAACTATTTGATTTTAGTACTCTCATGAATTCTTAAAATTGAAAGCAGAAAAGGTTTACATATGTAATATGAGACAACTAACTAGATAGGAATAAACTCTAATAAAGGCTGCTCTGTAAGAACACATTTTGGAATATCTGCCTTTCTAGGATCATTTAAAGGGAAACTATGTGTCATTTATCTTAGATGTATTTGAAAAGAACAAAAAAACCCAAAAAAAACCTCATACATAAAACACCAAAATAATTCTGTGAGAAAGACTATATTCTTACAATAGAATATCAACCATGCAGTTAACTTGAGGCAATTTCATGGAAATCTGCTAATTCTATGCAGTGTGATTATGTCTCACTAAGGAATAAGTGAAATTCTTAGCAAAACTATAGAATCATTTCCTTCTAATGACTCAGCTTAGATTATCTCCTTGATTAGCTCAACATCTCATATTCTCCTAGAACCAGTGGGTTGTCTGTTGGAATGGTAGGTTGTACATTATATCAGTGCATTACACTAAGTGAAAATAATTTCCAGACTCTGGGTTTGCAGCCGTTCAGAATTCAGATTCTAAATAACTCCAGTTAGATATAATAACTCCAGTTAGATATAATAAAGTCCCTTGCTTTCTGTTCACTCTGCAGAATGTTAACCACCTTTAAAACTTTGGAACTGTCTCTTTGTGCATCATTTCAGTCCTCAGGTGTGCCTCTATGGGCAGGTACTGAATTACCTCTATGTTCCACTCATACCTGCAGAAGAGGAAAAGATCTGAAGCCCCTTGCTTTGTGATTCAGACTAAAAAGTTTTCCAAATTAAACAGAAGTTATTACAATATTAATATAAGCGTAACTCTATTAAATTATCTTCCTTTGACTTTGAAATTTACTTCCCCCCCCGCCCCCCGCCCCCCACCCCCTATCTTACATTCCTGGCTGCATGTCTGGGTTAAAGTTCTTTGGTTTGCAAGTAACAGAAAACTACTTAAGTTAGCTTTAAAAAAAAAAAAAGTGTGATGAAACTAAAGCTGTAGCTCATGGACCTCAGGTGAAGGTCACCTTGGAGGGGAGAGAACTAAAAAGATATCAGAAATTAAGGCAATTCCTCTGCAGTCCCTCTGGTCCTTCTCATTCATATTATCCCCCTCTTCCTCTCCTTCCTCCCTCACTGTTTAGGATCACAGAGTCTTTCAAATCTGATTCATTCTGAGTATCTTAAATTCCACTGTCTCTACCTGAAGTCTTTTCCTGCTCCTCTTTCATATGGGGAAAATGTTTACCCAGCACGTTTGTAATTTGCAAGTTTCTGTTTAGAAAAGACCCCAAATTGACTAGTATCTTTGAATTCTTAATCCAAAATTTCTGTTCCATCCAGGTATCTAAACCAATTGCAGATAGCTATGTCCAGGAAAATGAAGTCACCCAGGACAGTCACAGCTGCCAGGACCCCCACTGGGAGTATGGCAGACAGTCTAAAAGATCTCTATTACACTATCTAAAAACAAATAAACAAAATTTTTTTTTCCACAATGTATCCAAAATAAACACTCCTAGGTCATGAAGAAAAAAAGAAGAAAAAGAAATAGCTGTTAGAACTACTATAGTCAAAAAGTATATCAATGCAAGTCATTTTTCACACATTGAATTTATACAAAGAAGACAGGTTTGTAGCTTCTTCAGAAAAATTCATAATTAAGCAGTCTAAAGAAATAGAGGGCTAACATGTAAAGATTAAGGATCTCATTGTTCCCATAAAGAAATAGATGCAGAAATAGTGCAGGAAAAACAGACAATAGCTTCTTCCTTTTAAAAGTTCTTACAATCTATGTAGAGTGTGACACATTTGATATATGCAGAGAATCATATCAGCCAGTTTAAAGTCAAGTGTCAAGTAGCATGATATGAATTATTAGGGCTACTAGAAATCAGAGAAATCAGTTATTGATGGAGGTGGTAAGAGTGAAAAAAGTTTCATGGTGAAGACTAGACTTTATCTTGGCCTTTTGTTTAAGTGTAGGATTGGCAATACAAGAAGGGAGGAGGGGTGGGGATAAGGGTGGGAATGAGAATTGTTTGGAAAATGACTAAAAGATAGTGTCATCCTCAGAGAAAGTGTTGATAGAGCAAGGCTGTTGTCAGATATACTGATTACACAAGCAGATGTTTAACTTGTTTCCTCCCTAAAACGATCAGAAAAAAATACATTTTTCTTATCAGATTAATGTGACAACTAGTTTTTGACATCAAAGTGTCAAAACGTCATACATAAAATGTTACCAATATTATTTCAGTAATTACCAACAGAAGTCTGAGAATGGCTACATACTTTCACAATTTTCAGAATGGGAAAGTGATATATTAAAGTAATTAAAATAAATTTTGTTTGTTATTATAATTCCCAGAAAAACTGTAGATGAATTTATTTATCAAACACAGTAGGTAAGCACTTAGAAAAGAATGTAGTCGTCATGGAGCAAACCAAGTTAACCTCATGTTTAATAAGATTACTGGATAGAAAGACAAGAAAAGTACCATGATATAATACAACTGGATCACAGCATAACGTCCTTCAGATGAGTCTAACAGTCTTAGTTGTAAACAGAATCAAATTCTGGCTGATTAAGAAATAAAAGCAAAGACATACTATAAAGGTTATCCTAAAAATAGCTGATTAAAACGAAACCAATTTTTCCAAGAGGCTAAAGCATAAATCACAATTTGGGAGGAATGGAGAATCAGACTTGAAGATCTGGTGCCAGGCATCTAGCCCAAAGCTACAGCACAGATCTAGTCTTCCGAGGAAATCACTCTTGCCAGCAGTACCTATCTGAGACCACTGATCATGTGATAAAGTCCTCAGTATTTTAGTTTAGGAACGCAATATTGTCTAGTGGACATGAAAGAGTTCAGGCTTTCAATCAACCTCCTTTGTAGTTAAATAACCTTGGGAAGCACTGGTTTCCCTGTCTGTGTCACACGAATAAAAATAACTCAATTAACATGGTTGTTATATAAATATGTCAAACTGCTCTATGTAGTAACTGACACATAATAACTGACAAGGAGTAGCAGTAGAGTTGTTAATTTACCCAATTTTGACCAGCAGAGGGCTGGAGGACAATGACTTTAGCACTAATATGTATCCATAGTCCATAGAAAAGAGAATAGTGCTGTTATCCATTGCATTTGTTAGGTGATACAGAACACTGTGTTCAGTTCTGGGTGTTATTTTTTAGAAAAAATATTTAAATCTGGAAATTTAATATTTGATATTTGGAGGAATATCATGTAGAAACAGAATACAACAATCTGTATAGTTCCATAGATGAAAGTGGGAACCAATGAGTTGGAATTACAGGGAGATGAAGTTCAGTTGAACATAAGAAAAAACTCCCTAATGATTATGGAAATAAGGCATTCTTTCATATTCAAAGAGGAATAAAATGACTTTGAAGAATTGAGAGCCACAGACATCTTCAAGCAAGAGTTAAATGAGCATTTTTGGATATATTATGGAAGTTCCTATATTTTATGGGATTTTAAAAGGCCCTAAGATCATTTCCCATGATGAGTGAATTGGTTTAAGATTATTCACCTACACCTGTGAAATATATTATACAAGTTAACTTTGAAAAAAATGAGATCAGTGCAGCAAATTACCAATACCCCATACAATATACTTACATTTTAAAAAGCACTTTGTAACACATCAAATACCCCTTCTCTTACTTAGAAATTTCTACTAATGCCTCAGGAAAAATAATGACAAAGTAAAGTTACTCGAAAAATATTTTTGCTTAGGTGCCCAGTTTTGGAGTTTTTCTGTTAAGAGGAGTGAAAGACAAATGTTTACACAAAGACAATGATCAGTGATTCTTTCAAATGCTTCATAAAAACATGAAATGGTATCAGAAATTTAATGAAAATAATTGAGGCTTTCAAAAGTTTGGAACAATTTATAAAAGTTGATATTCATAGTAAATTTTACTATTTTCAAATAGCAGTATAGCTTAAGAAAAATAAATAAAGGAATTTTATTTCTTTTTAAAATTTTTTTTCCTTATTTCTTTGATTTTAGTGATCTTTTAAAATATGACTTTTTTTTCTGTCATATGAAAAATAATTCTGGTTTCAGAAAAGTGCTATAAAGACTGGTTTCTAATCAAATGCCAAGGCAAACTATGAGTAGTATAAAATTAGCATCCCACTGATTTTCAAACAAGGTCCCTTTCATGTGGAGAAAGCATACATGATGTTGTTTTAGTGTACAAGAAATAAACATGAAAGTATTATTCTACCAATCTAGTAATCCAGAGGATGTTACCACTCTACCAAACAGAATCAAAGACTACAGAAGTCCAAGGAACAAGGAAGTTATGCAGTATAGGGGGAAAAAGCTTAATAAAGTATGGAGTTTGTCTTGAATTCTCTACTCAAAAACCCTGTGGCTTTGAATAATTTGCTTTTTTCTCCATTTTTTTTCCTCTGAAAACTGTAGATATATCTTCTGATTAATTATACCACTGTAAAGATGTTGGCATACTGTGAATCACTATGCAAGAATAAGAGTATTATTATTTTTTATTATAATTACAGAAATGAAGTCTCAGAGCTACATACTGGTTTAGTGGAGCAATTTTCTGAAACTGCTTTCCATGTAAGGAACTCAAATGTTCAGAATTTTAGACAAACGAAAAATTTAAAGTGAAAAAAAATTTACCAAACTTGCCAAGGTTAAATTCAAAACCTAGCATGGACACTTTTCTGATGTTGTTTTAGTGCATCAAGTATATATTGAGAAAATGAAAAAATAAGCATAAGCATTAAAATAAGCATCTGGCCTTCATCGGAAATGTCACACTACTGTCATTTATCTCACCTCTTCTGATCAATAACTATCTATGGGAAATCATAAAAATAAACAGAAGAACAATTTCAATCTTACAACAGTCTTTATACGCATTGTTTCTAGCACATCAACAACGTTAAAGTACGGTACTATTGTGTTCATTTTGGGAAGGAGGAAACAGGGTCACAGTAGCTGCGACTTGCCTTAAGAGAATACAGTCAGTAAGGAAAAGAAATGAGTTTTATTTCAGGCCTCTGTTACTTTAAAACCTAGGTTTGCATTACTCCAAGTTTTTTTCAAGATTCTATGGTATGTCCGTATCTAGCATATGGATTCTCATCTCATGATTATATAAAAACTGGTATGGAAAAGATAATTTACTTCTCTGGTCCATTATGCTCCATGTCGTTCTATTCCTGAAGGCATCCTTGATCATATTCATCCTTGGACAGAGCTGCCTGTTTTTCACTTAGTCTTCTAATTGCCCATCAGAAAGTATAATAGAATGACTAATTCTTATTCTAAGACAACATCTACAGTTCCAAATGTTGAGACACAAAATGCTTTAGTTCCAAAGATATGTACTCAACATTAAAAATGTCTGTGGATGTGCCTGTCAAGACATAAGGAAAATAAATCTGAAAAGTAAAGGAAAATAATCATAGAACATAGTCACGAGAAGACAGACAGATATAAAGAGGATATAGACAGGCTGCCTAAGAGAAAGGCAGTCTTGGTATGTAGACCAAAAAAACAGGTGGAGGAGAAAAAATAGGGGCATATAGCAGGAGAGTACTATTAAAGATTTGCTCTTGTGCTAAAAATGACAGCATAGATTGCCACTCTGCACTGGAGTACAATGATGATTATATGTAAGGATAACTGCTTTGGTGTATATTGTATTATATTCTCCAATCAGAAGAGGAAGTTCTTTCTGAACTTAAAATTGATTATTATTTCTAACATATAACAATTGAAATAGTTTTTGTACATGAGCTATACATCTATCTATTGATCAATCAGCCTATACCTATAACTGATAAGTTTAATTTGATCACAGCATCAAAACAATGTTTTAAATTATTAACTTTAAAAGTAAAAAAAATATATATATATTAGTTACAAAGGTCAGATGCGTGAGCAGGGTAACATTTTGTTTTGTTTTGTTTAAAAAATATGTATCTCTTTTCTATAATAAACAAATATCACTCAGCTCAAGTTAAGTCAGTTTTCTTGCAATCATCACATAAGTTACAAAGACAACCAGAGGCATTTTTCTTTTCTATATTTGGTGTCATCAAGATGCTCCAATTGACTGAATATATTATGTTAGCACCAAATCTTGTTGGCAAGAGCTTTATCTGACAACCTCTACCTTCCTCACCCAACCATCTGTTTTTCTTGGTCCTTAGTCATAAGGAAAAAAAACTCTAATTTTTTGCAACACCAATATCAAGCTAAACTAATAACTGGTTCCCACTGACTTCAGAGAATACTCAGCACTTGGATTCTTACCCATGGGTGTGAAGAAAGATGTGAAAATGATTCAGAGAACTTTAAAAATGAAGTAGCATCATCTCTGGGAGCAGATACAGATGCCTTCAGTTTTCTACACTCTGGATTACAGTAAACTGAGACCAAACAGTCTCAAGTACTGAAACACATTGCAAAATAAGGTATTTTTCAGAACAGATTAGATGTACAATGATGTCCTCTATTAAATATGTTTTCACATATCATCCAGTTGATTTGACAGTACACACACACTGCAAATCAAGTTTGCCCTTGTAAACCTATCAATTAAAATTATTACTGGCCTATATATCCATGATTTAATTACAATCAACACACTGGCCTTTATTCGCACCTAACAGCTTCTTTCTGCTATCTTTTTATAAGATTTTCCTTCTCTAAAGATATCATCAATTTGCATATATTCAACATTTATGAGCACAAGCCATACAACAAAAATTAATAATTTCTCATATGGGATTTATAATTATTTTAGGTTCATTCAGTCACCAGCAAGTTAATGAAGACCTTCTATGTCCTCTAGCTGTGCTTAGGCTAAGATATAGTCTTGGTATGTAAGGAACTTCCACCTCCTTGAATAGGGATTACATAAGCCTGTATATTTTTCTCTTCAAACGAACTGTAAAGGCCTCAAACATTAGCAGTTGTTGTTTATTCTGTATCTCAATAGTTTGTTTAGAAACTCAGGCACAATCCCTATGCTGATAGTGAAAAGCATAAACGACCATGGGAATGGCTATATCTGGAAATACCTTCTTTCCGCCATGTTGTGCTCTTACTGTGAGTTCTCTCCATATTTGAAGTCATTTGAGGATAGACACCAATTCCATTTATTTCCCTCCAGGATTCAGCACAGTGCTTGGCACAAGTAAGCCTCTAAATGGCTGCTCCTTAATCATCTATACTCTATATTAAATAAGTTTGTGATTCTGTCATATTTCTATATGCATTACATTATTCTACATAGTAACAGCATTCTTTTTGTTGTTTTTGCTCTTGAGTAGAGGCATTTGATCAAAAGATCGACAATTACAAACAAATATTTATCTTCCTGACAAAAGAACATTACTATTCCATTCAGACAGCAGCCCTTATAACTGAGAGTTACAATAAAGTTCTGCAAAAATATTCCACATCAGTTCCAGTCAAGGCATTTGTGGATTTATCGGAAACACTTTCAAAATGGCTCCACTAGTATATGGGATAGTGACAATTGTTAGACTAAGCATTTATGGTTTTCTGCAGTCTCAACCACTTTAGAGAACTTAGTAATCATCCAAAGTTACTCCTTATGAATGACTGCAGCTTTCTTTCAGGCATTCAATGCAAGCCTCATTGATCCTCTTCATGATTTATTAAGCCAGGGCACTTTTTTGGTTAAGTGACAGAATTCAGATTTCACTGTAATATCTTTTATAATGGTTTTTCAAAAGCTTTATGGAAGAATATGAAGATGTATATTGCCTAAATTAAGTGTGTACTTATTCAAACAAATGTGACGTGTTTTAAAACAATTTTAAAACTGCTCATAGCTGATGCTTGCATCAGAAATAGAATTATTTGACTTTAGAGTATGATTAAAACATTTGTACAAATGTATTGCCTATATGGTATGTATTATTTTAACTAGGGCTTGGTTGGAAAGAGGATGGTCCTGTCAATAATGACCAAGACCTGGGAATCAGGTGGGTTAGAGTATTTGAGAAAGACCACAGAAGTTAGGCACTTGGACTTCAACAGGATACCATTTAAGGAGTTTGCTAGGCAACTAGCCTTAGAGGTGTCTGAAAGCCAGCAGTGAAGACTCTACCATGAAGAAGAGGAACAAGAAAGGAAATATATCTCTGGAAGGATGGAGAACAGGAGAACGAAGGATTTTGGCTCAGTAGAACTAGAATATTCCCTAAAGAACTAAGGAACAACCCAATTGTTTACTGATACAGCAGAGTAGCAATCATCAGAAATGTATAAAGTAAGCTCCTGGTCATAGCCAATGAAAAGCCCTGCTACTAGGCCTGGTGTATAACATCAATGTTAAGACCAAAATCCTGTCTGACTTGATCTTAAAGAAAATAAATAATAGCCCAGAGATTTCTTTTTAACCTACCCAAGGGTTTCAAATTCTGTGAAGAGCTCCATTTACATAGGAACTTAAATGACTCCAACATCAAGGGCCAGAGGGCTGCAGAAGCTGAAAGCCTGGCATAATCTGTAGTCACTGCCTTTACTGCTTCCATGAAGATTATGGAAACCTAAGGGCATTTGAAACAGAGGAGAAAGACTGTAGTGGCTGTCTAGAATTTTCTGTGTGAAAGTGTACAAAAGGAATACACCTTTACTTTGCTGATATGTTTTGCTTTTTTAGAAAAAAACAGTGGAATCAGGAATTTTTTGACCTTTCCAACAAGATAGAATGTTGGCTGGAGGAAAGATTTATATTTGAGGTAGAACAATGATGGAAAAGGTGGAAAATTTTGGCATTTTCTCTGTTCTTAAGTTATCAAGGGATTTAACTCACTGCCTAGAGAAAGGAGAGAAAGAGGGACAGAGAAGGAGAGAGACCCTTGTGGGCTTTTCCCTCTCCTTTAAATACACATCATTATTTATCTTGATTACTCTATCACGGTATGTCACTCTTTAATTTACTGTGACTTTTTTCTTTTAAAATGCCATTGCCTTTGGAATGGAGGAAAACATAAGAAAGCAGAAAATAATACTTTGAAAAGAGCATCAATAGCTTTATTAGCAAAATTACTTCCCTTTTTTTCCTTCATTTTTCCACACCTCCATCAACAGTTTAAACCTGAAAAATCAATCCACAACTGCACACTGGTCCTTTTCCCCCTAGATATGAAGAAGTCAGTGTGTGGTATGAGCACCTAATTCAGAAATAAGATTTCTGAATGAGATAACTGCTTCTATGAAAAGGTTAATGAAAGTAGGGCCTGCTGTGAGGAGAACATTATTTTATGAACAACAGACGTAGGGAGTCTTCATAATAAATTATAATTAGCCTTTTCATAATACATTTCACAGATACCATTGATTTAGATAACCACTTTCTTTGAGAAACTCGATATGCAACTCAAAATATCTAAAACATATAAACAAATCTGAATAAATCTGAACTGACCATTAGATCTAGGCTCTGCAAAAAACTGTATGTAGAATTAGTAGGGGAAGAACCAAAGACAGGGGACTTCTGAAATTTTTGTGAGTTTATAAACATTTTATAAGCTAATTAATTTGCTTGCCCTTCTTGCCAGCTCTCATGAGTTTTCTCTCTTCTCTCTTCTCTGTAGCCTCATTTTGGATGCAAAAAAATGAATCCAGGTCACTAAATAATTTACATCCTTCTGAACTCTGTGGGAAGAAACTTGATTCCTTGCTTAGGTTTCTGACGTCACTATACGATCCTTAAGCCAGTGTCTTAAATTGCCGGAGTCTATTTTATCATTTGTAAAAGTAGAAGCAACAAAACTATTTTACTGTTCTTATGGATGTCTCAGCAAACAACAAGAGTGTACACTAGGGCTTCCCTGGTGGCACAGTGGTTAAGAACCTGCCTGCCAACGCAGGGGACACGGATTCGAGCCCTGGTCCGGGAAGATCCCACATGCTGCAGAGCAACTAAGCCCGTGCACCACAACTACTGAGCCTCCGCTCTAGAGCCTGCGTGCCAGAACTACTGAAGCCCGCGCGCCTAGAGCCCGTGCTCTGCAACAAGAGAAGCCACCACAATGAGAAGCCCGCTCACCGCAACATGCTGCAACTGGAGAAAAGCCCACATGCAGCTACCAAGACCCAACACAGCCAAAAATAAATAAATAAATTTATTAAAAAAAAAAAAAAAAGGAGTGTACACTATACAGTTAGATTAGATTAAAATTTTATTAAAATACAAGATATTGGGATTAATTCTGGCATTCTAAATCACTTACTTCTCTAATGCTAAGGCCACTTGAGTCTACTCTTGAAAATTATCAGAGCATTCTGAGGGTATGAATTGCCACTGCCAGCCTGGAAAAGGATATTAATTAAACCCTAAAAATGCATTCATTACTCATTCAATAAATATTTATTGAACACCTATTATTATGTACCAGGCATTGTATCAGTTGCTGTGTACATCAGTAGATGAAACAGACATAATCATTACCCTGATGGAGGTTACATCTAATGGTGAAGCAAACTATTTTCCAAGAATTTTGCTTAAGTGACTCTTCTTGTGAGAAATAAGTTTTCCTATGAAAAGCCATTACATTTTAAATTTACACCTATTATAAACAATTTTATCATTCAATTATAAACAATTTTATCATTTTATCATTCAATTCTCTTCTTTGGATTAGATTTTTGATTCCTGGTATGTAGAAGAATAAAATAGGAGAAATCACAATGTTAAAATATATATATATATACACAGACACATATACATCAACAATTTACTCTTTTTCTCTGCTTTCTTTAACTTATACTTGGAAAAAATTTCTCAGCTAACTTGTTTCTATACTCTACCAAGACAGATTAAGGGGAAAAAAGACATCAAGACTGATTTATAGCTTATCAAAATCACTCCACTAGTAGAGATTCATCAAGATCAACTGAGTAATGGTCAGACCAAGTTAATGAAGTCAACATAGTGCTGACACAGCACATCTTAAACTGAAGAATGATAGCTTTGAACTGGTGGCTAAGAGAATGGATGCTACATTTGCCTCAGTAAAATCTCAGTTCACCAGAAGTTAAAAGAAAGAAGGCTATGTACATATTCATTTGTCTGATTGACAAAACACTAAACAGAAATTTTTTCTAGCAGGAATTTTTCCATCTTTCTTTCTTAGTAAATGTACAGATGATTGAACTTTTTGTGATTCAGGTTCTTGTGCTTCAAGTTCCTTAATTTGTCTATGAAGAGCCATTGAAGAAGCCATTTTACATTAAAGACAAAAATAATATTCAGAAGTATTTTATACCTTGTGAAAAATACGGTTGATAATTTTGAAATAAAAGATGTGAAAGGCAACATAATGTAGTAATTAAGCAGGTACTATAGAGCCAGACTTCCTGAGTTCAATCTAATTCCCTAAATCCTTAGGTGTGTAATATTGGACAACGCTTCAGTTTCTTTACCGACAAAATTAACATTATTGTGTTAACTACCTCATGAGGTTGTTACAGGAATTAAGTTAGTAAACACTTAGAAAGGACACTGCCTAGGACAATGTCTCCATCATATTTAGCATACATAAGTGTTTCTTAAAAAATAATATGCACAGAGACAAATAATTTTCTTATGTGACTCATAAATGGGTGTCTGAAGCTGCATGAAAACAAAACAAACAAAAAGCTTTAAAAATATTTTGAATAATAACAGTGTCATTAGGATAAATAAATGGCCCTTCCAAAGGTGACTGATTAGGAGAAAATATTAATTTGAATGTATAAGCAGAAACATGCTTTTTAAAAGCTATTTCATTTCTCTTGAATCACACCTTATATGATAGCCTAGATCTGTCTGCTAATCACATCAAAGATTTTTTTGTTGTTGTTTACTTCATCTGGAACAAAAAGGAAGCACTGAAGTCAGATGACAGAAGTGAGACCTAGTACATTAGACAAAATAAAAGACTCTTCTTTTTTCAAACTAATAAATTGTCATTAGCTTTGTAGGTAAAATCAAAAATAAAAAAGATAAAGTACAATTATTAGGGATCAGAGCTGGAATTCATGAAAAATATACAAAAATAGGAGGATTAGATTTACTTAGCTGTTAAGGGTATGTGTGTTAAAATTTCCCAGAGGGCTTTCCTTTTAAAAACAACATTTAAATCACAATTCATATAAATTCAAAAATATTAGAACTTTTGGTGTCAATCCCAAAGAAAAAACATTTTGGAAGCTTAATGCTAACAATAAATTGTGAAAAACTGGCTAATTTAGAAATATTTTGTATTTAAATTTCTTGGAATCTATTTGCCCATGGCCAGAAAAGCAACGGGGAAAATGGAAATTTATTGAAATAATTGTGTTGTGGGGAGGACTTTTATTTTGTTTATTCACACAACGCCAACCTTAAGTAAACAATCAACTTTATTTTGCTTAATTTTAATTTTATTTGGCATGTTAGTTTGTGGTTTTATCATTCTCAGAGCCAGATTTAATTGGTGAAGTTTTAAATGTAGAAATAATACACGCACTTTATCATATAAAAATATCAAGGCATGAAAACTATTCTAAAGGAAGAAACAATATAGAGCTCAGGAAATGTAAGTGGATTTAATGGTTGTCAATTTGCCTAATGATCCACCCACCACCCTACAGATAAAAGTCTCCTGACTAGAGTCAAAGCTAACAATGATGACATCATATTCTATTGTTCTCTTCCCTCACTCCCTCTGCCCCAGTCACTCTTGCTTGCCTCATTGCTGTTTCTTGAATTCACCAAAAATCCTGCTGTTTTAGTCAGGGTTCTCCAGGGAAACAAACCATTATATATACTCCCAGATGTGTGTGTGTGTGTGTATACACACACACACACACACACACACACACATATATACATATGTATTTACACATAAATATACATGGAGGTGGAGGAGAAAGAGAGAGAGATACTTTAAGGAATTGGCTCATACAGTTGTAGAGATGCAAGTCCAAAATCTTCAGGGTGGACCAGCAAGCAGATTGGAGCCCCAGGGAAGGGCGGCAGTTTAAGTCCAAAGGCAGTCTGCTGGCAGAATTCCTTCTTGCTGAAGGAGGTCACTCTTTGTTCTCTTAAGGCTTTCAACTGATTGGCTAAGGCCCATTCACATTATGGAGGGAATCTGCCCACTGATTTAAATGTTAATCTCATCCAAGAAAACAGATTCACAGATGTATCCAGAATAACATTTGAACAAATATCTGGGCACTATGACCTAGCTAAGCTGACACATACAATTAACCAACACATCTGTCATATCTCACTCAAGGCCTTTGCACCATCCCCTATAACAGGAATATTCCTTCCCCAGCCATTTATGCAATACCCTCCCTCTGTCCTCTTCTAGTCTTCTCTATCCCCATTATTTGCTCCATGGTACTTATAGCTACTTCACTAGTAATAGAGACACCTGTTTCTTGTTTCTTTGTATGTTGTTTTTTGTGTAGTGTCCCTCTTCCTCTACTAAAATGAAACCAGAGATAGTCTGTTTTGTTCACTTCTGTGGACTCCCCACATATAAGCAGTCAAATAGTCATTTAAAAATAATAATGATAAACTAATGCATGGACCATATTATCTTCAATCAACTCAGTTATTACAGGGAAACACATAATCTCTTCAACAAGTTGAACAGTTGTATTTCATATGAATGTTGAGGAATAAATCAGACAACTCTCTTCAATACACCACACTGTCACTCTGCCACTAGGTCCATAGTTTAAGCTATGCAAAGTGTCCCCCAAGGGGTACACTACTGGAAGATCTGTACTTTCCTGACAACTCTCTACTTTATCTCAAATACATCGTTATCAGTTAGAATTTATATATATATATATATATATATATATATATATATATATATATATATATATAAAACAACAAGTTACAGCTATTTAAAAATTTCTGGATCCAGGAGCACAAACAACGTGGTTAAGAATTAACCTCACACTGCAAAACTCAGCTCATGTTTTCATTTGGTCCTAAAACAGGATTTGCTCTTGTGATGGCAAGATGTCTCTAGGCCTACATGCTCACAGCTCAAAGTCTGGTAGAAAAGAGGAAAAAATATCTTTTTTTAGTCCTACCAGAAAACACTTCAGGAATTGCTCTGATTGAAATGATATGGATTATATGTCCATCTGTGACACAATCTCTGTTTCTTTGTGTAGGAGGCAATGCTCAACTGAGCCAGGCCTGCTTCACATTTCCACTACTGGGGCTGGGCACTAAGCCAGCTCTACCAAAGCGGCATCATCTTAGAATGAACAAGTGGATTTTTTTAAATAAACTTTTTATTTTAGAACACTTTTAGATTTACAGAAA
Source organism: Stenella coeruleoalba (assembly GCF_951394435.1). Lineage (NCBI taxonomy): Eukaryota > Metazoa > Chordata > Mammalia > Artiodactyla > Delphinidae > Stenella > Stenella coeruleoalba. The sequence continues at coordinate 41,283,536 of NC_137151.1, forward strand.
AACTGCAAAGATAGTAAAGAGAGTTCCCATATACCCTGTACCCAGTTTCCCCTATTATTGCCATCTTATATTAGTTTGGTGATTTGTTACAGTTAATGAACTAATATTGATACATTATTATTAACTAGAGCCCATACTTTATTCGGATTCTTAAGTTTTATTTAATGTCCCTTGTTCATGCCAGGATCCCATTCAAGATACTGCATTATATTTAGTCATCATGTCTCCTTAGGTTACTCTTGACTGAGACAGTTTTTCAGATTTTTCTTGTTTTAAATCACCCTGACAGAGTACTGGTAGGCTATTTTGTAGAATATCTCTCAACTGGGGTTTATCTGATATTTTCTCATGATTAGAATGGGGATATGAGTTATTGGGAGGAAGACCACAAGGTAAATTGCCGTTTCAATGCATCACATCAACAGTATATACTATCAATATAACATCACTATTGATGTTCTCCTTCATCACCTGGCTGTGGTACTGTTTGTCAGATTTCTCCACTGTAAAGTTGCTCTTTTCTCCCCCCAATTCCATACTGTATTCTTCAGAAGGAAGTCACTATATTCAATCCAGACTTAAGGAGTAGGTAGTTATGCTCTATCTCTTTGGTGGCAGTATCTACATAAATTATTTGCTATTCTTCTGCATGAAATATTTGTTTATTCTCCCCCATTTGTTTATTAAGCCATTTATTTATATCATATAAATTCATGGATATTTATTTTATACTTTAGGTTATACTCCATTAGTAAATTATTTATTTTGTTGCTCAGATTGCTCCAGCTGTGGCCTTTGCGTGCTCTTTCAACTGACTCCTGTGTCCCTTTGTCATAACTCCAACATTGTGGGACTTATTTTTTTAGTATTTTCTTATCTTATGACACTACAAGATGTTCTAGAGGTGGAATTTTAAGGACAATACGGGAGGAATGATCAGAAGAATTACAAATGCATATATGCAAAAACAACTGAGGCCAACTACATGTATCAAATTCCTTATATAGTATTATATCAAGAGAATTTCTGTGAGCTGAGCTCACATTCTGTTCTATGATGTATAATGTTTTGTTTTTATTTTTTCTACTAGAAAACTCTGAGATTTTGAGCTTACACATATCACTGTTACACAAAAATAGTTTGTTTAAGAAATGTCTACATAATTAGGCATTGAGGGTAACATTCCAACTCAAATGCTAAGGTCTATATTGATTGGACTTCTTTTAGCTCACATATCCACATTCAGTATTTAACACAGAAGATGTTAAATAGAAGCTTGATTGTCTAAAGCAGTGGGAAAACAATTCTTTCTTATTCATCTCTAAGTTTTCATATAATTCAAAGCATTCATTTTCTAGAAAATATTTTATTTCATAACAGATCCAAAAATCATGGATTAGCATGGTTAGACAGTAAACCACTCATTTTTATTGCATCAATCCTGATAAAATAGTTTCAGTTCTGAATCCTGTTGTGTAAATGCTTATTATAACACACAAAGATAAGGCAGAAAAAGAAAAACTTACTGTGCTAAGATTATTTCTGTGAAAAATATGAACTTGGTCTTTATTATTCTCTAGAACCCAGTCTACTGTTGTGTTTCTCCACCCAGTCATGCTCAGATTCCTTCAATGATTCAGGCTTTAATATGACTATTTATCCTACCTGCAATCCCTCAGTCTAAAGTCACTTTCTCTCAAGAGCCTATATTTAGTCTCTTAGCCAAAGACTAGTTGTCTCTTAGAAAACTATCATCTACAAACAAAATGCTTTATGGCTTAGTGTTATTTGAATATATATTTTCTGTAGTAAAATTGTTATTGCTTGTTATAATTTCCTAGTGGTTTCAGAAAGGTCTTAACATTATTTATTACTTTGGAGCCAGTTGAAAGAGAAAAGAAGGTACGTCTCTGGATTCCTGGCCAGTGAGATTGTTTAGAAATCTATAAGCTTGTAGAAGGTTGTGAAGCTCTGTGCATGTAGTATTCTCAACTCCATGACTCTCCAAGATCATGTTTTCTCAGTATCAACAAGTATAGGCTTGTTACTGAGTCCAAGCTCGCTCTGCTCACCACACGACAGGCCAATGAATCAGAGATGAAGTGCTGAGGCAAGGAATACAACTTTATTTGCAAAGCCAGCAGATGGAGAAGATAGCAGACTATCGTCTCCGGTAAAATATCTTATTGGGGTTTGGATGCCGCTTTCTTTTACAGCACAGAGAGGGGGAGAAGATGAGGAAGTAAAGTAAAAAGTCCATAAATTTTGCAAGTATCCCCTGGAATGGCCAGCCTCAGTGAAGGGGATGTGTTAATTTCTCCTTTCTTGTAGCCATCCACAGACGGGCAGGGTCAGGCTGTCTCCCAGTGAGTTGAACAGAGGCACTTTAGTTTTTAATATTCAGGCAGAGGGGCAGGGTTCCCTGAGGCAGGCCATTATGTATGATTATAATAACAAAAGCAACAAAAAGCAAAGGTTAAAGTCAAAGAAACAGATCGAACATGGAGTCCGATTTAGCTCTTCCCTGTTACAGGCTTACAGCCACATCAAAAAATTCACACTCTGTGTCTTTCCTCTTTTCTATGTTTCTCTTTCTGAGTATCGTCACATAAATTCTTGGTTGAGGCCTTACAGCTCTCCATTTCTTCTGTGTGGTATCTGTTGACAATGTCCCCTGGATGACTGACCTTAAGTGCTCTTATCATCTATAGCCAACAGGAAAGGGCAAAGCAGTTAAAAAAAAAGTGATCAAAGATTAGAGTGTGTGTTTGTGTGTGTGTGTGTGTGTGTAATTGATACTTTCAACATAACATTATCAAAATATGGGATCAGAAAAAATTGTATTACTGTTTCACTTTAAAGCGGATCTAACAGCAATAATATTGGGGGTGGAGAGTGGGACGGTTACATTTCCTACACCTGTGAATAAAGAATCCGAACAGCCCATGATTTCTGCCATCACCTAAAAGTGTCCACAGACACGTAATATCACAAACACAATTTCAAATAAGTAATTTAAATTATAAAGCCCCATGTAACAATCAAATCTTCAAAATTTACTCCAGTGAATAGCTAGCTGTGGGGTGAGGGCAGTGGTCAGCAAACTCTTCATCCCCATTAGAAATATTCTCCCAAATTTTAGAGGCAACATAAAATACCACATAATATTAGAATGTACAAACCTGAAGGTTAGTAAACAATAGCTTTGATTTATAAAAAGTTAAAGCAAGTGATAAAATTTGAAACACCAATTAAATCATTTTATCATATCTCCCTCATCAAGCTTAAAAACCTTCAGCGACTCCTTAATGTCAAGAAAATTATGGTCAGTTTGCCTATTAAGTTATACAGGATATGATATGATTTGTCTGTTGAATTCCTCCTTAGCTTCACTTCTCACCAAAACTTTCCTTGTATTCTCTTGCCTTGTACAACTGTTTGCACTTCTAAAAATTCACCATGTTATTTCAAAGCTGTCATTTTCTATCATGTTTACTTGGACTGTATCACTTCTAATAAAGCGATTAAAATCTCAACTTACTGCTGGATATTTAGAGGCTTGACTCTCCCATCATGTTCTATTTTTTTTGCATATTATTGTAAGGCCAACTGGTCCGAGGCAGGGGAACACAATCAGATTCACAGGTTGCATCAGACCGAAATTCTCCGGACCACCCAGTTCCAGGAACTGACCTGGGGACTTTGAACCCAGCCCAGCCTTCCGGTCTTTCGAGGGGTGGGACTAACCGTCCCCCAAGATACCCGAAACGACCACCAAATAAGGAATACCCTGCGCCCTCCCAGATTCACCACACCCCTTTCCCTTCTTCCCCTATAAAATCTTGCCCAACCCTCACCCGAGCGCGACTTCTCTGGCCCCTTTCTCTCGGACCAGTGAACCTCGCCCGGGAGCACTCCCTAATAAAGCTCACTTGAAGCTTTCCTCTGTTTCGTGGTGCCGTTTGTTAAGATCCGACCTTACAGTTATGTTTTACTCCTTGTTATATTCGAAGTGTCTAGCAAAGTGCATAGCACATATAGGCATATGAATATAGGACAGAGAATTACAATAAAATAAAATAAAGACACTATGGCACATGTAATAATATGCATACTTAGCTACTGATATAAATGGCGACAATTTATGTATACATATATATGTGTAATATATAGTGTATACAATACATATATAAAATAAATGTAGTAGGTTGAATAGTGTCCCCCCAAAATCTATACCCATTTGGAACCTCAGAATGTGATTATATTTGGAAATAGGGTCTTTGCAGATTGGATTATTTAAAATGAGGTTGTATTGCATTAGGATGGGCCCTAAATCCAATGTGTAGTGCCCTTATAATAGGACGGGAGATAGAGACATATTAGGAAGAAGGCCATGTGAAGAAGGGGGCAAATTCCTTATGAGCCACACATTCCAGATCCTCTTCCTAACAGCCACAATTCCTGAATCCAATGCCTAATCACACCCATTACTAATGCCTAGGGTAGAGATCCCTTATATTTCAATCAATTCCCTCTTGGGTGTGTCCATATGGAAAGTCTTTATATATATTTACATATATATATATATATATATATATATATATATATATATAAAACTGAAACTAATACAACATTGTAAATCAACTTTATTTCAAAAAAAATAATAAAAATTTATATCAGCTGTAATTCTGTGAGATAGCCTACTATTCAAACATCTTTCTTTTTCCAAGGTTACTCATTCCTTTTCCTTCCTCCTGCAAATGGCCTTGTAGTAAAAACAATTGCATTACCTTTTAACCAGTAATACTGTGCTGTTCAACATGTGAAAGGCTGAAGGTAGCCAATGAAAGAAGTAGAAAATAACACAGGAGGAAGAAAAAGGCGACAGGGTTGGAAACTGAAGAGGACTGCTCTCTTTATCAACACTATATGACACAAACGACAAGAATGGATGTATTGAGGGTCTTGTTGGTGGTCAAATATCAAAGCTCAGAGCAAGTGAGCGTGGGGAGGCGTTTAAAGGAAGGCTCACTAATGGCAGAAGCGGACTTCAACTCTGCTAATGGGGAATTTGATATTTGGACCAACCCTTCTGCTTAGGAACTCTAAAACGGTAAGACAAAATATAAAGATGATCTGACAAACATTAAATAGCTAATAAAGTAGTAAGGAATTAGACATCTGAAACTCAAGACAGGCAAAAATCACAGAAGTGAGCCCAACATTTAGGGCTGCTTACGGCTAATTTGCTGCTTTGTAAGAAACTGCAGAGGTTGGTCTTTATTATTATTAGTCCAAATCTTGGAGCTGCCACCTTTTCTTAGTTTGCTTCCAATATACCCAAAAGACTATGGAAAACATAATGCTGAGCAGAGGTCTTTTCTATGAACTTAGATGTGGCAACAATCTAGCCTTAACTCTAAAAACTGTTTATGACCCCATGGAAGCAGGAAACTTTTTTTTTTTTTAATATATGAGGGTAGGAAAAACATCTGAAAATAAAATAAAAATTAATAACAGACTGTATTAAAATTTCCTGTCTCATTATTAACTCAATTTATAGAAAGGTTAAATTATGCCCAGTGTTTCCAGTTACAGGCAAGTACAGGAATGTGAAATTTACTTCTATAAATCCACTCCTACCAAAATGTACTGAATAAATCAAGCAATACTGTACAGCACCTGCCTTTTTATATCCAAGCACAACAACAGCCTTATAACTCCTACCAAATAAATATTTATTGAGTAGAAAGAAACTGTGTGTTAATGTTTGTACTAATGATTTCATAACTACCAAAAGATGGCATCAAAATCATCAATTGCGAAGTCCAAGGATCCTGGGCCTTTTCACAGAGCCACTAGAGGAACCCCAGTTGGAGCACTGTGATGACTTACTGACACTATTTTAAAAAAGAACATGGATTCATCAGGAATCCAATTTGTTGGAGGTTAATAACATTTAGCATTTGACTGCAGAGGTCTGTTAGCATAGAATTTAGAAAATGTATGGATAATTTAGACACTGATGAAAGGGAAGCTAAAGAATGCCAAATTCAGGTGTTGCTTTCTCAGTGAGCAATGTCTGTTAAGAAAAGACTATAAGGAGACTCTACTCTGAGTATAATTATTAGGTAAAGGATGAGGCCCTAGAAGTACCATACTTTCCCAAACTGAGAAATAGACTTGGCATGTTATTAACATTTTCACATTTTGAAATGGGATTTTTATTTATTTCCTGACATTCTGTTGAGACAAGTTTAGGTCTTCAATTTTCTCCCCTGTATTACAAACAAAAGAGTGCTCTTAAATGCAAAATAGGAGTTGAAACTGATAAGATTCAGGATTTGCATCTTTAACATGTTAAAAATTAGCTAGAGACATCAATAGTAATGAGGAAATCTGTAAAGAGAATCTATATCATTTTAAATGGTTTCTGAACAAAATGAACATTCGAAAGTAAAGAATTTATTTTAATATCAAGCTTGAAATCCACAAAAAAACTTAATTGCAATTATGCACTGATATTGAAAAAATAATACTAATGTTGTACTCTGTTATTAAAGCATATTGATGTTTACAAGTTAACACAGAAAGGGATACAGTTTGACACAGCAACTGATTTCAGTTATTATTCAACACACTGACCAAGCACTACCAAAATTTTGCTAAGTAAATCTTATTGAATAGCTGTCTTAAAAATGTTTAAATCAATAAGAAAGAAAGTTTATTTGACTTGTAGTCAGATCTAATTCTACTTTCACTTTTTCTACAGGCTAAATAATTACAATTCACCACTGATTAATGTTGTAGTTAGTGGGAAATTAAAGCATTCTTCAACTTTCTCCCCAAACTGAAAACAACATTTAGCTAAAATATATTTCATTGTTGACAGGGAAAACAGAATAGTGAGCAAATATTTTTTAAAGTTAAATGCTAATTTCAATCTGTTTTTCTTTTAATACCAAAGTATATTTTAAGCCCTTAGTATTTTCTATGCAGAAGTACATTTTAATTTTTTTATTCTAAAAAGAAAGTGATTAGATGGTTTTTGAATCATTCAAGACACTATTTTTTTCAAATAAAAATCCATTATAATCAAAACAAAATCTTTGAAGAAGCTAATGTAATCTTTAAAATAATATATTTACCTTCTATCCCATTTTCTTTCTTCAACAACTAATTTAATTGCATTGTTTTGCTTAACTACAACACCATTTTAGCTGGTATAAAGTTGAAAGAAAATGTGGGAGATTTCGAAGATCAAGTTCATCTACAAAAGCAACAATTTTAATTATCACAAGAAAATGTTTAGTGATGGCTTAATTGGAGAAAGATCATGATCTTAAGGTAGTTTCTTCGTTGTAATCTTTATAAACTTTGACTGAGTTAACTGTTTGCCACGCAAATTAATTATCTAATTTCAGTGACAGGGTTAGATGAACGGATAGTTTACAAACAGCATTCGTTAGCACCAAGTTCTCTTGTCACTGTTAATTCCACTATACCATCTATCTTAACAAAGGTCCAATTTAGTATGTGGGGTGGGAGAGTTAAAAACAACCTGAAAGATTAAACTGATCACTTATTCTTCGAGGTGAGCAAGGATGAGGAATGGTGTTATACTTTTAATCTTTCATACTCACATTTATTTAGCAATTTCAGGAGCTTATCCAGTCCAATGCTGGGCAAGTTTTGACATGGGAACGACTGGAATTTGATGTCCTTTCACATTCTTATGCCATCTTTATTTTCTGTGGTTCATTCTTGTATCAAGTGTCTGAGACCTTCATTCTGCTCACTCATACCCAGAATTACCCATCATAACACCTAAGTAGCATTTCCTCTTAAAATAGAGCTATGCTTTTCCTGTGCTTTTTGAAAACTATCTACTTTACAATTATTCTTACAGAGGATAAAATTTGAGTCTCAGAGATATTAAATATCTTACCAGAGATCACCGTAGAGAGATACTTTTCATGGATTATAAGATCCTACACTCTATTTCTTATTGAAATAGATATATTCAGTAAGAGTATTTGAGGTAGTTTGAGTTTTATCAAAACCCAGAATTCAAAAATCTATTATAGCTAACAGTATGTAGTTCCATAATTGAAAAGGACCTGGACTTAACAATATGAGCTAAACAGAGAGAAGGAAGGAAAATAAACAGAGTTTTCTTTATTTACCTTGTTGCCTTTTCCTCTGTTACAGGGAAAGCTGAAAAGCAGATAATCAAAAGTGCTTTGTTTTTTCTAACATATCATTATATAAGATGCATAAAAGGTATTTATCTTATTTATTGCCTGTCTCACACATTAAAATGTAAGCTTCATGAGGGTAGGGATTTTTGCCATTTTATGTTTTTAGCATCTTTAACTGTACCTGACACAAAGTAAATGCTAAATAAATCTTTGTTGAATGATGAATTCCTTGACTTTGAACTTCTAAGGGTCAACATCCTAGAGATTTAAGGGTGGTTTAAGGGATTTACAGTTTATGTGACCATGTGTTATTCTTTATTTTATTCTCTGTCTTTAGAATCTAATCCCTACATAAGCTGAGGAACCGTCATTTTGAATGAACGTTTTATATAAAATTTGTACATGTGCTCAAATTATACATTTATAGCACAACACACGGTAAGCATTCACAATACATAATCATTTGGCAGCATATGTGTGGAGTATAAAGGAAAAATACCAACAAACAGGAGCTACAGTCTAATAAATTAGAAATATCAAAAAAGAAAGACTAGTATTATATTTTAATTTTTTAAATACATTAACATCTAGACCCAATACTTTTGAATTCTAAATATTTTTGTGGCTTCACAAAGATTTTTAGTATTAGATGGATTCCATGAAGCCCAGAGGTATCTCATTATGGGCGATACTCTTAAAATCATATCCAAAATGTACAGATTTTCAAATAGAGATTGCTTATTTACATTTTGCCAGGGAACAAATCCATAGATTTTATCAAATTTCAAAAAAATAAAGTTAAGGACTATTGATGAATGAGATTTTTAAGTTTTTTTTTTTAATGCATACTCAGTCATTTTCGTTTATTTGACAAACACATATATATGCTAGGAGAATATAAAAGGTACATGCTATGTGCTCCAGCTAGACTCTCAGGATACAACAGTAAGTAGAGGCTCCTTTAGTTAAAGTCAAGTGACTAACATCTGTAACTGTTAAAAATTATCTAGTTTTGGATCAAAAAGTCCTCATCCTTTCTGATTTTACCTTACTAAAATTTAAATCAAATAATATTTCAATGAATTCAAAATTTATTACCAGAGAGATAAGAATCACTCTATTTCACATTTATGAAAATGTATTTAAAGAACATGAAATCATACATTTCTTGTTATGTGGTGTAGTATCATAAATTATTGACAGTCAGCTTTCCATTTACTTGTTAAAATATGCAGCATTTGGTTCTGATATTTTAAGTGTTTTACACATTTACAAAAATAAAAGTCAGCACTTTAGAGTTGTTATGATCCCAACCTTATCCTAATGCAAATGTATAAGTTTCTTTCTTGTAAATTAATAAGAAAAACACATTTTTAAAAAAGCTAATTTGAAGACTCTCTTATTCTCTTTAACTATTCCTAGTGCTTCTTTATACTTTCTTAAATTGTTCAGAAGTACTAGATCTCTTCATGTGGTACTTAATCTGTTAGGCTTCCTCTTCTTCTGTTTACAGAATATTAGTCTTCTGACATAAGACAATATTACTCTTGTAGACACTTAAAATGTCATCACTGTTTTTCTGATGTATGAATAATCAGGTCAAAGATCTGTCTAAAGTCCTTGTGAGATAATTGCTGTTAGCTCCATTTTTTTCTCCTTTCCACATTTCTTAATTCCACACAACATGATGGGGATATGAGCAAATTGTGTTTCCATTCCTTTTATTCCATTTTTTTTGGTAATCTCTCTATGTAGTTGGCATTTATGCCTCCTCTGGTAATAGTAAAAAACGAGGCTTTATTTTAATGGGGAGAGAGATCTTTTTTGGCTTTTTCCATGGACTCATGCAACTCTTTCTTTTTTTTTTTCATGATAAACTAATATTCAAGTAAGTGCTGATTTAAGGCCACTTTTACCTATTGAAAACCACCATTATCTGTAGAACCCTGCATTGAATTTATCATCAAATTCCTACTGTTTTGTTCTCAGACTAAAGGATTTAATCAGCAGACCTCCAACTAAATGATTTCCATTAAATATGCACTTTGTTATTTTAGGTGCTGCCCGGAACCTACCTTTTAAGCACTGTTTATATTTTTCTGCACATTTACTCTCCTCCTGCATTACACACGCACTTTAGCATGCTTTAATTCCTTTAACTGGCTTAAAAAATATTTTATACATCTTAACATTATATCCTGCAATAATGTTATAATTGCTACCAGCAATTTAAATTTATTCCCAGATTCAAACTCTTTGCTTTTTTTTTCTTGTTTCATCTCCAAGATTCCACACGGAATTTTTTTTTTTTTTTTTGTCTACCTGAGGTTCTTATATTTTCCTTTGGGTTTGTCTGCTGGAGGCGAATTCTTACTCTTTGTATGCAAATGCATTTATGTTACCTTTATTCTTAAAAATATTATCTATGGTGGAAAATTAGGCTCAATAATTCTGCCCTTTAGCATCTTGAAGACACTTCATGCTTCTGTGGCCTCTAATGTTGTTCGGTAGTCAATCATTCCTTTGAGGTTTAATCTTTGGGTACTTTCAATACTTTTATGCTTTGTTTCCTTCATCAATTATGGGAAATTCTCAACCATTATCTCATGAAAAATTTCTCTGGGGCCCATTTTTGTTCTTTTTTTTTTTTTTTGCGGAACTGCAGGCCTCTCCCGTTGCAGAGCACACGCTCCGGACGCGCAGGTTCAGCGGCCATGGCTCACGGGCCCAGCCGCTCCATGGCATGTGGGATCTTCCCAGACCGGGGCACAAACCCGTGTCCCCTGCATCGGCAGGCGGACTCCCAACCACTGCACCGCCAGGGAAGCCCTGCCCTTCTTTTATTTTCTAAAATTTTAGTTAAAAAGACATTAGACCTTTTTCACCGTATCCTCTCTTACCCCTTCATCTTTAATTCTGTATTTGTCTCTTCTTGTTCTTTCTAGCTGAGCTGTGTGTAACTGGCTATTAAAATCGTTATGTTGTCTACTTGGTTTTAGTCATACTTTTCAATTCCACAATTTTAGTTGATTTTTATTCATATATGCCATATTGCTTTTTATAGTTTCCAGTTCTTTACTCTAAATTTTAAATGTATTTAGGGACTTCCCTGGCAGTCCAGTGGTTATGCAAGAGGTGCTATTTCGATCCCTGGTCCCTGGTCGGGAAGTGAGATCCCACATTCCCACGTGCCACGTGGCACAGCCAAAAAAATCCCTGTATTTTTATTCTCCTGAACATGGTAAATCATTGTTTTACAATCTACATCTAATAATTCCCCTAACCAGACTTCCTCTCAACCAACTTCTGTTGAATATTGTTCTATTGATTTTAGCTTGTGCATTTTTATTCTGCTATTTGCGTTATTTATCTTAGATTGTTTCTTAGAACAATTAATTTCACAAATAATTTGAGTCCTAAGATGTTTCTATACTGTTTTGAAGATGATTTTTGTTTCCTTCTGCCAAGCAGAAGTATGTGCTAGATGATCAAGACCAAAACTTAAGAACTGTTTGTGTTATCTACATGGCCTGCCAGAGTCTAGTCCATACCCCACCTCCTGAAGGCAGTTTCTTCAGGTTCCTGCTCTGAGCAAGGGATTTTCCACGAGGGTTTCTACTTTTAGTGAACACTTAAATTTAACTTTCATCTTTTGAACTCAGTGAGTCTCCTGACTGATAGGTTTTCTTTCAGATGTGTCCTGGGCATTGGCAGAAGTTCCCAGTACAAAGGTGGCAGTGTAGCCCTAGCAATCAGAGAAGGTCCCTGCTCCTGGAGGTCCAGGGCTCTGTCACCTGTTGTCTGCTGCCTCTCAGCTGTCTGGTATGATTGAAAATGCCCCTAATAAAGAAGTGGCTAATTCTCTCCCTTGTTATTTTATGAGGACCTCAGCATATGTACTGACATAATATGCTCAGCATATATAACAGCTTAGTGTATTAGTATATTTTTTAGGTCCAGCTTTTTAGGTGCCTTTGGCAGGAAGTGCTTTGAATCACCTAGGTGACCACTTATTGGAAATGGATTTCTCTCAAATGTTAGTTTTTCACAGACTTTATCCACAGTCACGTTATATTTGGGAGAAGTTAACATTTTGTAAATCTGTGTTGGAGATCTTAAAAATATTAGTAACTCCTGCCTTGATGATTTCACTCTGGCAGTGTATTTGAAGAAAAGAGACCAAAGGGAAAAAACACGAAAAACTATGGGAACACTTTATATAAAAAAATATTAATTATAACATTTTTTAAACTCCAATAAAAAAATGAAAACAAATGACATATCAAATAAAATGGAATAGATGTGCTAACTATGATTTATCCATACAATGGATTAGTATTTAGTAATTAAAAATAATATTTTTCTATAAGCATGCTACCTAAAATCAGAATATAAAATTTCATAGACTATGTGATTTAAATTATATAAATAAAAGAAACAGGACTATAAATCAGAAACACATGGAGACAAATCACTAAAAATCTGTAGATTATTATTATGAATGCTGACTTATATATTTATTTATATTTTATATATTTTTCTAATTATAAAATAAAACCATACTAATTTTAAAATTAGAAAAATATTATTCTAATTGCACCTAAAAGTAAACATAGCAAAATATAATCAGTAATTTTATTTGGGTAGTGGGAATTTAAGTTTCCACCCTTCTTTCAATTTCTTTGTATTTCACAAATTCTCTAAGATTAGTATGCAGCCATTTTTTATGATCATAATAAAATACACTCTTTTTAAGCTAAATTTTAAAAAATCCACCTTTATTCCTGCCTGAAAATAATATTACATAGACTCTTGTTTATATATGTTACATAAAACTGTCCCTAAAAGTAAGGTTAAAATCATTCAATCATGTAAAGTTCTGCAAAGTATGTTCTAGGCAGCATGGCTACCTGTCAGTGTTTACAATAATAGTTCACAAAGATCATCATCAACATGAATTGGCAGGAATTTTTTTTTCAAATTCTTTTTTTTTTAAACAATTTGGCTTTTAAAAAAATGCACTGTTTAAATAAGGCCTGAATTAAAGGAGAATTTCATCTGGCATTAACTTTTCAGTCATGTCCTCAATGTAAAATATAGCTTAATAAGGGAAAGCAGTCTTTAAAGGCTTTATATTAGAAGTAAAATATCATATGCTATTAAAAAAGCAAACTTTCTAGAGTATATCTTTTGTGTAATAAAGACCATAACGTGAAAGGGTAATATAAAATAATTGCATAAATGTACAGCCTTCTGACCCATGTAATGTGTTCCTTTCTCTTTCAGCATTGAATGCTTTCTGCAAAGGATCCTTAAGTACTTTATCTCATTTTAAATGGTGAAAGAAAAAGGATTTCTAATTCTTCCCATTTTCGTCTTGGTGTCCAAATCTAATGTTCTCCTAATCAATCACCTCCCATTAATTCTAGCTTTGTGTCCTTAGTCACTCTTAGCAACACCCACAATTCTGTTTCTGATGCTGTGATAGCTGTTATGTAATATTCATCTAGCATAGTATTTATGAAGTATAATATTGTTCACAATTATCTTTAGTTTTAGAAATAAAACAAATTAAACAAAAATACATTATGCCCTTGAGTTGTTTCTTGCCTGCTCAATAGGTTAATTGTGACCTCAGCATAAGGAAAGAATAGCTAACTAGGTTGAAATTAGGTTACAAAGGTGGTCTGACTTGTTTAGAAAACAGAGTGTTGCTCTTTGCAAACTAATCCTGTAAAATTGTAATTTTTGCTTTCTTCGCAAATCAAGGACTTTCAAATACACATTTGGTTACTCCTGATATTTGGATAAGCGAATCAGGAAATGTTTTTATATTCCAAATTTGTCAAGATTTTTAATCTTGTTTTCCTCACCAAATTTGTTAACCAGATAGTCTTATGGCAAACTTAAATATGAAAGTTTTAAACTCAAATGCCTTTTTTTGGTGACTTAAGATACTTTATAAAATCAGTCTTTTTTTATATCCATTCATTCATTTGTACCTCACCTTGTCTGAAAGGTTTTAAGATATTAAGAGTGTGTGTGTGTGCATGTAATGAGATAAAATACTAATAAAATTAATGAGTGAGGAAAGTAGGACAAAGAGAAAATGACAAAATGAAAGGTAAGGTGAAACGAACATGACATTAATACAGGAAAAGCTCACCAAGGGTTTTTACATATCTGTTGGCTGCAGAATACAAATTTGACCCCAAATTAATTAATGAATATGAAAGTCATTCGAGTAATTAGTATGAATTTAGAAATATGATAACATAATTCAGTAAGAAGAAACAAAGAGTTGTATAAGAGAAGTTTCACACTCCCTGATACTAAGGCCAGAGAGAAATTACTTCTGTGAATTCTCATGAAAAGGATGCTATATTATTCAAACAGTAATTTTTTTATAGTAAACAAATCAACTTATTCAGTGGTGCTGTTTCCTACCTAATAGGCCCATTCTGGGTGAACAGGAAAAGACCGTCATTCAACTCAGGAAAAACAGCTAGGTAAGGGGACATGAGATGAGGCCAAGTGTATAGTTCTCTTCGTCTATTTAAAGCTCCTTCAAAATTGTTTTCTATGAATAAAAATTCTCTTTACTGAGACTTTCATTTATATTAAACAACACTGATTCCAAGATTTTAACCCTTGACCAGTAGCTATGTTTCAAGTTAAGCAAAGAACCAAAAAGCAACATCAGTCAGTTGAGCTAGCATATGTGTGACCTCTTGGGGACGGAGCATCCTAGCAAGGAGCTACCAAAAGAGAAGGCAACTGTCCCCTCTTCCAGGAAATGAAGGAATACTCATGGGCTGGATGAAGTATCTCTTAGAAGTAGTTATAAGTATTGTCACAACAGGTGCCACAACTTAGAGCTATGTAGGTGGTGCTCTGCATAATGTTCTCCTTATCAGTATGTCATCTAAAGGGTTACATCTATGGGGTTTGAGAGCACCTTTTTCTAATTCACATAAAGGCTCTCTAAAGCTTAGCTTTGGCCAGGTTAAGATGTATTAATAGATTAAGTACAAGCAGTCCCTGCTTTTGCATGATTCTGAATGCACAACTTTCAGTAACAATGATTTAGTTAAGTAACCCCAGTCCCCCAATGACACAGTTTAAATTTTGCTTATCATGGTATGAATTGTGAGGAATTACATACTGATACAAACTTCACTACCAGCTCTTCAGTCCACAAATCACTAAGTAAATAACAGACCTGCATCACCATCAATGACCCAATTGTGTCACTTGTTTCAAAGTCTGTCAGTGATTGATTTCTGAGCATCTGTTAACAAGTCCACACACAGACATCAAGGTATGGAATTGTGTTGCCTTCTTGTCTCCCAGTGGTAAATCTATGTGACATTTTACAAAGATGGATAATTGAAAGACAAAGAGAGGTATGGTCAACAAAGATGAACGTGCAGGGGGAAAAAGGAGGAAGGCAAGGAAGAGGAAAAAGAAGAGAAGGAAGAAAAGGAGAAGGGGGAAAAAGAAAAGTGGTGATGCTAGAAGTGAAATTCAAATCAAATGTAAGTAGAGTTACAGTACAAATAGCTGAGTGTAGGAATGTTGACAATGGCACCATTCAAGAGACTCTAAACATGTGCCATAGTAAGTTAGTGAGGGTAAACTTGTTAACATAAATGAGTAAAGTAGTTGTGATGGAAAGGAAAGAGATGTCTCAGAGGAAGTGATGCCAGCAAAAACTTCACACTGAAGGAACTCTCAGAGATATTTCAAAACATTGAAAGCACAAAGGGTAAATGTTGGAACCTGCTCCAAGTGTTGAAAGGTGTAAGGAAATTCTCCAGAGCATAAGAAAAAAAATTCTCACTTCACATTTTAAATTATATCTAGAGAAGAAAAGGGAAATGCTATTCAAACTACTCTCTTGATAAGCTATTTTACAAATAAATAAAACACTTTAATTTTCAACATCTCCAATGTTTCAGTGCACTAAATAAATGTTTTACTAATTTTTCATATACATACCTCTATAACCAACAGAAAGAAAATTCTTAATGTTTTGACAACAAATTTTAAAAGTCACAGAACAATCATAATTTTCCCATTGATTATTAAAGTTGCTTTCATGTTTTTAGTTTGTATGATTATTTTTACAGTCCCACACTACTGTGCAAAGAGAGGACTTCTTGTACTAAACAATATGAGTAGGTAAATATGTAAGTAAGAGAGATTACAGTAGTGGTAAAACAAAAATAAATGCTATGTATGAAAAAGTCTTTTGATGTATTATAAGAAAGGAAGAAAACATAAAAGAAAGTGTATTCATTTAATAATATTGATAACTTCTTCAAAACTGGCATAAGCAAAATTAAAAGACAACATATTAGAAATATATATTTATAATGTGTATGGAATAAAAAATAATTAAGATAAAGAGTTCAAACCAAAAAAATTAGCAAGTATCCCAAGAGATAATGGAATAGGTGGGAAGAAAATAAACTCTAGAGAAGATTTGGTTACAAGGAACTAAAATACACTTTAGCTTGCATGAAATAAAAGGAAATAAATGAAAAGCAAGAATTTCATTTAGTCTTCATAGGGATTGAAGCTTGGAGATAGAAAGTCAGGAATGGAAGCTGTTTTATTTTTCTCCTCATGGATTCTCTAACTTTCTCTCTGCTTTAAAGCCAGTCTAGATTTGCTCATGCAGCTTCTTCATAGCTGCAAAATGGCCACCTAAAGCAAAATCTCATCACCTTTTGGTTCAACAGCTACTGACTGTAGCTGACTTTATTTTCTGAGATTTGTTTGTCTAGTTCTCAATAAAGATTTGGTCTCAGGGCAGACTTATCAGAAGATGATGCAATTTGTTGGCTATTTCCAGCAACTTTGGGCAGGTCAGATGCATTTACTGACATATGCAATTCACTTAAT
The DNA here is from genome assembly GCF_951394435.1 of Stenella coeruleoalba. Lineage (NCBI taxonomy): Eukaryota > Metazoa > Chordata > Mammalia > Artiodactyla > Delphinidae > Stenella > Stenella coeruleoalba. Next base: position 41,300,647 of record NC_137151.1, read on the forward strand.
TAACAAAAGAAGAAATTAAAAAGTCTAATGAACGTTTGAAGATATTTTAAATTGCAGTCAAATAATTGATCCATAAAATAGTGAAACACTATTTATAATAAAATATGAATAATCAAGAAAAAGCAGACAAGAAAGAAAATTGACACACCCATGAGCACTGCTTGAGAGATTACAAATTAGTACAATTATTTGAGAGAGAAATCTGTCAATGCACAACAAAAGCCTCAAAAATCTGGATTTCCAGTGATTTAATTTCACTTTTAGAAATTTATCTTCAAGAAATAATTATGGGGACTTCCCTGCTGGCACAGTGGTTAAGAATCTGCCTGCCAATGCAGGGGACATGGGTTCAACCCCTGGTCCAGGAAGATCCCACATGCCGTGGAGCAACTAAGCCCATGCTCCACAACTACTGAGGCTGAGCTCTAAAGCCCGTGAGCCACAACTACGGAGCCCGCACGCCTAGAGCCCGTGCTCTGCAACAAGAGAAGCCATGAAGCACATGCACCACAACAAAGAGTAGCCCCCGCTCGCCTCAACTAGAGAAAGCCCGTGTGCTGCAACAAAGACCCAATGCAGCCAAAAATAAAATAAATAAATTTTTAAAAAAGAAATAATTATGACTTCATAAAACAGTTTACGTACAGGGATGTTCATTTTTATATTATGTAAAATAGAGAATGAAATGAATAACTTCAATATTCAATAAGAAAGAATGAATAGTTGGTCATGTTTTCAAATAATGAAATATTATTCACTCATTACAATTCATAGAAGTCCCCATATTCATTTTTGTAGACATCAATATTCACATGCAATAACATGGAGAAAAGTGTAGGTTCTGTACACTCTGAGAGAATATTTTAAAGTATTTGGAAGAATTTGATAAAAATCACTTAAGACAAAGAATAATTGTAGACCAGTGTTTCTCAAACTATACGTGGTAAAAGACCAGTGTTGTTGTTGTTGTTATTCCTTCTAATCCTAATTCACTGGAGACTAATACGTTAAAAAAAAGCAATAATAAAATAAATCAATACAAAAATAAAATGATGACATTCAATATATATAAGTGTTTTTATTAGATTCAATAGACAAAATATGTCATTTTGTTATATATGTTTCTAAACACTTTCAGTTTCTATACTTATCACAGACTGGTAACCAATTTGCAGACCAACGAATTGTGAAACACAACTTCAATAGCACTGTAATCGATCTTCATTATACTGTCTCCTAAAGAGTGTTGGTTTTATTAACAGTAAAGCTTTTGATTCACTAAATGATATGCAGATTTATTATTAAAATTACTAATTATTTTAACTAACATATATGGAAGGCTTTCTATGCCTGTCACTGTTTTCTACACACACACAAAAAAAATTCAAACCTAAAAATAACCATGAAAGATAAGTAAAATTACTCCATTCATTTTAGAGAAATACTGAAGAAATTTTCCCAGGGATACACAGCCAGTCAGTAGCAGACCTGGGATTTGAACTGGGGCAATGTGACTTTAAAGCCCGTGTTCTAATGCACTATGCTATAGCCTCTCATAGCACACTGCCTTGTGACCTGAAGCTGAACTGCTTAGAACCATGGAATAGAGGTTGAGCACTAAATCCAGACTCTGTAAAGATGGGGCTCTTCTGGTGACAGAAAAGAACTCACAGACATACTTTAAAAGGAGAATTAACAGAGTTTAATGCTAGATGTGTTCCAGGAACTCCTTTGTCTATTCTAGGACATCTTTGGTAAATTTGGGTATTCCAATTCCCCCAAAATATTGAGTATAACTGGATATTTAACTAAAATATAAAACGGGCTGAGGTGTGTTTCAATGTCCTAGTTGTCACTACCCTCATCAATTGTGCCATAGATAACACAACAAAGTTAACTATGTTAAAAGGTTGCAGTTTTTAGATTAGGAGCTTATTATTTTTTTTTATTTATTTCCTTTTTATTTGATTTTCTGGACCTCAGACGCAAAGTGTTGTATTAACCATATGCCTCAGTTAGTAACTCACATCAATCTGAGCAAAACTCCTCTTTTATTTTAATTTTGATTCTCTTTTGGCCCAGTTCCCTACTCTCATTTCTCTATCTACCAAAAAAGGCACCCATTTTAATATGTTATAGATAGGTAGGTAGGTAGGTAGGTAAGCAGATTAGATAGATAGATAGAGCTATAGTAGCAGCTGTTTTTTTAAAAAATTATCTTTTACTTGTATACATTCTTATAAAACATATTTTTGTACTATTTATTTTCTCTCAATACAATGTTTCTAAGATTTACCTACAGCGCTGGGGGCACATCTCCCTCATTTTCTCTGAGCATACCACAGTGTGCCTTCAGTATGCATTTTTTAAAATTAATTTATTTATTAATTTATTTATTTTTGGCTGCATTGGGTCTTTGTTGCTGCGCGCAGGCTTTTCTCTAGTTGCAGAGAGCGGGGGCTGCTCCTCGTTGCGGCAGGCGGGCTTCTCATTATGGTGGCCTCTCCCGTCGAGAAGCACAGATTCTAGGCGCACGGGCCTTGGTAGTTGTGGCTCGCAGGCCCAGCGGTTGTGGCTCCCTGGCTCCAGAGCGTAGGCTCAGTAGCTGTGGAACACGGGCTTAGTTTCTCCGCAGCATGCAGGATCTTCCTGGAGCAGGGCTCGAACCTGTGTCTCCTGCATTGGCAGGCAGACTCCCAACCACTGTGCCACCAGGGAAGCCCCCTTCAGTATGCATTTTAGCTTCAAGGGCTCTTTTCTGGAAGCCCTGGGACAAAATAATTATAATCCACTCATCTAAAATAATTCAACATAACAAAAGGGATCTTGTTATGTAAAATTAAGTAAACAAAGCTCTTTTTGTGGTTTTTAGCTTAACTATATGACGTGCTAAAATAAAAACTGAAAGTTAAGGTTTTTTCGGTTCTGGTGAATTAAAATAACTTTTAAGTGGTTTTACTTTTTAGAATCCAGGTTTATAGGCCATTGCTTTCCTATTTGCAAAGTTCTGGGAGCAAAAGGTCATTACATGTATAATTTTATGGATGTTCATGGCATTTCTAGAGTACTACTTTGAGAATTAAGCATCCTAGTTATGACCCAACTAAACCCCAAATATGCTTAGGATTCTGGATAAACAAGATTAAAAAAAAAAAAAAATAGATGCTTTAAATTCACCAAATTTTGACCATCAGGCCTGGCTGGAAAAAAAATCGGATGATTAAATCCACCCTGTACATGCATAATATAGAAATGGAAGACCCATTAAATTAGTCAAAATTTAAAGTAATTTAAAAGAGATTCAGGACTTCCCTGGTGGGGCAGTGGTTAAGAATCCGCCAGGGGCTTCCCTGGTAGGGCAGTGGTTGAGAGTCCGCCTGCCGATGCAGGGGACACGGGTTCGTGGCCCGGTCCGGGAAGATCCCACATGCCGCGGCGCGGCTGGGCCCGTGAGCCATGGCGGCTGAGCCTGTGCTCTGCATCCAGAGCCTGTGCTCTGCAATGGGAGAGGCCACAGCAGTGAGAGGCTCGCGTACCGCAAAAAAAAAAAAAAAAAAAAAAAAAAAAAGAATCCGCCTGCCAATGCAGGGTAGATGGGTTCGAGCCCCGATCCGGGAAGATCCCCCATGCCACGAAGCAACTGCGTGCCACAACAACTGAAGCCCGCGTGCCACAATACTGAAGTCCAGACGCCTAGAGCTCGCGTTCCGCAACAAGAGAAGCCACCGCAATGATCAGCCTGCGCACCGCAATGAGGAGTAGACCCCGCTCGCCGCAACTAGAGAAAGCCCGCGCACCGCAACAAAGACCTAACGCAGCCAAATATAAATTTAAAAATGTTAATTAATAAAAAAAGGTATTCAAATTTCATTTGTATTTAGATGATTAGTGTTCAACATTCTTTTATGATTTTAATAATAATATCTCAAATAACATGACTAGGAATACATTTTTTGTTTCTTTTCTATTATAAAAAGAAACAACTCTTTAATGACATTGAGAAACCGACTGTGGATAAATTAAAAATTAACAGTAGTGCCAGGATTAAATGTTATTGAGACCACTAGACCATGGGTTCCTAAGAGGATATTAGATACTTACCTTTGTTCACCCAGCATCTAGGATCCGGTGGGGTGCACTGCACACACAGTGAGGTTTGATAATTGGAAGGTAATTTAGCCTAGTTAGTAATATTGTCCATGGGACTTCCCAGATTTTAGGGAAGAGTAAAAAATGTACAGAACTTGAGGAAAGGAAGTAGGTAAGCTTTGGGGATGTAATGTTTAATGGCGGAGATAAACTAACATACAGTCAAAATAAGTCTTAGGAGGTGAAACTTAATTTAACATACATATGCACAGAATGCTATATATGGTGCTTTAAGTTAAGAGTATAGTATTAAAGCTAGTACCAATTTAGAGGTGTGCAATTCATTACATATATGCTATCCCATCATGAATAAGATATAGCTATAATAAGCTTACAAGTGCTAATTTTGTATGTAAAGATGACACTCCAGACCTCACAATTTTCAGGTTTATTTTTTTTTCTACGAAGAGTGAGGTAATGTGAGCCTATCCACATACTTCTTTGTCTCTATTGTAAATTTATTTATTACTTTTTTCTGGTGAGATATAGTTGGAAAGAATTTTGAAACTAGTAGTTACATATAAGCATGTGACCACATGGGGATCAAACCCCATGAATTCATAACATTTGTTTCCTACTTTGGTGAAGTCTTTCCAGCTACTGACATATGCTCAGAAATTAATTTTCTCATTCCACCAGTGTGTACTCTGTGCCTATCAGTTCCAGGCATTATGATCGGGGCCACAGAAAAAACATAGAGGTTGACTTTTATTACAGTACTTAAAATCTGAGAGAAAAAGCCAGTATATAAATATAATAAGATGAGAAAATATGAAATAAAGAGCAAAGTAATTTAGGAAAGTGAGAGATCACATCTGGCTACACTGATAAAAGAGGATTTCTTGGAAGAGCTCATATTTAAGTCTGTATGGAGAGTTTTATGTCACGGAACATGTGTATAATAGAATATATTAATATCTCAGTCATCTCCATAAGAGAGAGAGGGTCCAAAGGTCTGCAGACTAGGAAATTTGAAGTATGTGGGTAGCAAGTTAACTTATGCAAATAAATCATCTTAATTGAGATTTCTCAACTAGGATTCCACAGCTGAACCACAGAACACAGAAAATGTCTAAGTGATTATTTTACTTGTCTCAATGAGTACCATTTGAATGCATAGGTGAAAAGATAATTCATAACCTTCAAAAATGCCTTAGTGGAATAGGACTTAATTCTCTCATGATGTTCCAGTTGAGAAAGACCTAGTGTCTGATATTTATGTTTATTGATGGATATATCTATATTTACCTATATATTCTATATCCATATCTATATATGTATTTATATATCTATATCCATCTATATACCTCTATATTTGTATATAGCTATTCATCTATTCTTTTTTTCTTTCTAGAGAGAGAAGTTATCTATTAATAATGAGAAATATGACTACTAAATTTACCAGATACTGAGCAGCATTTTCAATCCCTGAAGGTGGACCTACATAGAAGACCAATTATTATTAGAAAGACTTTTCTTGGAGTATAAAATAATAGTACCATTGAGTCATAAGGACTTGATTTATTTCTCTCCTCAAAGAGATAGTCTCCATGTGAAGACTGGATGATTACTTGCGGCCCAGAGCACATTCCCTCTCCCTTGAGTCTTAGGCATGGTGCCACTTCTCTTTGGTGCTTCTCTCCCTCTTTTTACTCCTTTCCTGAAAACCTCTCTTCCAATTGAATCATTCTCTCTTTGATATCTCTTGTATATATTATGCTAAAAATGTGTTTGACTTAATAACTTTCGAAGTCATATGGCTTGCATGTTTTAAAGAAGGGGATGCTCTTCGCAGGAGCTTAAAATATTATAAAATCTCTAAGTGCATATCACATTTTAGATGTGATCTCTGATGATATATTTCAAGCATTTCATACATTTCCTACTTTGATCTTTCCCTTCATAATTGAACACACAGTTGACAGGATTAGGTCTAATGAGCATCCACTTGAGTCAAAATAGTCTCTACTTTCAACTTTCCTAATGAGTTTCAACTGTTACCTCAATTGTATCAAGGTTAGGAGACCTGAATTTCTCATCTTTAGAACTAGCACCTTCATTTTCTGTTTCTTTTTACTCATTCAATATAATGAGTAAGAAAAAAATGCAATGCAATAAAACAGTGGTTTTAAATGTTCATAAGCAGAATGGTCCATTATTCAAATGACACGTAAAAGGAGAAGGAGTATGCCTGAAGTGTAGTGAGTGTCAGGAGGCCCACTTGCTTGCTCCCTCCTTTCCTTCAGCCTTTGCTATTTCTAAGGTACATTTGTGGTGCCATGCTGCAAGGCTTTATAAACCACTGAAAAGACATGATAGATACAGATATTTAGATCAATAGATAAGTAGACATCCGGTCTGTAGTGTAGAACATTTGTTTCCTTTTGCTGCTGTTAACAAAATGCAACAAACTTAGAAGCTTTAACAATACAAATTTATTATTTTACTGTTCTGTAGGCTAGAAGTACAACACAAAACTCACTGAGCTAAAATCAAGGTGGCGGCAAGACTTCATTTCTTTCCAGAGGCTCTAGGGTTTTGAAAACCTTTCCTGGATCATTTGGGTCTTGGCACAATTCAATTCCTTGCAGCTGCAGGAGTAAGATCCCAATTTTCTTACTGACTGTCAGCTGAGAGCCGTTTCCAGCTTCTAGATGCCTTGGCTGATGGCCCCCTTTTTCCATCCTCAAAGGCATCAGCAGCGGTTCCACCTCTTTTATCCTTCAAATCTGTCCTTCTTTCCTCTTCATCTTTCTAACTCAGCCAGGATAGGTTCTCCACCTTTAAGGATTCGTGTGATGAGGTCGGGCCAACAATATAATACAGGATAATCTCCACATCTCAGGATAATCTCAAGGTCTGTACTCATGATCGTATCTTAAAGTAATGTCTGTCATATAACATCCACGGGTTCCAGGGATTAGAGTGTGGACAGCTTTGTAAGGGGAGAGGTCATTATTCCACTTATCACAAGCAGTGTTTGTGTAGTTATTTGCATCTTCTTCTAAAGAGGAAGTCTTGACCAACAGGCAAGGCTACTAAGAAATATTTTGAAAAGTTATTTTGTATTTAAATGACATTTAATCAGTTTTTAAGTCATGAATATCATTCTTAACTTCAAGGCTTTGCATACCACAGTTTGGTTAATTATACGTTGCTTTTCAGTTAATTTCTGGAGAAGAATCTCACATCTCTATTTCCAATATTTTAATTGAACATACGTGGGAGAAGCTCACAAAGAACCATTAACATAATAAAGGGGGTTTATTTTAGATTATGGGTTGTCAATCACTAATAATTTATGTTTATAATAATAATAATTTATGATTTCAATTTGCCAGCAATTTAGCTATAAAACACACACACACACACACACACACACACACACACAAAACATAGAGACTTACTGAAGTGAAAGAACTGACCCATAGCCAGGCTGACCACAGTTTTGAATACACTGAAGGACTAAATTTTGACATGCTTATTTGAATCTAATTGGAAATTCAGATCTCTATGCAGCCATTTATCCTTGAGTTCTAAGTCATTGCATTTCATCTGTTATTTATGACCTCATTTAGATTTCAGAAAAAATCCAATACTTCACGACACATCTTAACTTATGCTTTACCTTTAAGATCTGGCTACTCTTTGAGCCAAGAGCACAATGCTTATTCATGTGCATGGGAGTTATGAACCACCACCAAAGGTCAATGAATGCAGTCATATAATGAAGATAGAGTTTTTGGTCCACCTTGGTGTCTGACTAGTGATTTGATTAGTGATAAAAATGATACTACTCTTTCTGATAGTTCCAAGGCAGAATCTTCCTGTGGGATCATGGTTTATGGCCAGCCACTTCCCAAAGCACCAAGAGTAGCAGAGGAAGGTGGGGATCCTTATAGCCATCCTGGTGCTGTTTTGCTAGCTCTAGTCACTGGGGGCTGATGTGATTGCTAGCCAAGATAGAACTTCTATAAAACCCAGCAGCAAAATGCTACACATACGTAACGTGTTAATAAGAGAGAGAAAAACTTCAACTTTCTTTTCTCTCTCACTTGGGATTCTAAAGGGCAACTGGGTAGCTACCAGCAAAAAGTCCAGAGGCACAAACCTACCAACACAGAATTCAAAAGGTACATTTCACAAATGGTAGACACAAGATGTGTTTTCTTTGCATACTCTAGTGTCAGGCTATTTCTCAAATGCCAATTCCCATCACAACTGGCACCTTTGACATTTATGAAATGGTTGGTGTTTTGCATTCAGCTAAGGAATTTGTGTTCAGGGAACAGACAGAACTCAAGTGTCCTGGTCAGCTAATGCCAATCACCGTTCCCCACTCCACAGGGATTTACTCAAAGAAGAATACAGCTTTCAGTCACCCTTTAGGGAAGTTTCTCTCTCGTGCCAGAGTATGTCCAAGTAGATTCTTGACTGTGTTTCTAAATTCTTGACAAGCAATATGGGGAAAAAAAGAATAGCACAGTTCTGAAAATGGAAAATGTGTATAAATAGTAACTTTATATAAGGTTAAATCACAGAACTTACTGAATATAAAGCAATAACACTACATGTATTTGGAAATACTGCAGTTCAAAGGCATTCTGTGCCTGATTTTAATGGATCTCACAAATACAATGAGTACATTAGTGAATGCATCATTATGTTCAAAGAGTTCGATCCATTTCCGAATAACAAGAATGGCAAACAACCTCCCAGTCCCAAAGGGTCAAATTCAGGGGCATGTTACAAAACCTTTTACAGATTCACCTCTTGACAAATGCATTTTAGGAATGATTAAATCGAAGTTTCACAATACAAAAAGGAAAAGAACAAGCTCCCTGGTAAACCTGCCACAGCTGAGGGAAGAATAGGCTATGGGATGATCTTAGAAACTACAACAATTTTAATGCGTTATGGAGTCTACCGTTAGCACAAGATGAGAATGAAGCAGTAATTATCAAAATCCAACCACCTATTATTTTCCATTCAATAGGCAAAAATATTTCTCATATTCTGATGTGAGAAAGCACAAGGATTTGTTTTTTAAAGATTAGGTTATGCTAGAGAATTATAAACAGCAGGCACTGTCAGCACTTAAGATTAGTGGACTTTTTTTCTTAAAGAAATGTAACTGAGCACTAGCTACACCACCATCAAGCAGGTACCTGGAGGTGAGTGTAGAAATATCAACCAACTTCATGAACAGTTGGAAGGTCTGAAATTACTATGCCCTTTGTATTTGCTAGCTGACATAATTGCTTACTTCAATGCACAGCTGTAGGAAAGAAATAAGACTCTTTTCACTTGTGCAAACTTACACTGACATATTTGTGAAAGCCCAAACTATCCCATACTGAAAGTTTTGGAATACTCTTATATCTATGGAAAATCTATTTGGCTTGCAAAATTCATATGAGCCTCACATACAAATTCTGTATATTTTCATGGCTTCCATAACCTTTTCCTCTTCTCCCATTACATTATAGGTTAAGAGGACATAAGTATGTGCTGGCAGTAAATACTTTCAGCATAATATGTGTTAGCATTTCCTCACAAATAAATATTCCCCTGAAGAACCAAAGAGTAGAAAGGACAGGCAGAATGCATTATTACTTATGTAGCTTCACTGCGTCATTTTATTTAGGGCCCCAAGCTGATTCCCTTAGTGTAGCTATAATTTCTTTTGGTCTTACACAGTGTACATTGGGTTAATGAGGTCAACTTGATCTCTATATGGTACCCTAAACCCATGCCACCTCTTAATATAGCATAATTCTATGGTGACAAGAAGGAAATACAGAACAGATTTACATCAATCAAATTGAGATCTGGAAGCATTTTAGATTTTTACCTTTCCTCCTGCTCCATGTATATTTGATAATAAAAATTTATCTCAGGTTGTCTTCTTTTGCTGCATCTCCTACTGCCCCAGTTTTAATTCAGGCTATCCTTATTTCTAACCTGGATTATGGCAGTAATCCAGAAGATCCCTCTGCCTCCAGTCTGTCTCTGAATTTACTCTATCATCTACACTAATACCACTGTGTCTAAAGCACAGATTGGATTTTTTTTCTATCTTGTTTAAATCTTTCGACGGCCTGGCTAATTCACTGCATGTTCACAAAGACAGTATCGTCATCAAATGTCCTTTGGGGAAGCAACATCTGAGCATCCAACAGGAAGGAGTCAAGCCACACACCCTGAGCTATGGGGATTTAGAACCCTCAAGAGAAAGAACTTGAAAATGGTCCACAGTAGGAGTCCAGATCTATACAGACATGTCTAATGAATAGGAAGACCATATAGTAATCTGATTTTAAGAAGTACCAACTGTGGCCCTGAGAAAAAAATCCCAAGGAAAAGAATGAATTTATAAAAGTGGACCATATCCAACAACAGGGACAAGATTTTGCTAACAACTACTGGCAATTTTTTGAGATGCATGCTGAAGCCAAACTTGAGTGCACTAAATTCAGCTGTGTGCCTCACCCTCAAAGCATCTATGCAGTCTATGAGGATGAGTGCCATGTAGTAAAACCCCATATAATTATGTCAATATGAATCTCAAAATATCTAAACCTGGACATCTTCCTTTCTTACTTAAGCACTTAAAGAAAGAAGCTCTTTGTATACTGTAAGCCTGAGAGAATTATACAGTTGAGATGAGAAGAAGAGATGGGAAGGAAATCCGCAGATGGAAACTGAGAGAATACAGATATACGTGGTATTTTGAAGCCATATATGGGTTTCAAAGCATTCATAGATTCATTGAGAGATAGATGTATAGCATCATTGGCAGACACATTAAGTGCCCTGGGATCCAGAGATAAAGAAAGGTGAGACCAAAAGTCATAGATAGTCACTCTGGAAACATGTTTAAGTCACTCCTGGCCATTTCTGAAAATGTCTAAAGAGACATAATGAAAGGGATGAGATTCTGGTAGAAGTTTTTGAGTCAGCAATCCTATTTTACAACTTTCAGGGAGGGGGAAATTTCCCCCTCTACCCTTCTTGAGTTCTTGTGGCTTGACTAATAAAATTGACACAAGACAGATTAAAGAAACAAGCTTAATTGGTACCCACAGAAGTCTCATAGAAATGAGACCTAACAAGTGATGAAAGGCGGCAGCTTTTATACATTTTAGAGAAATAAATTTGAGAGGAATTAATGGGGCAAAGAAACTGAAGTTTGGGTGCTTAAATAGTAAGAGAATTTAAGCAAAGTTAGAGCTTGAGTAGTAAATTAGTAAAGAAGTAACAAGGTTTGTTTGTACAAGTTTCTCAGCCCTGAATTCCTTATCTCTGGTAATGAGGATGTCTTTCTACCTCCCAGTACAGAGAAGGTACCTTTCACATGGGAGATTTATTTCCTGCTTTCAGGCAGACAGAGAGGAGTGTTCCTCTTGCATCTACTGTTTCTTAAGTAATTTTAATTCAAAATAATCAATATGCCATTAGGGCATATTTTGGAGCTTCCATGCCCACTCCAGGCACAACACTCTCTGGGAATCTCCACGTGTTCACCATCTTGGAAGTTCTCCCAACCCTGACCTTTTGGGGTTTTGATGGAAGCATGGTTGATTAAATCATCGGCATTTGGTGATTTTTTTTTAAATAAACATTTATGTACAGTTGTGTTTTTTTCTAAATGTATTTATTTGTTTATATTTTATTTTTGGCTGTGTTGGGTCTTCGTTGCTGCATGGGGCCTCTAGTTGCGGCGAGCAGGGGCTACTCTTTGTTGCGGTGTGCAGGCTCCTCAGTACGGTGGCTTCTCTTGTTGTGGAGCACAGGCTCTAGGACACAAGGGCTTCAGTAGTTGCAGCACACGGGGTCAACAGTTGTGGCTCTCAGGCTCCAGAATGCAGGTTCAGTAGTTGTGGTGCAAGGACTTAGTTGCTCCGCAGCATGTGGGATCTTCCCGAACCAGGGCTCAAACCCGTGTCCCCTGCATTGGCAGGCGGATTCTTAACCACTGTGCCACCAGGGAAATCTGGCATTTGGTGATTGATTCAACCTCCATCCCCTTTCCCCTCTTCAGAAGTCTGGGAGTGCGACTAAATTTTCCCCAATTTGCTTTCTTCACCTGGCTAAATAAATTAGTTTGGGCAGCCTTCTCTAATCTCAACTCTTCAAACCCCATCATGTGTTAGGTGCCCTTTTTGAGTCCAACAACTCTATAATTATAAATTACACTGCAATATAATTATTTCTGTACTTTTTTACCTCCTCCATTAAATAGTGAATTCTTAAATGACAAGGGTATTCTAGATATTACATGGTCGATACAGTGTCTGATAAAGAGTAAATGCATAGCAAAACTGTATTTAATAGATTAATTCCTTCACCCAATATTCTGTATTTTTCATGCAGGTCTATCCATCTATATAGAATGTGGCCCCCACCATCCAAATAATGTAAAAAGTGGAGTCCCATTCCCCCCGTTATATCAATTATCTGAAATTATTTGCTTTACACTTGCTTTTTACTCTACCTGTTTTTCTTTTCTTTTTTTTTTTTTTTGTGATACGCAGGCCTCTCACTGTTGTGGCCTCTCCCGTTGCGGAGCACAGGCTCCGGACGCGCAGGCTCAGCGGCCATGGCTCACGGGCCCAGCCACTCCGCGGCATGTGGGATCTTCCCGGACCGGGGCACGAACCCGTGTCCCCTGCATCGGCAGGCGGACTCTCAACCACTGCGCCACCAGGGAAGCCCTGTTTTTCTTTCTTAATCTTATTCTGTGCCTTTTGTTTTAAAATTCTGTTCTAGTGGTATCAGGAATATGTTAAGTAAAATTTTACATATTTTATATATATATTCTATAATATTTTGTAAAAATTAATAAATAAATCTTAACCTTAAAGGAGCTTAGAATCTACTAGGAGATGTAAGACACGTGCACCACAGAAATCTAACACATGATTGAAAGTGAGAAGTTCTATAACAGAGAAACATATAAAGTGGTATGACAGCTCAAAAGAAATTCCAGTAGGTTATCAATGAAGTTGTAGCAGACACTATTACTTGCTCACTTGGTGTTGGCAGGATTTGGCTCTTTGCTGGCTGGTGGACTGACAGTCTCAGTTCCTGGATGACTGTTCCCTGCATGTCTCCCTCAGTCCCTTATTCTGTGACCCTCTGCCTATACCAGCTCAAAACACAGCAGCTGACTTCCATTAGAAGGACCAATGGAGAGATGAAGAAAAGGCCAACAAGATGGAAACCACAGACTTTTGGTAAATCTAATATTGGAAGTGACATCCCATCATTTTCACTGTATTCTATTTGTTAGAAGAAAGACATTAAGTATGGCCTACATTCAAGGGGAGGGCATTTCACAAGTGAGTAAATACCAAGAGGCAGAGATCAACGGGGGTCATCTAGAGGCTGCCAATCACATATATACCTCATGAAACTTTCATTACAAATGACAAAACAACAAAAACAAAAAAAGTTAGCACAGACACTCCTTGAAGCAATTCAAATGTATGTTTCTTAGAAGACCCTCTGGAAGGAAAGACAAATACTTAAAAGGAATGGTGAGCAGGAAAATTGCAAATATGAGCAAATCTAAATGCACTGACACATATAAAACAATAATAGTAGTTTGATGACTAATATAGCATGTAATTAGAAAACGGGCAAACTTATTAAAAAAGAAAAACATCAATAGTATGTAGAAGAACAGAGACAAGTGAAAACAGATGGTTCTAAGGTTCTTCTACTGCTTCAGAGCTTACTAAATCCAAGTATGCATATTATATTTTAAGGGTAACCACTAAAAATAGACATAGATTATGCTGTTTCCAGACTAGTAGAATGAGTGTATGGGTATATGTTTGGGGGAAAAGGCAGTGGGAATATAAATAAAATTCAATCAGTACAAAAGAACACAGGAAATATGGATACTGGGAGGCATGGAAAAAGCAAGGTAAAAAGAAACCACAAAATAGTAGAAAGTAAAATGTTTGAAAATAATGAAATCACAAAATGGAAGATCTAACCAATGAACCAGAATACATAGATGATAGCAACTGGTTAGATATGGGGCCCAAGGAAAGAGAAAATTAAAGATCTGCCATTTTTCACTAGAGTGATTAGAAAGTTGATTGTGATATAAACAAAATCAGGGAGTATAGGACAGGTTACTGTTCAGTGAAATCACATGACAAAGTCAATTTTGAAAATTTTATTTAGATTTCAGCAGCTTTTCCAGAATTTCTAAGTAACATGCCCTTATGGTTGGCAATCAGGATAGATGGAGTTACCAAAGCTGTGTTTTATAGCATTTTGCATAAGACTGGGAAAATATCACTTGTCTATATGAAAAAATATGTGTGTGAGTGTGCATGGGGAGGGGAACAGAATGGATCTAAAGTTCCTTCAGGAAGCCCTTTGCCCCTACCAGTTGAGTCTGAGTTGCCTATAAGACATCCAAATAGAGCTGTTCATTCAAGTAGAGTATAGAGGCATGGATGTTTATTGTAATATCAGACAGACTGGATTAAATCACACCTTTTCCATTTACTAGCTATGTGATTTGGACAGTTACTTAGTGTTTGTAATCTTAGTTTCTTCAACTTCATAATGGTCACAAGAGCATCACTGTTGCAAGAATTCATTCAATTACATAAGATAATGAATATAAAATGTGTAGAACAGTGCCTGAAACCCAGTGTGTGATTATTGACAGCTTTATTTACAAGTCAATTTCTATTCCCTTTAATATACATTATTTAAACATCTCATAAATAACGTATCTTTTGTTCAAATTTTAGCATAAAATGAAATCACATCTTGAATTTCATTTTCCTTAAAACAAATCTACTAAAAGACTAACATGTCATATGGTTTCTACTGAAGTATCCCAACATGTGGGTCATATTTGTTAACATTTCTAATACAGTGTTGTCATTGAGTCGTACAATTCCTTGCCATCAATACCAAATTTCTCCTCGGAGTTCAGAAACATATTTTCAGATTTGATGGTAACAGATGAGCTTGCCATGAGATCAGCACTATAATAATTTACTGCAAATTCTTACCATTCACTTCAATAAATCATATAGAATACATAAAGCCAGAATATTTATACTATTCTTATCTTGTACATGAGGGAGTTTATAACGAAAAAACTTTAATTTGTATATAGATACATGTTCCTTCAGTGAAAATATAGGGAGAACATAGCCTGAGACAAAGTAAGTAATCTAATGTAAGAAAAGGAACCTAATTAAATTTAAATAAGGAAAAAAAAAAAGGAAAGGAAGGAGCTATTTCACAAGAATGCATTATTCTAGCAAGAATACTGGGTAGTCTCTGACATTCAATATCTATGACACCATGGAAAAATCACCAACACTAAGCCCCATGTATTTCTCTTTTTAAAATGTTTGGAAATAATTTTGAACTAGTAATATATTAAAGAGACATCCTTATGTAATTATAGTACAATTATAAAACTCAGTGTGTTTTTCATCTCAAACATTTTTCTACAAACTTGATTTGGGTCATTTTTATATCAGATTCCTATTTAACTTTGTAAACATATAAAATATGGGTAAAATACTTTTTAATGACCTTTGTTGCTGCTAATTCTAACATATATGTCAGTTATGGGTCAGATTTTTTAATTAACTTTTTACTTTGAAAGAATTTAAGATTCACAAGTTGCAAAAATAGTGCAGAGATTTCCCATGTCCTCTTCCCCTAACTTTCCCCAATGATAATATCTTACATAACCATAGTACATTGTCAACATAAGGAAATTGACATTGGGACAATATTATTAACTCAGTTACAGACCTTTACTGAAATTTCTCAAGTTTTGTATGTACTCTTGTGTGTGTGTGCGCGCACGTGCACGCACATGTTGAGTGAGAAGTATGGTTATGTGAAAATTTGTCACATATATAGAGTACAAACACCACAATCAGGACACAGACTTTTCCATTAGACAAACACACATACACACCCTCCTTACTATTACCATATTACTCCTTAATAACTATACCCTTCTTCCACCTCTAACCTCTGTTACTCACTGATGTGTTTTCCTTGTCACTTCAAGGTTGTTACATAAATGAAATCATATAAGTCATAAGTCTTTGGGTTGGATACACACACACACACACACACACACACACAGTGAGAAATAGTTTCTATATCTATCGATCATCTATATCTATATAAAACCTATTTTTTAAAAATCACTTAGCTGAAGAATGGCATTGCCTCTCCTAATAGATTTGGAAAATATCATTATATTACTGCCTATTTATTTTCTTATTTATTATTCTAGATGACTGTATATGCAGTGGCTATTTTTGTCTCTGTTTTGTACTAGGTGTTGGTTGGTTGGCTGGTTGGTTCGTTGGTTTTGAAGAAGATTGAGGTTTGAACTAAAGATAATTTGGTACCAGTCTCAAGAATTTCTCTTAATTACTGTCCAAAGACAATCACTGAATTGCATTTCAATAAGATCTATCAACTCTGAAAGAGAAGACTGTATTATTTTCTGAAGTGACAGCAAAAAGCCAAAATAGTTTCTATCCAACAGGAAAAACCTGCTGCATATTATCAAATAATTGGCACAAGACTGGTAAATTATTTCATAGATATTATTTATTATAATATTTTATAATTCACAAAATTTAAATAAAGTTAAACTATTATATTTGTAATAGTTTATATTTGTAGTAATCAAACCACTGTGAATACATTTGGGGGCATTAAGTAGTTAAAGTATTACATTTGAAAGAGTGGTAATCAAACTGCTAAACTTTTTGAGACTCTTTTTACTTCTCATTAACTAGTAATAATTATAAGAAGATCTGCAGCCAAGGTAGCAAGGAGCAGAAATGAATAGGGTAATCATAAGAAACTCTGCCCTATCTTACTGTTTACCACAACGCACTGTGTTCATTGTGCTCCTGTGAGCACCAGAATGTAAACATGCTCTGACCTTCTTTTCTTTACCTTGCTGGGAAAGGTAATTTTAATAGAATATTTAAATTCTCCAAAAGGAGTTTTCACAAATAGTGTTGTAACTTATGTTTCTATGACTATGGTCAGTCAAATAGTCTATAATTTCTGACATGTTTCTGGACATTCACTTTAAAGCAAAGTAAAACATAGACTTGATCTCAAGAGAGGAGAAACTACGAAAACATTATTTTTGTAGGGTTCCAAGTCTCTACTGAATCTATGTGTTAATAACATTTATGTGCTACAGGCATTGTTTTTAATGTTTGTACAGAAAATGTATGCAGATACTACTATTAATTCATTTTTAAATGTACAATACTGGTTTATAAGTGAACCGATGATGTACTCAAATTGCTTCTATTATTGCAGAATTATTTTCTAGCAAATTAGACATATAACTTTAAGTTATTCTGGCACTATGGATTCTAATGTGTATACCATCCTGTATTTCTAAGGATAAAACTTCCCAAAGTAAATCTCTTTGCTCAACTATATATGGCACAACAATACTGGGAAATAATAACATATTTGGTTTCCTTTCCATAGTTATTTTTCTTGCCATCTTGATCTCCTCTAATTAGCTTAGTGGCATCTTTTGCCTGGTAGGTGGGATTTGGGTAGTGGGAGTACAAGTAAAAGCGAAGTAACTAGCTAGATTTCTTAAAGAGATTATTATTAAAACTCATAGCTCATACTATAGTCTTAAACCAAGGCACCTTTGAACTTGAATAGCTGGACTGTTTGAAAGACATTTTAATGTTTTATCATAGTTTTCTATTTTTTTTCAAAAATCAAAGCATATAGTTTATATCATAAACAATAAGTGAAAAAATAGATAATGATAGAAGGGTAACTTCTTGTTCCAAACTAGATAAAGATATGTGGTTTGAAGTGAGAGAACTTTGAAAGAAAATTTAAAATTACATAACTAATTATCTAAGACCACAAAGGCCTTCAAACCCTTTCCCACTGGTCTTCACTCCCCAAGCTGTCTACTAGGGTTAGGAGTGTACAACAAGCAACCAATGGTTTAAAAGGAACCTAACTGCACAAAAATTGATGTCTCACTTTCTTATATTGGAGCTTATAAGGAGAGTTCCAAGAATGAATGTCATGGCATGAATTGGCAGAAAGAGACCTCAACTGCCTCTAAATTTTTCTTTCATTCAGAGAATCACAAGAGTTTTAATGTTCCTTCACTTTCATCCCAAGAGGAGCACAGAGACTGCTAAGGGCTATATATTTGGGATGAAGAGGGAACAGAAAGTCCAAATTTTCACAGTGATAAAGGCCACAGAACTCAAAACTTGAGTAAATCGAAGCCCATGACTGAAAATCAGTGGGAATTACACATCACAGTAGAAGCCAGGAAGATGCTTGTTGACAGAAAGATGAGACATTTTCCCTCTATTTGAGAATAATGTTTGAGCCCTTGACTGATATTCCTTATTTATCTCTCCAGAGCTATTCATCTCTGCCCTGTTTTGGACCTAGAGGCTTACTTATATGGACTGCCTCACTTGGGCAGGTTCTGTTGCCATCTGGATCATGGTTTGGTTTGGACAATAAGAAGCATTGGAAAGAGATGAAAGAAGAGAAACAGGTCAAGATATTTACTTATATGCCCCACCTACTCTCTCCATACCTCACCCCACTCCATCTGTTTCCTGCCAAGACAAATTTTGGCAGTGGCTGCCTTCCTCTTTATAACCTGCGACTGTTTATTTTCAATGGGTTCCTTTGTTGCCTCTCCTGTTGCCTCTTTAGGTATAGGGGTAGTAACAATGTCCTCCTCTTTTGAATCCCTAAGTGACTCTCCAACCCTTATTGATATTTCTTAACCTTGCCTATACCTTTATAAATAATCTTGTCTTCATACTCTCTTCCTTTATTCCTTTGAGTGTTCCATTTGTCACCTGATCTTGAGTTTTACCTTCTAGCAAAAATAGAAGGAAAAGGTAGAGGTAGAAATTACTGAACTGATTAAATATTTAACCCAAAAACATTAGAAGCTATGAGTTTCCTTAGAACCAGTAGATAATTTTTTCCATCAGTAGAGAAAATGCTATACAAAAACTAAGTAAAATTCTATTAGACACATAAAAAATTTCTGATTTTGTACACTTGAAATTGTGGTCTTTAAAATTCAACCAACTATATACAAAGACACTGTTCTTCAATTTTTTTCTGAAAGCAATTTCAAAAAATAAATTTCTATTCATTCCAAAAGATATTGTTTTTAAAGGCATTCTCTAGATTATTTTTAAAGTCTCATAATCGAAAATTAGTCTCAAATCAAATACTCGCAGGCTAATTTTCTTAACCTCTCTATAACTTACTTGTAAAATTGATATCAGAGTTTAACCATACATTTAAGGAGTCATTTTTAATCTAGAAGCATGACAGATGTAATTATTATTTTCAGCTTGAACAAGTTTACATTTATAAGCCATTAATTCACTAGGCTTTATTCAATTCTATGACTTACAGAGATTGAAAATTTAACCCTAATTGTCTTTAAACGCAATACCCTCCAGCTGTGTCCATTCTTTTAAAAGAGATCATGCATGTGTCTATGTGTTTATTTCTCTGTATGTAGCTGTGTTGGGCAAATCCCAAATAGGATAAACCCAAAGAAATCCATGACAAGATACATCATAATCTAACTTCTGAAAACTAAAAAACAAGAAAAAAATCTCAAAAGCAGCAGAGAGAAATAAGGCATTGCTTATATGAGAACAGCAATTCGAATGACAGAGGATTTCTCATCTGAAACCATAAAGGCCAGGAAAAAGTGGCACACCATGTTTCAAGTGCTGAACAAAAATAACCACAAATTCTACATCTGATGAAAATATCCTTCAGGACAAAGACATTCTAAGATGAAGGAAAACTGAGATAATTTGTCACTAGCAACTGTATCATTAAGAAATGATAAAGGAAATTCTATGAACAGAAAGGAAATGATCACAGAAGTTTTAGAACTTGAGAAAAAAAAAGAACATTGAAATGGGTGAAAAGAAGGGTAAATACAGTAGACTATCTTTTTTTCTCATGAGTCTTAAGACATATTTGATGATTGAAGAACAAATTAGAACACCACGTGATGTGGTGCTCAGTGCATGCAGAAGAAATACCTAAGGCTGTTATATTTTAAAAGAAGAGAGGGTAGGGCTTCCCTGGTGGCACAGTGGTTGAGAGTCCGCCTGCCGATGCAGGGGACACAGGTTCGTGCCCTGTTCTGGGAAGATCCCACATGCCGCGGAGCGGCTGGGCCCGTGAGTCATGGTCACTGAGCTTGTGCGTCCGGAGCCTGTGCTCCGCAACGGGAGAGGCCACAACAGTGAGAGGCCCGCGTACCAAAAAAAAAAAAAAAAAAAAAAAAAGTAGAGCGGGTAAAGGAATCTAAATGAAAGTAAAATTTCTACACTTCACTTGAAAGGTTAAAACATCAATACCAGCAGTTTCTAAGTTATATAAGTATACTATAACACTTTGAATGGCCACTGAGAAAACTATACACAGATTTTATATATATAATGTATATATATAAAACATATGTATATATTTTAAGCACGTTTTTAAAAATACATCAGGATGAGCCTTTTTTCTCTTTTAAGTGTTAAAAGACACCAATCAAGTGTTGTAAGGATAGAGGTATCTAAATGTTTCTTTCATAGACCATGGATACAGTGGCTGAGATGCCCTAACTAAGTAGCTGACCATGGATTTAGGGTCATACTTGGCCTCCATAAGGCCAAATTCAAGATGGAAGGAGGTTCCCACCAGGGAGCACATTGGGTAACATGGAATCACAATTATGTTATTAAAATCAATTATGAAAATTCAGTAAATAAAAGACAGTCTGACAAAAAAACGTCAAAATGCCGAAGTCAGCAGAAAGTTCCAAGTCAAGCCAAATGAGACCAGAGTGAGAGGAGGTCTACTGGAGTTACAGAAATTAGGGAAGAAAAAGTTCGGTTCATGACTTGCTGTTATGGGCTGACAATTGTGTGATGTATTATGCGGAAGGTATCTGACTCATCTGAAGTACAGGGAACAGGAAGTACAATGTAGGGAACACATAATAGCAACTTGGTTTCGATATCTTCAAGCATCTTTTCCTATATCATCTCATTTAATCTGCTGTGTGACAAGATATTTTAGCCACACAAGCCTGTGTGACAAGATATTTTAGCCTCATTTTACAAAAGACATAATTGAGACTTAGAGAATTTAACACCTTGGATAAAATTATTTAGCCAAATATGACTCAACCAAGATAGGCATCTGGTCTAACTTTTACAGATCTTTCTCATTAGAAGGATTCTAAGCTGGACTGAGCAAAGGATCTAGGTTGGTAAGAATGGAATAATCTCTCTACCACCTCCTCCAATATTATGTAGCATGGACTTGTTTAGTCCACAATTAAGAAACTTTTTTCTTACCTTTTATTTTTTAATTATAAGAGTGGAAAAGTTCTTAAAATAAAGCAGGACTTGGTGACTGAGAGCATAAGGAGATTTTTTAAATGAAATAAATGCTAAAGGTTAAAAAAAAGGATTATGCAATAGAACCAATTTTTATTAAAATGTTAGTGTTTGTTGTTTGTCTTTATTACTTTTTAAAAAATAAATTTATGTTTTATTTATTTATTTTTGGCTGCGTTGGGTCTTTGTTGCTGCACGTGGGCTTTCTCTAGTTGTGGCGAGTGGGGGCTACTCTTCATTACATTGCAGTGGCTTCTCTTGTTGCGGAATACAGGCTCTTAGGTGCACGGGCTTCAGTAGGGTTCAGCAGTTGTGGCTTGCGGGCTCTAGAACGCAGGCTCAGTAGTTGTGGTGCACAGGCTTAATTGCTTCACTGCATGTGGGATCTTCCTGAACCAGGGCTCGAACATGTATCCCCTGAATTGGCAGACAGATTCTTAACCACTGTGCCACCAGGGAAGTCCCTGCCTTTATTACTTTTTAAATGATGAATCTTGTAAAAAAGTGATGCATGTCCACTATTCATATTTTTTCTGAGAAATCATTTTCCCCAGTGTTTAAGAATATAGGCTCAAAGTCAACTGACATGGATGAATCCATAATCTGCTACTTCTTAACTGTGCAACCTTGGGAATTATATTTAAGCTATCTAGAATTTAGTATCTTCATTTGTAAATTGGGGATAATCATTGGAGCGCTTGGAGATTAAATCAATGATACATATAAAATAGTCCGGTAACTTCTTGGCACAGTATTCCTTGGAAAGAAATCAACTTTTTAAATGAATATCTGGCAAACAACATTTGTTTAAAAACATTGATAGAAGATAATATTGACAAGGTCATAGTCATGACCTCTCATTGGAAATTTACCTCTACTTCTATCTACTCTTTGAACCCTGAACAACAACAACAATTACAACAACAAAAAACTGCAAATAACTCATTATAGTCATTTGGGATCTGGGTGAAAGGGCATAGCAGGATCAAAGAAAATGCAGGCCTGCTTTGGAAAGAGTACTTCAAAGTCTATCCCCTACCCAAACTGAGTCAAGGCTATCATGTGAAACATAGAACTGCACATTGATAATGTGTATGTTTTATAACCTTTAAAGAAAACCAATGTAGCAAGACATAAAAGAGTCTGAAAAAAATACAGTAGAAATATAATACTCAGTTTTAGAAAGATGAAGAAAAAGTCTTATTTGGAAGGAAATGATTGAAAAGACAAACAAGCTGCAGCTTTTCTTACAGCTAAAGACCATGGAATAAAAGATGAAAACTAAGCCTCTTAGGTGGAATGCTATGAATTCCAGCTCTGTATAGTGGAGGAGTTGACAGAAGACTAATTTCTCAAGAAGAAAATGCTTTAAAAATTAAGCACTCAAATCAATATATTATTCTGATTTAAAAAGAAGAAGTGACATCTGGGAAGTGCGTTTTTATTTCTTAATCAAATGTAAATATAAAAACAAAGATCTTTGACAACTTTAAGAGATCAATGTTACCATGAGTAATTGCTATAATTTCATTTTTGTAAGGCACATAATTGATTAAAAAATTAACTCATTTCTGGTAGTCATTTGTCAACAATATATTATTTTTATAAAGTATTCTAAAATGATAGAATCATATGTCATTGTAGAAAAATCCTATGCATTTCAAACAATTTACAAAGTATCAACTCCATAACAAGGGCCTAAATTTTTTAGAACTCATTTAAAAAATTAAAACTTCAGAATTAAGATTTCCACTTTATTACACAATATATGTCAGGTTAATTAATCATTCTTGTCGATTCTCCAATATTCAACTACTAGTGAAGTGTGAATGGGTGAATCATATTCACTAATTCACGTCCTAGGGAAACTACTTTTGTCAAATAAGGTAATGTAATAAAAATTTTAAAAAGGTTTCCTCAAATTTGACTGCTACTTGGTCCTTTCCAAGACTTTTAGTACAATATATTTTTCTTTTATTTAACATCAAGTTATTTCAAAATTGTGAGATGCATGTGATAATTCTTAAAGTCACTTGGATAAGTTTCTCCTTAACATTTTTCAATTTTTTTCTACTGGAAATCTTAGTATGTGTTCTCTTTCCTTGCATTAAATTTCATATATAAGAGAATGAATTTTCTATAAGAACTTCTGAAGCCAAATCTAAAATGAATTTTATTCTGAAGAACTGTCAGTTACTATTGTATTTGCTTAGAAACATAATGGCTATGTTTTAATGTTAGTGCTAAACAGAAGCAGAAATAAAATTTAGACAACACTACTCTCTCTGTATCTCTTTTCATAGGACAGAGATTAATGTCATGCTCTGGATTTGATCTGGGATATTATTTTTCAATTTTAAGAAACCTTCAGTTGCATCTATAACCAGAGACGCCCCAAGTTCTCTAGCTACTGAAATTACTATCTTCTTTAATGTCTAAATAAAATGACCCAAAATGGATCCTATGTGGTTGCAGAAATTAGAGTCTTGCTTTGAAAATTCAGAAAGATGGGCTAGGGGAGGGAATGTGAACAGTTGCTTTCTTATACCTCTCACTGCCAACTTCTCTTTCCAATAATGCTTTGATCATCTCTCACAATGCTATATCAGCTTACTCCAGTTTTCGGTAAACACAAAACATGAAAAAAGTATGTCTCGTTCTCCAAGGCAAAGCAATGACAAGGCTAAAACCAAATTTATAAGTTAATAAAACTCTTTTTTTTTTTAAAGGTTTGGGAGATGTGGTGGGAAGTTGGTGAGGGCAACCACAGTATGAAATAGAAAATAACCAAAAAGTAGATGGTACATAAAACGTAATGAACTCTGAACATATACAAACCACAGAGATGAACCTCAAGTGCCTTATATTAAGGAAAAGAAAGCCAGACTCGAACAGCATGATCCAATTTATATTATAGGCGAAGCTCTACAGGGACAGAGACTATAGGTACAGAAACAGATCAGTGGTTGCCAGGAGCAGAAGAAAGGAATAGACTACAAAGGGGCATGAAGAAAATTTACGGAGTGAAGGAACTGTCAAACACGGGTTGTGATGGTGTTTACCTGACCATATTCAATTATCAAAATTCATAGAAATATACATGTAAAAAGGAAAAATTTACTATATGTAAATTATACCTCATAAATTTCACTTCATAAAAATGGATGTTGTGCAATAATATTCTTCATATCCCTTATATAATCTTGAATGGATTTTCTTAGAAACTCTCTTTCCACATGGCCCTCACCTCCTGATTTACTCTAAAAGCAGAAATTCTAGCTCCTCTTAATCCTGTTTCCCATTTGCAGGCTCCCCAAACTCCTGTTTTCCTAATCCCTCAAAAATAATTCACAAATCTCTTAAAACTGAATGAGTCAATTCACTAAGATAATAATTAGCAGGCAGAGAGATTTTTGCTACCTACTCATTGATTTGAACCAAATCATAAATTTTTCTTGACCATAATCAACATTTTTTTCTTTCCTATTTTCTTTTAACACAAATAGAAGAACCATCTCTCAAAGAGTGATTTGCTGTCCATCTTTGGCATCTCAATGGCCTGTGGTTACATGTAGAGTCGTCCTTCCACTCTCCCAGTTCCAGATGTACTTTTCAACAAAGACCCTGCTTCCAAGTAGCAGGGTTTTCCTTCCCTGCTCAGCAGTTACCAAAAAAGGAAAGGATTAAGTACTAGAAAATTCATCTCCTATTTGAAATTTCTTTTCAAATTGTAATTTTTGGTTACCTAATCTCTCTTCAGTCACCAGGCATATTAACTGTTCAAAGAATAAAAGAACATACTGTATTATCAATTTATTTGCTCACTTTCCTCATAGATTACTATTTAGACAATAATTATATTCAGAACTGATTCTATATTAAGAGAAGAAAAAATGGTGTTAATCCAAAAATGAAAAATTTAAAAACTGCTTTGCACAGCTGCCTTTATAAGTGTTATAGTAGTCTCAAGCTTATGGATACAAATGAGATCACACTAATATCCCCAGCCTCTCCCGCCCAATAAACCATAACTCAGCCAGTCCCCAGGGGTGTCATTCCTTTTGGGAGACAATTCTCCATGGTCTCTAATATTTCTGCATGCCTTTTGAGCGAAGGCATTGACAGCTGTGCTCCCAAATATCTTATCAAGGATGTTAGTACATAAAGGGCCTTGGAAGATAAAGATAGTGTCTCTCTCTAGGGCAGTACACAGATTTCTTTCCTTGGAAGATAAAAATAATGTCTCCCTCCAGGACAAAAAAAGTTGGGCAGATTGACTAATAGCCCCTTGAAAAGAGTAGGGTTTCTAAGCTAGGAGTACTCAGCTGTGATGCAAACCTACTGCCTAGACCTCATCATATGGGCCATCCTGCTTAACCCTGTGGGATTTAGGGTGTGAGCAGAATAGAAGTGATCATGAAGCTCATGACTATTGTTCCATCAGTAATAAGGTCTTTTGTTTCTGACCCAGGAGTTTCATGTCTTCTGCCAGCACTCATGAAACTGTGGCAACCTAACTTATTAACTGACAAGCAATGTAAAAATCTCAGACCCTTCATGGTTCTTGACACCACCATATTCATGAATCAATCCAATTCACATCTATGTTCCTCTCAGTGGGCTGGTACCACCTGCAAGCTTCTGGGTTGGTGCCTACAGTGCTGCATCTAGATCACAGCCCTATAGATCTCACCAGAAAACTGCCCAAACCACCACCATGTTACTGCACCAGAACTGCTGGCAATAGTTACCCTCAAGAAGCTGCTCTTTTTGTTGTGCTTCCCTAGGGCATTCTCTTTTTGATTTTTGAAGACTGCTACACAAACCACTGACGTCATTACCAACGACTGCCCTATTCAGGCCTTTCTGAGATGTTCTATTGCAAAATGGTAGGGAGACAACTTCTCTTTCCCCGTTGTGGACTCTTCTGTACATGCTTCACAGCAGGGTTGCTTGGCCCTATTACAGTTCCATTTGGCTTTACAAATACATTGGCCTCTGTGTCCAGGATAAACACCCAGCGCTATCTGGTAGCTGGCTGAGGTGGGTTCAAGTAAAACCAACATAATGTAACCAGGATGATCTAGCCTCTCCAACTCTTAAATCCTATTGTTGAGTCAAGCCACATTTGATGCACACTCTCTTCTCTTATTAGCATATATTCTCTACAGAGAGCCTACAATAACCGCTAAATTAGAATAATTTGGATACTGTTATGAACTGAATCATGACTCCCCCCCATATTCATATTGAAACTCTAACCTTTACTGTGGTTGTATTTGGAGATGGGGCTTTTAATGAGGTAATTAAGGTTAAATCAAGTCATAAGGGTAAGACCTTAATCCCATAGGACAGATGACCTTATAAGAAGGGGCACAGAAATCTCTCTCTTTCCGCATGTATACAGAGGAAAGGCTGTATGAGGGCACTGAGAGTAGGCTTCTGTCTACAAACCAAGAAGAGGGCCCTCAAAAGACCAATTCTGATGGCACCTTTTTCTTGGAATTCTAGCCTCCAGAACTGTAAGAAAAAAAATTTCTTTTGTTTATACCATCCAGCTTGTGGTATTTTATCATGGCAGCCTGAGCTGACTAACACAGAAACTCCTGTGTCATGGCTTCCCACCGCCTCCTCCACAGTTCTACTACCAGGGCAAACCTTGAGTTAAAATAATTACTCATCAAGTGACTCTGGTTTTGGGGAATGCTTCATGTCAAACCCTGGACTACTGTGGGCTTCTATTTGCCCCATGTGGGACATATAATGTTTACTGATTTTTATTCTCTTTTAATAAAGCCTTTTATGCCTTCAAGATGGAGACATTTGAGACAGTGAGCTGGGCTATTCAAGGCAAAGATTTCACAAGCTGCTAACAAGAGGCTGATATTAATATTATAAGAATCATGACACTTAGGATTCAGCTTTGACATACAGGTCAAAGACAGTCTGAAACAGTAGTTTAAATATTTGCAAATAAAAAATCAATATGTCTTTCTATGAGTACACATGATCAGAGGAGTCCAGCACGCTCTGTTGCAAGAAATGGCATGAGCCACTGCCATGTTGCAAAACACCTGTGGGTTAACCGTATACTTCTCTTTCAAGGGCAGGCAGGCCGGCCTCATAATAAGAATGGAGCAGCATGTTTATTGCTTATTAGTCCTTTCTTTGGGGGCTAGAACTCGCTCTCCCTGCTCCATCTCCTTGCAAAGAGGGGACATAAAGAAATATAATATCACCATTCTATTTTTATAACTAAAAATATTTTTCCCCAAACCTACACTATTTCAAGTACTACAAAACCATATCAAATATTTGATCCCAATTAGGAAACATAAAATGCTATGATAGTAATCTTTATAATTATTATTCATTTTTATTCTGTCATATATTTTTTGTTTTTATATTTTACACCAAAATTGTATTATTTATACAGTCATAATATTTTATATATTTTTATAGAACTATGATATTAACAACACATATTTCATCTGGTTAGCTGTAAAATCATGGTCCAAAGTTCCCTAAGCATAAATCTGTATGACTCAATGGGCTATGTTACAACCTGTCACTAGGGCAAGAGGCTTGATGACCATTGCCTACAGTCTAGCACTGACACATCCGAAGTTTAAGGATAACATTGGTGACAATTTCCCCAAATGTAAAAATGTCCTTAAATTTATTAGCTCCTCTTTAAGAACTAATTAGGATTAAACTTATAATCCTCTTTTAGTATGTTTTCCTAGCACTTTGTTCTGATGGTGAAAATTTTTTAAGCATTATATATTTCATTGAATTGAGTCTTTACCCAACACTAAGCTTTGTCATTGAGAAAGAAAAACATTTTTGCAATAAGTTATAAGAATGAAGCATAATGCATATGAGAAAATTTATGATTTCTTTTTCCTCAGTAAAGGCAGTCTATAGATACTAGGTTAAATGTGGAAATAAACTACAAAACTAATTTAGTATGTGGGTATTTAAAATCAATTTATTTAACTGCAGAATATTGTAAAAGGTAAGTACATTCAATATCCATAGGTGAGAAAACTGAGTAATAGAGAAGTTAAATAACTTACCCAGTATATAAAACTAGGAGGTAACAAAGTTAAGATTTAAATCTAATGTTTGAAGCTACATTTCAAGACTTTCACTACTATAATATCCTAAGACAAATCCATATGAGCAAAAATTCATAGTTTCTCAAAATGAAACTATGGTAAAACAATAAATAGAAAACTAGAGATAAAATGTGATGTCTAAGGGAAATAAAATATTTTAGATGCCTCAAATATGAAACATATAAGCATCCAGTTCCAGAAACTTTTGGCAGATACAAAATTAGAAACTGTATGACCTATTTAATGAATATAAGCATCGAGGTGCAATAGTTACATTGAATAACCCATGATCAGAAACTGTGTTGGTTATTTTTGCTATAAAGATAAATCTCCAGTAAAACGCCCAATAAGGTTACCATTTAAATGGTAATGCTAATAATTACACTCTGTGTTCACATTTCATTGAATGCCATAATTTGTTTACTACACATTTCCCCTGTGGATAAAAGAAAATGCTTTTGTTCCTGTGAAAGTTCTTGATTATCATTTTTGAAACTTTGTTTAATAACCAGTTTGAATGGAACAACCCACAACATTTTTATGGAGGGGGTTTCTGAAACAAAAAATATATTTTCTATTTATTATGCAGATATCTATCCTGGGAAACAAAGCATCTCCTAAGTAATACAATCAGCCAAAATCTTACAATTCTCAGGAAAAAAAAAATGGCTGCCATGTGTAACTGTAAGGTATTCTTTCATATGTGGCTAAAATTCAGTACTACAATCTTTAACCTCTGAGGTAAATAACTAACTTTTATGTAAAATTGTATTTGTTTTAGTTTAACACGTTAAGTGTAGAGACCAGAATACATTTGTCTTTGGCAGATGTCAAGAGATTACACATTTTATATTTCATAACTGAGACATGCATATGTATTTTGTTCATCAGAAGAATGGAAAGATGCACAAACTCAACCTTTTATTTTATCTCTTAATATTCAAGATAAAGAAGATGACTTTGTACAGCTCCAGAAGAAACGCCTCAAAAGCAGAGAGGAACACCAGTTGCTTAGATAAGCATCGCCATTGGCATGTGCTAGTTTGGGATATTTTTGTTTTGTTTTCAAAATAAAATTTTTGTCAGTAATTTAACATTATTAACATTATTACAAAGAAGAGCTTGTGAACACTATGATTTCCTTAACAACCCATTTCTTTCAACCTTCTTGTTAAGAAAGAAAGAAGAAGAGAGAGAAAGGAAGAAGGAAGGGAAGGAAGTAAATGATGGACAAAGAAAGGAGAAGAAAAGGAGGAAAGAAACAAAAAATAAAACAACAAAATAAAAAGACATTCTTCCCAAAAACCAATACTCTCTACCTTCAGCAATTTCTTCCCTACTTTTCCATTTAGTGTCATCATTTTCTTAAGCGGTTGCTAACAGAGTGAAGAACACCACTAAGAAAGGGTATGTTAGGCTTGGTTAGTTGTCCATGGTTCATAGAACACCACTGCCTTCTTTCAGTGTCAGAAGCAATTCTGGTTCAAATAAAAGTGTGGCCTCTCAGGGCTGTCAGCACTGCCACTTACTCAGTCAAAGACACAGTATGCTTCCCTTTTACTTACTTTGAGTCTTGCTGAACTTACATGCATTGGGAACACACCAGAATTCTGTGTTCTCAGGGCATCACCTATCAATGGGGAGGCAAGGAATGGCAGTGAACATATTTCACGTATTTCCTCTACTATTGTGTATGTTCCATTCTCCGATGGGACTTCGTTTACAAAACAGAAGTTCAAAGATACAATTATGAAGAATTTCAAGATGGTGACAGCAGAACATTAAACTAAACATAGGTCCTTTTAAACCTGGGACCCTTTGAGACTACACAGGTTGCACATACAGGAAGCCAGCCCCGATTTCATAGGTAGATAAGTAGGTAGATAGATAGAGGGAGATTGTAGAGAAGGCTTCTTTAAAAGGTAAAAGAAACCTCAAGAGAATAAAAGTGATGAGAAGTGATCAAAATATGAATATTGATTTAAAAGAAAAAAGAAATCAAAAGAAATTGAAGGTCTGGGGCCTGAGAAACTAAAAAGATGGAGGTATTATTTAATCAAACAGGGACTACTCCAGGAGAAGGTGGTTTGAGATATGAGAGATAACAGAAGTTCAATTTTGGATGAATTAAGTTTAAGTGCCTGCTATGCATCCAAGTGTAAAACTCAATTAGGCAGTTGGATATGTGAGTATGTGGAGTAGAGAAGATATCTGAGCTGGAGATTTAATTTGAGAGGAGTAGGCACAGTGGTGACATGATATTTAAAGCCATGAGTGGTGAGAAAAGCTGATGTAAGAAGTACAGAAGAGGAGAAGAGAGAGGGTTAAAGACTCAGATTTGGCACACTCCAATATTTATATATCAAAGAAATGACATGTGACCTACAATGGAAACTTGAAAACTAGTTTTGGCAAATGACAATCTCTCCAAAGTTACTCATCTGTAAAATAAGGGTGCTAATACTTCTTAAGATTGCTAGGGAATGAAAGATAAAAAATAGTATCTTAACTGTCTAAAGTATCAACAACATTGCCTCCTTACTCCAACTACAGTGTCTCCCTCCTCTTGTTCATTTCCTATGCTCTCCCCATAGAACTCAATAAACAACCACAACAAAAAACCTAAATCTATTCATATATTCATTTGTATTACCACTGTTTGCTTTCCTAATACCTTCAATTACTGTTCAATTGTCCAGGACAGGAAACATGTCTTATTCATCTTTGTAACTCTATCATTAAACATATTGCCTGGAAATGAAAGACACTAATATTAAAAAAAAAAAAAAAAAGAATGTATTCTCATCAAACAAGGTCATTCCATGGCCATAGAGAAGACTTTTACACTAATGATAACTTATATAATTGTCTCAAAGGACTAGATGCTGAATGTAGGAGAATATGGCATCTACTCCTGTTCAAAGTTGCTAAGATTTGAATTGTATATAGCTAAGTGAATATATATATTCAATAAATATATATGGCGAAACTAAAAGTTAAAAATTGACCCTAATATTTCTTTCAAATGATCTTTGATTCAAGTACGTATCCTTTGATTAAGGGGAGATCAGAGGCCGATGACATCTAGGAATACTGGCCACCCTAGAGATAGGGCCAGGACACAACTGGGAGTAAAAAAGAAACCACTCTGAATATATAAACAACAGGGATTGAAATGCAAAGAAATGGCTAGACAAATAGTGGAAAAACAACAACAACAATCAGCAAACAGGAGACCAAAAGGGAATCCAGACACTCGCCCTTACAGTCCCCACCATCAGACTGAAGGAACAAAGGGAGGAGGTGGTTTTACTAGGGCCAAGGGACCAGTGTCATCTGGTAGAAGCCAAGGATTTGTTCATAGTAACTGGTCAGCACATTCTTTCTACATAAGACAGTGTTCCTCAAATTTTGTGTGCATAAAAGTTACATGGGCAGTTGCATAAAATGAAGACTCCTAGGAATCACCATCAAAGATTCTGATTCAGTAGAATCTGATTCAGTGGTATCAGGCCTAAGAATATGTATGTTTGACAAATATTATTGGTGATTTCAATGTAAGTGGTCCATGAGCCACATCTGTAAATGTACTGTTAAGGAGACATTTCATGGAAGATCAAATTAGAGCAAAACTGCTTGTTGAGAAAGAAATCAGTCCAACGTTTCATGGGGAGTGATGGGGTAGAGAATGTTTAGAATGGATTAATTTCATACTTCCTTTAAAGCCTGGTTCCTCCATTTCCTTTTCTTACACCCTGTGTTGATCACATTCCACTTATCTCAAATAAACCATTCGTACATAAAGGTATATATTAACTACACTAAATTTCAAGTGATAGAGACAGACACAGATCACCTCAGGATTTCGTATCAAGTGACTCAGGAGGGTAAGGAGCAAAGGAAACTATTTTAACAGTTGCGCAACTGCTCCTGTAAAATTTAAAATTTAAATCATTATTTAGGACATCATGTCTAACATCAACCGTGGTGATCCAATTAAAGGTCTAGTGACCTAGTCTTTTTCATATTCTCAGATAGAGGGGTTTGCACCTCTATTTCCTTAGCCATTCTCATGACTTAACTGCTCTTATTACCTCCCTCTTTCCATGTCTGTTTTATCTTTTCTCCATGTCTGCATCTTCCTCAAATGATACATTCATTGCTAACTCTGATCTAAAGTTATCTATAGTTTCCAAGCTCCCCCAAAATGTTGCAATCAAGTAAATTAGGTAACATCCTTCATGGAGCCTATAATAAGCAGAGGTCTCAGATTTGTTTAGACTCTTCAGTAAGAATCACATTCCAGTCCTGCTTTTATTAAGACTGAACAGCCCCATGTTTCTTCATATAATATCAATGGACAGTCATTCTTGTAATTTCAGCAAATAACTAATTATATCAATTTTATTTTGATTTTTTTTTCAAATTCCCTCAGAATTATGGACACTCCACTGTTAAACCCATGTGTTAACCAACCATTCTCTACACACAATGAATTAGCTACTACTCAAATGTTTCACATAAAGGTGTTCTCACTATGTAATCTGTCTGCCTTTTCTATCATTGCAGATCATTCATTATCTGAAGGATTTTCCTTATAAGTAGCAGCAACTGCTTCGTTAAAACTTTAATACATACAAGTGATGCCTGAAAGATTTATAGAATACATAGAATCTATTTTTTTTCTCCAACAGAATAGCTACTCAAATATTTAAAAGCATCTACTGTGGCTCTCCTAAATCTTTTTATCTCCAGACTAAAATCCCCCACTTCCTTTCATCTTTCCTCATGTGTCAGAGTTTTCAGATTCCTCACTGTTCTGAACACTGTTCTGCCAATATTTCTTTTACATTGTGATGTATAGTGTTAGAGAAATTATTCCAAGTGTGAACTGCATAGTAGACGGAATGAATAACCTTCTTATCTGGACATGAGACATTGATAAACACAATGTAATACCATATCATGATAATATTTTCAGTGGTATGATCAGAGTGTTGACGCACGCTGAGCTTGTCATAATCAACAAAAACACAAGAATTTTCTATTCAAAGGTGCTATCGTATCAGTTTTTCCCAGTCTTTACCTACATCATTTATTGTTTTATTCTAACTAGTAAAGGCGGATACTGACATTTGTTCCTTTTAAATTTCATAATATTGATTTAATTCTCTTATTTGTTTTTATAACAATGATTTGAAATGTTACAATCATTGAATCTTAGAACGGAAAAACAATTTAATTTTATCTGTATAATCAAAATAAAGCAAAATGGGGCTTCCCTGGTGGTACAGTGGTTGAGAGTCCGCCTGCCTATGCAGGGGACACGGGTTCGTGCCCTGGTCCGGGAGGATCCCACATGCCGCGGTGCGGCTGAGCCTGTGCGTCCAGAGCCTGTGCTCCACAACGGGAGAGGCCACAACAGTGAGAGGCCCGCGTACCGCAAAAAAATAAAATAAAATAAAAATAAAAATTAACAGAATGGACAAGATAATCTCTTTAGTCCAGGGTTGACTGATCTTCCCTATACATCAATTCTGTGATTCCTTAATCCTATATTCTAGCCATGCATGTGCCATATGAATATTTGATAACTACAGTGAACCTAATTTGCTTCCCAGTTATTCAAAACTTGAAAAAAAATAATATTGCCTCTAATGTTTAGAGCATCTCTGAGGCAGACAGCTGAAATCATTATTCACGTTCTAAGAGTCACTGATGTCAAAGGTTTGCTTAAGAAATTAAAGGTAGTATAATACACAGCAAGAAACAGAACAGAACTAATCTAGACAGACAAAAAGTAGTCCTAGGAAGGGAGGAAAGGATTATAACGGCGCATGAGGAACCTTTTAGGATGACGGATATATTTATTATCTTGATTGTGGTTGTGGATGCACAGGTGTATTCTTATGTCAAATTTATCAAATTGAACTATATTAATATTTGCTGATTATTGTACACCAGTAATATTTCCAAAAGCAATTAAAATATATTACTGAGGGATCCAAAGGTCTTTGTTCATGTTAATTATATCTACCAATATTACTGAATAGGTGATTAAAATTGAGAAAGTTTAAAATATTTTTAGTTATTCATTTAAAAATTTTATAATAATTTCATTACATGCTAATATTTAAAATAAACTATTTTCCAAAATAAAAAGTTAGTGAAAATAGGGATAATATTTTACATTTTTGCAAATCTCTGATTACATCTAACAATAGAAAGGAACTGGATTTCATACACTTTGACTTTCAATATATTGCTAAATGTTGTATCAATTGATGTGTCTCAAGAAGTTACAGCCTCACACAGATTCATAGCTGGAAATGAGAGGAGCATTTTAATAGCCTTTTCAGATAATTCTGAATATTCTTTGATGCTGCACCAAAACTCAACAAGTGATCGCTTCTTAAAGGTACACTGAAATGTGAAAATTCAAATTATATCAATAAACTTTTATATGCTCTGTTACTTTAAAATCCATTGGATTCATTGTACATTAAATAGATTTTACCCATGCATGAATGTGTGTCATGCACTGTAAATGTGAAAAAATACTGATTCTCTGAGACCTTCAGTTCTTTCCAAATTATGACCCATTTTATTTTACAATAGCAAAATGACAAATTCCAGTTCCATCTTGAGAACGGAGACTATTTCCTCTCTGTTTCACTATTGCTTTCTTGGTCCTGGAGGTGATATTCTGATTCAGTAAGGTAAAGTACGTAAGCAAATCTTTAACTTATGGTATGGTTATCTATTCTTTTATTGATAGAGACTGTTTCAATACAAAATGTACACTTATAACATCTTGCTATGGAATATGAGGCTTTCAACATCTGCTTCCTTATGTATATCTGCAGCCTTTTTACCATCTTATTTACTACATTCAAAGATTCCTGACTTCAACTTGTTTGTACACATTTCCTTGATTTTCCACATATGTAAGTATCTTACTCCTTTTGACCAGAGAACTCTAACTGTCTGAAAGGATGAGATTGTTAGCCATTATTTGAGATAAGCCTCTTTAACCACGCAGAATGAGGTAAGGGTTTATTTTATGTGGTGTATACCAGCTGATCCTACCACTTTCTTAGTCTTCCCATAAAGTTAAGGAAAGGTGCTCCTTCCAGCAGGATGCAGGCAAGCACAGGGCTTGGCAAGCCGATAGTACCTTATGCAATAAGAAACAGGCATATCTTCCTCTCATTGGATACAACCTCCGAAAGGCACAGGGCTGAGAGGAAGAATTGGCTTGGATTTTAACCGCACAATTTGCAAAATATACAAAATTCTTTCTGGATGTCCTGATCCTTTCATAGCACTTTTCATTTGCACCCTACAAAGTCATGTCTCCAGATAAACTCTAAGCACCCTGAGTAAAGACTTTCTGCTTGATTTACATCCCCAAGATGTGGCACAACAACTGACACACTAGAAGCGCTCACCAAATGGGTACTGAATGAGTGAGCATTTGGTAAAACATGTCAAGATGGAAATCTACATACAAGAAGAAATGACACTCATCAGGAACTTCTTTTCGAAAGAAGTCTTTTTATGTCATGGTATATATGTATTTTCCCTCCACTGCCAAATTCATCACACCATCAACCTTCATAGGATAGATTTGTGTGGAAAGATAATGCATTAAAATGAAACTATTCAAGGGAAAGCATTTTTTTCTTTTCAAAATGACCATGTAAAACATGAAAAAACAGATAAATAAATATATTTAAAATATTAATTTGGCTAGTGATGGAATGAGAGAAAAACAGCAATTTTCAAATCTGCTCTGGATTAACAAGGTTCAGAGGAAGTGAGACACCATGAAAAGAACATAGACTGTCATCCTTGACAAGTGTGTTTACGAGTCCAGCCTCAGTTACTTTCTGACCACGTGAACTACAGCAGATTGCCTAACCAATCTGATCCCAGTTTGTCATTTGTAAAACAAATGTATATTTACCTCCATAGTAGGGTTGTAGCAGTGATTCAAAAAACAAATGATACATGTAAAATAACTAAAACAGTATTCAGCACATTATAGATACAAAATATTTGGTAGTTCTTCATAATTACTTATATTTTCCTCATACTATTAAAGGTAAAAACTCCATGGGAAGAGAAAATAAATTTTAGATATGAAATTCAAAAGCTGAAATTCTTGATTATGTTTATTTGTCATTTGTCTTGAACATTTCCTCAAATTACATTTTCATATCAGTGGCAAACGCATGAAAAGGTGTACATTTTAAAAATACATCTAAATCAATAGTGTTTAAAAATGCATATTATATTTTATTTGGTAGTGCATTTGCCTTCAAATAACCAAAAGCATAACAAATAGCAACTTGAAAAATTACAGTTTGTTTCATATAACATGAAGTTTTGAGAAGAGGCAGGCTAGAGCTGGTGAAGAAGCTCAATATGGAAAGAGGAACACAATACCTTTCTCTCTTTCTTCTCCACCCATCGCTTGCTTTGTGGCAATCATCAGTGAAAAGTGTGTTAGGAAGGTCTCTTGACTGAGACCAACTATAATGTATACTACAGCAAGTAATCAAACTACATTTACATGTTTTCATATAAATGTTTGAGACTAAATTTAAACACATTTATCAATATTCTATATTGTACTTCTTGCTCAACTTGCTTTTGTACTTTAACACTGAAAAATGTCAATTGCAAAAAAAAAATATATATATATATATATATACCCATTATGTCAACAAATATGCAATTAGAATATTGTGGATTTAACAAGTATTGAAATGGATATCAGCTTTATTTTGGTAGATCTAGTCATTCAAAATTGATTTTAGTTTACATGAATTATTGTCATTTCAAACGGTTTACAGGACTTACAAAATATCTTAGATTTAAACACTAAATATTTTTAAAACAAATCACGTAAATTTTTATTAACTGTTAACTTGTGAGTAATATGTAGATAATCATCAATATTTTATAACAACATGATAGTCCTTAAAATAGTTGCAGATGAGAGTAGGGAATATATACAGTGAGAATAAATTAGGTTTACCGTAAAATCTGATGCCACTAGGGATGGAATAGATTTCTGACTAAATTTCTGAAAGAGTTATCAGTAGATCAGAGAGCTTTATAAGTGGGTGTACTTTTGTATTAACATCAAATCTTTTGACAACAATTTATAATATTTATAATTTGTTTACCATGTACTTACAAAAGTGATGTTTGATCATGTTGTCACTTGTCAAAAGCTAATATATTCTATGCATATTACAATAAAAGGAGACAGCCAGATTTGAAATATGACATAACTTTAAAAACTTTCAACAGTGTCATATCCTTTACTTAATCAGTCAGCCTTTTTTCTTCCTCTCTAATATTCCTAGTATTTTCCTCTTCATCACCCATTAATTTAATCCTTATTTAAGTAGGAGTCATTATGAAACTATCATAATAGCTTTACTTTCTTTGATTTTAGAAGAAAACCAAATATTTCAAATAGTTCAATTTACCCCATAATTTCTTAAAAGCATGTTACATTCACATTATTTCCCTTGTTATTTTTTTTCTTTTTTCTTCTATGCTACATTTTGAGACTTTTCAAATCTTTCATTTGCTTTTATTAATTTATAAATTATTTATCCTGTTCCTGAGGATTTTTTGTATTCTGGGGGAAAAAGAAACATGAAATTGTATGTATAGAAAAGTAGTTTTAGAGGTAAAATTGTCATTATATGCAGATGACATGATACTATATATAGAAAACCTTAAAGAAAATCCACACAAAAACTATCAGAACTGATATATGAACTCAGCAAGGTAGCAGGATACTAGATTAACATGCAGAAATTGGTTGCCTTTCTTTACACTAACAATGAAATATCAGAAAGGGAATATAAAAAACAATGCCTTTTAAAACTGCACCAAAAATAAAATAAAATACTTAGGAATAAACCTGATCAAGGAGGTAAAAGACTTATATGTTGAGAATTTTAAAACATTAATAAAGGACATTGAAAATGATTCAAAGAAATGGAAAGATAGCCCATGATCTTGGACTGGAAAAGTTAATACTGTTGAAATGGCCATACTACCCAAAGCAATCTACAGATTTAATGCAATCCCTATCAAATTACCCATGATATTTTTCACAGAACTAGAACATATAATCCTAAAATTTATATGGAACCATAAAATATCCAGAATTGCCAAAGCAATCCTGAGGAAAAAGAACAAAA
Source organism: Stenella coeruleoalba (assembly GCF_951394435.1). Classification (NCBI taxonomy): domain Eukaryota; kingdom Metazoa; phylum Chordata; class Mammalia; order Artiodactyla; family Delphinidae; genus Stenella; species Stenella coeruleoalba. The sequence goes on from NC_137151.1 coordinate 41,339,629, forward strand.
GAGGAGGCATAACCCTCCCAAACTTCAGACAATACTACAAAGCTACAGTAATCAAAACAGGGTGGTATTGGCACAAAAACAGACATATGGATCAATGAAACAGAATAGAGAGCCCCGAAATAAACCCACATACTTACAGTCAATTAATCTTCAACAAAGGAGGCAAGAATATACGATGGGGAAAAGACAGTCTGTTGAGCAAGTGGTGTAGGGAAAGTTGAACAGCTCATGTAAATCAATGAAGTTAGAACACACCTTCACACCACACATCAAAATAAACTCAAAACGGTTTAAGACCTAAATATAAGACATGACACCATAAAACTCCTAGAAGAGAACATAGGTAAATCATTCTCTGACATATTTCGTACCAATTTTCTTAGGTCAGTCTCCCAAGGCAATAGAAATAAAAGCAAAAATAAACAAATGGAACCTAATTAAACTTATAAGCTTTTGCACAGCAAAGGAAACTACAAACAAAATGAAAAGACAACCTACGTACTGGGAGAAAATATTTGTAAATGATGCAACCAACAACGGCTTAATTTCCAAAACAGCTCATATAGCTCAATAACAAAAAAACAAACTAACAACCCAATCAGAAAACAGGCAAAAGACCTAAATAGACATTTCTCCAAAGAAGACATAAAGATGGTCAATAGGTACATGAAAAGATGCTCAACATCACTAAGTATCAGAGAAATGCAAATCAAAACTACAATGAGGTATCACCTCACACTTGTCAGAATGGCCATCATCAAAAAGTCTACAAATAATCAATACTGGAGAGGGTGTGGAGAAAAGGGAACCCTCTGCACTGTTGGTGGGAATATAAATGGGTGCAGCCACTATGGAAAACAGTATGGAGGTTCCTCAAAAAACTGGAAATAGAGTTGCCATACGATCCAGCAATCTCATTCCTGGGCCTATATCTGGACAAAACTATACTTTGAAAAGATACATGCACCCCTATATTCATTGCCGCACTATTCACAATAGCCCAGACATGGAAACAACCTAAATGTCCATCATCAGATGAATGGATAAAGAAGATGTTGTACATATGTACAAAGGAATACTGCTCAGCCATTAAAAAAAGAATGAAATAATGCCATTTGCAGCAACATGGATGGATCTACAGACTATCACACTAAGTGAAGTAAGTCAGAAAGAGAAAGATAAATACCATATGATATCCCTTATATGTGGAATCTAAAACATGACACAAATAAACTTGTCTATGAAACAGAAACAGACTCACAGATATAGAGAACAGACGTGGTTGCCAAGGGGTAGAGGGGTGGGGGAGGGATGGTTTGGGAGTTTGGGATTAATAGTGCAAACTATTATATATAGAGTGGATAAACAACAAGGTCCTACTGTATAACACAGGGAACTATATTCAATATCCTGTAATAAACGATAATGGAAAAGAATATGAAAAAGTATATAAATGTATATACATGAATAACTGAATCATTTGCTGTATAGCAGAAATTAACACAATATTGTAAATCAACTATAATAAAATACCATTTTTTTAAAGAAGTTGTTTTGTATAGATGCTAGGTGGTGGCATTGATGGGGGTCATGGAAGCTAAAGAGATGGTACAGAGAAGTAGAAGGACAGAAAAATACATTGGCTTATGAGGAAGTATCAAACCAGATAAGCTAATAGGTAGAGATATAAGACTAAGTGATTTATATGTAATTTTTTTCAGCTTTATTGAGGTATAATTGACAAATAAGATATTTAAAGTGTACATGATGATGATTTGATATATGTCTACATTGTGAAAGGATTCTTCCCATTTAGTTAATTAAATATCCATCACTTCAAATATTTGTTTTATTTACTTGATTTGTTCAGAATATTTAAGCTCTGCTCTCTTAGCAAATTTCAATTATACAATACACAATGCAAAATTGGTCAGTGATGAGAAAGAAGGAAATCCTGTTGTTTGTGACATGGATGGACCTTGTGGTCATCATGTTAAGTTAGATAAGTCAAACGGAGAAAGACAATACTGCACGCTATGAATAGAGTAGGGTGGGGTCCAAGGACAGCCTCTTCATGCATAGGCATTAGGCAGAAGGCAAAGCCACCTCCTTGTTTTGCATTTAATGAAGGCATGACACATAGGGGAATCTCATTTAAAACAGAACTTTGTAGCATCTTAACAAGAAACCCTGACCATGAGAATTGTGAAGCACGTGCAATAAAACTGCACAGGTTACTGATGACCCGGTACCACCTTCCACATGTGGTGCCCCATTAGTAAGGGAAAATTTAGGGGAAACAGCTCTTAGAGCATATGTACGGTGGCTGTAGGAGAAAAAAGCTCAGGACCCGGAGCTGATGCAGCCTGGTGCAGTCCAGGTCACACCTCAACCTTCCCCTCAATGAATATTCCAACTGTAATCAAAAAGATCCCCACCCGGGCTTCCCTGGTGGCGCAGTGGTTGAGAGTCCGCCTGCCGATGCAGGGGACACGGGTTTGTGCCCCAGTCCGGGAAGATCCCACATGCCGCGGAGCGGCTGGGCCCGTGAGCCGTGGCCGCAGGGCCTGCGCGTCCGGAGCCTGTGCTCCGCAACAGGAGAGGCCACAGCGGTGAGAGGCCCGCGTACCACAAAAAAAAGACCCCCACCCATGCAAAAGGCTAAAAATAAGATAAAAGGGGGATCAAAAAACCCTCACTCTAACATGCCCGTACTCTTCTCCTCTGAGTGTGTAACTTTAGCTTCTGCCCTGAATAAACCTCTTCTTTTGTACTCTTTGTTCCCCAGCCTCAGTCCTTATTTTTCCTTAGTGTTTTGTGTTCCTTGCTCAAATTTTTTTGAATGAGTTGAACAAGAGCCTCAACGTTTGATAAAGCTTTTCCAGTATCACTATCACTTATATATGGAATCTAAAAAATATTTCAAACTCATAAAATTTTTGAGAATAAAACCATACATGGTCATTCCAATGATGTCACCATTTTTTTTTAAACTATCATTCACATGGAAGGTGAAATTCTGAGACAGAGAAAATTAGAAATGAAATTTAATTATATTGAAGTCTTCTTCAGGAAATCATTAACATATTACACTTCACAAATATGTAAGGCTTTACTAGTTATCATAAAAGAATATTTGTATGGCTTCCAATAAATATAACTCATTCAATTTATATGACTTCTGTTTTTTACTCCTCATATACAAGCCATTGAAAAATGAAGTGAAACATTATATATGCTTTTTTCAAAGCTTTCTCAAAGTTATAGCACATCACACTACATTTTTTTCCTCAAACTGTGCAATTTGAGTGAGCTTTTTAACCTCTGAAAAGTAATGGTCAGAAGTTTACTTGATATTCAGAGCAAAATGTTTTTCCTAGTATTGGTTTCACTGAACGAATACACAATTAATTGTATCAAACTGAGACAGGTTCCAAACTCACAGATGGCAGAAAATATTAGCAAAAGAAGTCAGAAGAACAATTAATGAAATATTTTAAGAGATAAAATACTTTTTGAATGTCTTTAACAAAATTAATATTTTAAATAAATGTAACATTGTCATTATATCCATTATTTTGCTTTTTCTTTACCTTTTTAACAGCTTTATTAAGATAACTAATATATCAAAAAATATGACTCCTTCCAAGTGTACAAATAGTTTTTTGTATAGTCACAGTTGTGATCCTTTAGCACAACCTAATTTTAGAACATTTTCATTACCTGAAAAGAAAACTTGTACCCTCCAAGTTAGTAGCTTCCCATTCAACAACTCCTCCCAACCTCACTACCCCACAACACACATAGATAGCCCTACCTTCTGTCTCTATAGTTTTGTCTATTCTGGATATTTTAAATAAATGGAAATCATACAATTCCCCTGTATAGAACCATATAAACGAAAGCTAATGTTTTGAAGTTTCATCTGTATCATAGCATGTACCAGCACTTCATTTCTTCTAATAGCTGAATAATATTCCATTGTGTGGATACACCACATCTTTTTTTTTTTTAACATCTTTATTGGAGTATAATTGCTTTACATTGTTGTGTTAGTTGCTGCTGTATAACGAAGTGAATCAGCTATACGTATACATATATCCCCATTATCCCCTCCCTCTTGTGTCTCCCTCCTACCCTCCCTATCCCACCCCTCTAGGTGGTCACACAGCACCAAGCTGATCTCCCCATGTGATGCAGCTGCTTCCCACTAGCTATCTATTTTACATTTGGTAGTGTATATATGTTCATGCCACTCTCTCACTTCGTCTCAGCTTACCCTTCCCCCTCCCCATGTCCTCAAGTCCATTCTCTATGTCTGCGTCTTTATTCCTGTCCTGCCCCTAGGTTCTTCAGAAATATTTTTTTTTTTACCACATCTTTTAAAATATATTCCTCAGTTGATGAACATGCAGCTTGCTTCTTGTTATTATGAATAATGCTGATATGGACATTTGTGTACAAGTTTTTTGTTTGAACACCTATTTTCAGTTCTCTTGGGTATATACCTAGGAGTGGAATTGCTGAGTCATATAGTAACTTTACATTTAACATCTCAATGAATAGCTAAACTGTTTTCCAAATTGGCTGTACCATTTTAAAATCCAACCAGCAATAGATGAGTATTCCAATTTCTCCACATCCTTTCCAACACTTGTCTTAATTAGCCATCTTAGTGGTTGTGAAGAGGTATCTCATCATAGTTTTGATTTTATTCTCCTAATGACTAATGGTGTTGAGCATCTTTCATTTGCTTATCTTTCATTTGTTTATATTCTTTGGAGAAATATCTACTCAATTATATTGCTTATTTTTAAAACTGGGACCTAGCACAGTATTACAAATAGTAGATGCTCAATAAATATATGTAGAATAAATGGGAATGGCTTTGCTATTTATAATTATTATGGCTAATTAATGGATGTTAAGTTACAAATATAATTCTTTTAAAAGTTTGATTAAACATCAGAATAAACATTTTGAATGATAGGACGCTTATTAATTTTGCAGCTCACGTTGTATATAAAAACAAGTCAATAAATAATGCCTCATAACATCCCAAATATGATGAAAAACTTAAATCCACAGAAGCTTAACAAACCATAAGCAGAGTAAAAAGAAATAAAATCACATCTAGGCAAATCATACTCAAACTGCTGACCAAAGATAAAGATAAAGCCTGAAATCAGCAAGAATGATTAATCCAGATAAAATTAAGATGGGGAAAAAGAGAAAAACACACAGTAAGTTTATACATATAAACCCAAATTTTTCAGAATTGCATTGAATGTTAAGTGGTCCAAATACTCCAAAAACCGGGTATCAATCTGAATAGAAAACAAGCACAAAGTATAACACTGTATGTCAAGTATACTTCAATGAAAAAACAAAATAAGCACACAAACCTAATTCTATGTTGCTTAAGAGAGATAAAGACACAAAGATTGAATATGAAAAGGTGTAAGTAGATATAACAGAAAACATTAGCCAAAAGTAAGCTGGTAGTTATATTAATATCATAGAAATTAGATTTTAAATCAAGAAGCATTATTAGAGAAAAAGAGAGATGCCATAACGAAAACAAATCAGGGGAAAATAGAACAGTTCTAAATCACTGCGTGTGTAATCACAAAGCCATAAAACAAGAGAAGAAAGAAAAAAATCCACAAGCATAGTAGCATAATTTATCAAGCTTCTCTGTCAATAATAGAACAAGACCAAAAATCTCTAAGTATATAGAACATTTAAAATCTATGATCAACAACTTGGTCTAATTTATATATATATGTATACATATATATGTAATATCCCCACAGTATCCTTAGATTTAAATGAAATCTCAAAGTCCCAGCAAGTTAAGATATAAACAAGTTGATTTGAAAATTCATATAGAATTAGGAAGAGCCATAAATAGCCAAAATAATCTTGAAAAAGAAAGAAACAAAATATTGGACTTATACCACCACAAATCAAAAAACATTATAAAGTTACAATAACTAAAAGAATGTAACAGGATCAGTAAATAGACCAATGGAATAGAATAGGGTCAAGAAAAACACCCACACGTACATACTTATAAAAGTATTACTGCAATTCACTTACAAAATGTGCACTTTCCAAAATACTGCTATATTATTAAAAAAAAAAAAAACAGGGCTTCCCTGGTGGCGTAGTGGTTGAGAGTCCGCCTGTCAATGCAGGGGACATGGGTTCGTGCCCCGGTCCGGGAAGATCCCACGTGCCACGGAGTGGCTAGGCCCATGAGCCATGGCTGCTGAGCCTGCGCGTCCAGAGCCTGTGCTCCACAACAGGAGAGGGCACAACAGTGAGAGGCCCGCATATCACAAAAAACCAAAAAAAACCCAGAAACTAAAAAACAGACAAAATACTCTAGATTATTGTTGATCTAACAGTGAAATTTTAAAATTAACAATAAACTGTGCTATGCAACACAGTAACCACTAGTCACATGTGGCTATTTAACTTTGAATTAAAAATTCAGTTTATCAGTAGTAATAGCCACTTTTCAAGATATTGATATATACATGTGGTTAGTGACTGCTGTATTAACAGATTTAGAACATTTCCATCATCATGAAAATTTCTGCTGGTTAGCTTGGTTCTAGAAGAAAACAATGGAGACTACCTTTATGGCTTGGGATAGCAAAGATTTCTTAAATAGAAAAGAGAAATGCTAACTACAAAGGCAATTACGATGATAAATTAAAATGTCTTAAAATTAATAACTTTTGTTGATCAATAGATGTCATTAAGAGAGTGAAAAGGCAACTCAGCAAGCTTCAGAAGATATTTTAATTACATGTATCTGACAATTAAGTTGTATTTAAAGAGCATGTATTTTAAAGGATTCTTATAAATCAGTAAGAAAAAGACAGTAAACCTAATAGAAAAATAAGGAAAAGACCTAATGGGCACTTCACAGAAAAGATACCAAATGTCCAACCAACAAAAAGTGTGTTCAACATCATTAATCATCAGGGAAATTAAAAATTAGATCCATAGATCTACTACATGCACACACATATTCTCTCTCTCTCTGTCTCATACACACACACACACACACACAAACCGAAATAACTACAAATTGAAAGACTGACAGCATCAATCATTGAAGAGGACCTAATTATAACTCTAATAGTCGGCTAGTAGGAGGTAAATTCATACAACCACTACAAAAAACCTAGTGGTATCTAATAAAACAGAATGTATATCTATTCTATGACCAAACAGTTCCATATGTACATATTTTTTTCAATAGAAATGTTTGCATGTGTGTTATGAAGGACATGTACTCAAATGTTCATGGCAGCATTATTCATAATAGCTCCTAACTTGAAACTGTTTAAATGTATGTTAATAGTAAAATAAACAAATACATTGTACTATATTCATATAATGAAATGTTAATTATTAATGAAAATTAATGAACCATGCTACATGTAAGTACACGGATAAATCTTACAAACTTACACTGAAGGAAATACATGAGAACAAAATGATACTATATAAATCTAGTTATATAAATTTTTAAAACAGGAAAAACTAATCCATGCTGTTAGAAGTCAGGGAAGGTAGTTTCCTTTCAACACTATAATGACTGGGAAGTAGCACAAGGTGGCCTTCTTTAGTCTGGCTATATGGTTATGTCTTTTTTTTTTTTTTTTTTTTGGTGGTGGTTAAATGAATTGGTAGCATTGTGGTATTTATTTATTTAGCTGTGTACTTAATGTTTGGGTAATTTTCTGTGTGTATATTATACCACAATAAATTATTTGTAAAGCTACATCATGTAATTGGGTATTAGCTCCATGTAGAAAATATTTTGCTAAAGAAGTTTCACTTGAAGCAAATCTTCAGAGTAACACACAACTAATTTATAATGAACACCACCAAACTCCCTAACTACATAACCTGTAAGAAGCTAAGAAAGCTCTGTCGGTAGAAGTTTGGAAGTATTATTTTAATGATAACTGGCAAAGTAAATGTTCCTACAGACCATGATGATTAGATGGATAGACAGAAAGACAGATAAAATATAGGTGGCTTACATGATATTAAATATATGACACTATAATGTATATATATAACATTATGATATATGTGGCATTATAGATATATATGGCATTATATATGTATAATACTAAATTTATTATAGTAGATATAACACATATATACATTAATACTAATGATTCTTAAGATCATCCAAGAGATTACTGATCACTGAATGATTTTTTAAAAATCAATTTTGTTTTAATGAGCATTAAAACACAAAGTTCAATTTCTAAACAAGCAAAACGTTTACAATGACCAGTAAGTCTCCCTTCTACATTTTCCTCCTAGATCCCTCCTAGGAAATAACTGCTATGAACACTTTCTTGTTAATCCTTCTACTCTTTCTATATACTTTCCCACACACACTATTCTACACTTTATTTCCCCCAAAATAAATAAATCTAGTGCATTTTTATACATACAGATCTGTTTCATTCATTTTAATGGCTATGTAAATTCTATCATATTAATATACCACAATTCATTTAACTAGTTCTTTGCTGATAGATATTCAGCTTTCCCAAATCTCTTCTATCATTGATGTGCAATGTGTATTCTTACACATTCAACATTTTGCATGGGTGAATACAGCTATAAGATAAACTCCTAAAAGTGAAATTGCTCATTTAAGTGATATGTGGATTTTAAGTTTTGACTGATATTGCCACAAAGTTGCTCATTAAGGTGGAAGCAATTTACATTCTCATCAAGTATATATGATTTTAAGCATTTGTGTTTTAGAAAAATGATTCTGTGTGAAACTTGGAAGATGGACCATGGCAGAGAACAGTGATATGCGGGTTGCTAATTTGGAAGCTAATATAATAATAGTCTATGCAAGTATTCAGGCAAGGGCAATAAGAAGTGAGAGGAACTAACGATTTCAAGAACTATTACAGTAGGAGAGTTGAGAGGATTGAGATAATGACACCTTTGAGTGCTCTATCCATAATGGCCTTATATATATATCTTTTACTAAGTCATCCAAACTGAAGTCCCAATAATTCAAGAGACATCCAGTCCATTACCACCTCAACCTTTGACTTGTCAGCCTCTCAGTTTCTTTTGCCAAATTCTCACTTCATTAAAGTGCTACTAAAATGAATTACCTTTGTCAGATGTCTCCATTAAGCCATTAACATGGGCTCTTCTCTCTCAAAACCTTTGGTCTTAAAGGTTAGCAAACTGGAAGTTCAAGTATTTGGCCTTTATCATTAAAAGGTTAAGGAAAAGCTATTCTTAAATCTGCCTCCATGTTTAGCCTCTAAATTATATCCGGTCCAGCATTAACAACTATATTTCCCAGAGGAGAGTTGTCCTTGTCATTTACATGTGAGGAAACATTTGAATTTCTTTTAGAGAAACTAAAGTTTATCAGGAAATACAAGCAGGAACTCTTGATCATTTGCATAAATTCTTCACCATAGACAACCAGTTTCCAAAATCCTTTTTATATGCAAAAAATGGACTTTCTTCCTGATATGAGAAAATCATAATCCCTCTGTCACTCTTCCAAATGTCATCAGTCTATCAATTTGGAAGATGGTAACTAAAGCTAAAATTGTGAAGCAGTTTCTCCTATTGAAGAACAGTAAGACAAACACTGGTTTTTGTGAAAAATTTTACTTAACAGTTTTGCTTGGACCTGTATTCCACTTGAAAATCTCACTTTGGCATGAAAATCTCTGAATGGTCTTCCCCCATTCCCTCCCCAGGTGGTATAACTAGCTGATTGCAACGTAAGAACAAGTTGGGAGAAAGAAAAGGCAGTGATACCTAAAAAGGATTACTAAGGGCATAAATAGATCTTTTATTGGTAGAGATCTCTGTAGAGGATGGGCATGCCAGAAACTTTGATTCAGGACTAGATGCAAACTTCATGCTAATATCTTTGAAATCTAAAGCTGGCATAAGCAAAGCTGAGAGCATGGTGGAACAAACAAATAAAAGCTAAACTAAACAAACCTGATGTTTTAAAGCAGTCAGGATGTTTTCTGCTTTCCAATTGTTAGAGACTTGTATTCTACTTTCATGGAGGCTGTTTTATTGTTCCAGGAAAACCATGCACTGAAAATGTGCTTTTTAATTTTGAAGATGTAAAGCAGAGATGTGACTCCAAGGGATACAATTGCTCTGTCAGATAATACAAAGAGGTTGGCTATGCTGCAAGTAGAGTTGAGTATCTACAGATTGTGCTCCCCTTAGAGGAATTTTTTTTTTTCCAAGTATGGCTTTAGAATGTGCTGTCTCTGAAAATAACAGCAAGTCCTTGGGGGAAATTCTTGTGAAAACAATGCCCACAAGACATAAGCAATTAAGACCTCTTAAGACTTAAAGAAAGATGAGAAAGCCCAATTAACTTGAGCTAGAAGAGAAACTCTACATTGGAAATAAATTGGGCTTGGCTAAATATTGGACTATTGCATCAAACTGCTGATATCCCACACTATTATTATTTAAGACAAATAACTTGTCAGGTAAGGGGCTGATGCATGACTACTGTATTCCAAGAATATTGTTCTTTTGAAGACAATGGGCCAGACTGCACCTCTGTGGTTGGAGGTGGAATCTTCCTTAAAATAAGTAGAACTGCTCATGACAACCATCCCCGTGAAGAGGTCAAACTGGGGACAGGAAATGAATTCGGTAGGTCTCAGATTCCAAGAAAAGAAAGACATTGTCTGTCCTCCTGTGGGTAGTAGGATTGTGAAGCTCAAGAACACTCTTTTAAGCGTGTGGCAAGCAGAGGGATTAGGAGGGAAGAAAATTGGCCATTACCACACAGATACAGACAGGAAGCTAAACAGGAGCCATCCTGTTAGAAATGTCTTAACGGTAAGTTTAGTTTAGGTGGTACCTTTGAGCTGACCTGTCCAGTACCAATTATAAATTACACCCAGGGTTTTGTTTCTTTTCTATTATATTTTAATTTTCAGTGGGAGATTAGGGGAAAGTTCATGCCCGTGCTTGAGAGACAGAGCAAGAGAGAAAAACACATTCAGAGACAACCTACTCATTTGTTCATTCTGTAAATGTTCGTCACACCTTCTCTATACCAGGCACTATTCTGTATGTGTGGAATAGATGGGTGAGCAAAACAGTCTTGATGAGTAAGACAATGTCTCTCATAAAGCTAACATTTTAATATGAAAAGATCAAAGAAACAGAATTAGCAATTTAAAAAGCAACAAAGAAAATAATGCGAAGAATATCAGATGCTTATTAGAATAATAAAAAAATGTTAATAAATAATAAATTACTGCATGATGGGGACATAATTTAGATAGGCTGGTCAAGGACAGCCTCTCTTAGAAATGACTTCTAAACAGAGACCTGAAACGATGAGCAACCAGCCTCCTGAAGAGCTGGGTAAAACATATTCTGGGCAGAGGGACACCAAGTTCCACAGTCTTGAGGAAAAGCAGAGCAGTAATGTCCAATGGGTGGGCAGAGCGAGAATCATAGACCAGAACCAGATGTGGAGGTAAAATGAAAAATGAAAACCAGGAGTGCTCTCTAGAATATGTAAGTGTACTCTAAAACTTTTCTGATATTCTGCAGAAGAGGAATTCATTGAAAAATATATTTTTATTAATAAAATCAGACTTGCCATTATTGGAATGTAATTTTGAGGGAAAACATGAGCTAATTTGATACTCAGGGACTCATTGATACCCTGGCCATACCATTCACACTTGTATCTTTTAAAAAAATAAAAGAACTAACTTATTGTGACTAGACATTAATATTTGAAGCTGATATATATATAGGATCTCTCTCTCTATATATATAGAGAGATATATATATAGATAGATATGTAGATATCCTTTTCTACTTCAAAAGTTGACCTCAACCTTCATAACAGGCCCTGATTTCTATTTGGGGATCTATGTTGTCCCAAACAACCCAACTATCCCCACAGTGCCGGGGCAGAACACGTGACCTAAGCTAAGGCAGTAAGTACCTTTTCACTACAGGGATTGGACTGGGGACAGGCACTTGCCCCAAGATGATCCAATCAAATTGAATCCCTAGAGTTTTTCAAGGATTTCTGAGGCTAAGATAAGATGAAGGAAGCATGCAGTCCTCTGAGCTGCTGGATACCATCTTCATATCATGAAGGGAGAAAGTCTTAGGATGACCCCAATAGCATTAAAGGCAAAGTGGAAAGCGAGAAAGAAACCTCATCCTTGAGAACATCACTGAGTCTCAAAATCAAGCATTACTGAGGACACTGCTCCATCAAGTCTAGGTACGTAAGTCAGAAACTTCCTTTTACTATTTAAGCCAATTTTTGTCATGTTTACTTATCGTTACTCCCAACAACAAAAACAAAACACTGTACCCACAAATTTGCACATAAAATGGAGACGAGCTTGTAGTTCACTAGAGTGCAGTAACTGGAAATGTTTGTTAAATGTTGTGGAATTCTTATGAGAAACTGACAAAAATCGTCAGATCAGAAGTATACAGAGTTTAATATTACAGTACTTTAACAGCATCACATCTTTTATGCCACAATTAATGCTTAACTATTCTTATAGTACCAAAAGTGTATATTTGTGGAGTTTTGTTTTGTTATTTTTTTTCCCAAGAACCTTAGAAGTCCTTGTTAAGTAACTCATCAACCCTCCTCATAATCTCTCTCTAAGGTAGTCAGGTTATAAGCTGTATTATTCATATTTTACATAAGGCAAGAGCAATTTAAAATTCTCATAATCCCAGTTATCTTAAAAGATAAAACTATTTACCTTAAACCGAAGTAAATATAACTTGGCAGTGAGATATGTGGGTCCTGAGTTGCTTTAAAGTTTAATTCATAAGGCAACTAAATGCTTTAGATCTTTAGGTTTTTTGGGGTTTTTTTGTTTGTTTGTTTTAATTTGGAGCAGGAAAAGCTGGTAAGGAAAAAACCACCAATTTAACAAAATCTTTCTTATGTGGTAATGTATTTATATTTATGTATTCTAGTTACATTGTTTTGAAACAATATTGTCATCATCTTAAGACTAAATTAATATCTCATTTTATATGCAGAAAAATGACAACTAATATGATGTCATCAAATAGAAAAAAGTTTTGAGACACTATTTTAATTATGATATTAATTATACTGAATAATAAATTTAATATTGATTAAGTTCATCCATCCTACCCTCAGTATGTCTTTGGATTAATAATGCATATTTTGAAAGACCAATTGTCAGAATTAGAAACACACAGTACATGGCAAGAAATTATCTATGTTAACCAACTGAGACAATTCATTAATTAACAGACTGACAATCACTGCTTTGCTAATAGTGAGCAGATAATTATCATGATTTCCCACAGTAATCTGTGAGTTTTAGACTCAGTTTATAACATTAAACATTGTTCATACTTTGGGATTACAGTTAGTAAACTAATTTGAGGCACATTATCATTATTGAATGAATATAACTTGCTTGCACAGACTGCCACAAAATCTGGTGCTATCAGTTAATGAGCTTAATTTTCAACTATTACATGATTGCTGCCCAAACAGTCAAGTGTTCTTTAAATATCTTTCTAACATAAATGAGAAACGGTGGATCTTCCATAGGCTATTTAAGAAACTAAATACATTTTTAATTTACTCTTCATAAAATCCCATTAAAATGAAGTAATCATGAATTTTCGTAAAAGTAAATTCTAACACAACGTTACTGGAAAATGAATCAACTTTAACTATTAAATCCTTTCTAGATTCATATATGTTACTAGGAAATGCACTGTAGTGTGCACATCTGTCACTTTAAACTACTAACTGGAATGTCCTGGCCACAAAAACTCACCTTAGATTCTGCAGCGACATGACTCAAAAAGTTAAATACAAGTTCCAGAAAATTTTACTCCTGAAATTAATAAAGTCTCAGTAATTAGAAGTTTCTGTAATTCAGATAAAAATTATATTCAATTAAGAATGGTTTTAATAAAAAGTAAAAAATTGATATATCTGTTTTAAAAAAATTATAAGCTGGTTTTAAAATTGAAATTTTCCAATATACACCAGTTTCCTTCTAAAATTGCTAAAAATGTTAAGGCGATGATTTACACAGTAGCTTTTCTGGCAAAAGGGATACATTAAATGGTATAAAGATCTAATTTCAGAAATTAGGCAATGTAGAAAAATGAGCAAATATTGAAAAGAACAATATTTTCCTAATCTTGTTGACACTTGGTTAGTGAATTATCTAAAAACTACAATGCCTCTGCATTTTAATTAATACCGTTAGGAGCATTCATCCTCAAGACAACAAAGGATGTTAAACTTGAACTTGTCAGTGCTGACAACACTCTGTAAGTAAACACACAAAGTAAATTGTTTAACATACAGTTCAATTGAACCATTCCTAAAGTTCACTTCATAAAGGAATTTTACTGTCATCTAGTTCCTGCCCCATATGTGATATGCAGGGGGGGGCACACACACACGCACACAAATATAAATACAAACACAGCAAAGTGATCTTCATGCTAGAGTTCCTCATCATGTTTTTTATCATGATGTATAGTGCTGAAATGAGATTCAGGTTTGGGTAAGGAACTAAGTAAATAGTTGAGTAAGGTAAGACTCAGGTATAGAGTGATTTCAAGATGAAGTGGGAGATGAGGCAGTTTCAATAAAATAATTAACAGTAAATTATGCTATTTAACAAAGTAAATTGATAATAAAAATTTAAGCTCAAATAAAGTTACATATTTTAAACCCAGTCATCTCATTCTTGAGAATTGATTCTTAAAGAAAATATGTAAAATCCATAAGGAGTGGGAGATCAATTGTATAAATAAAGATGCTCCTTGTAGTGACAATATTTATAGTGGCAGATGTTGGAAACAATCTAAAATTCCAATAATATGCAAATAGCTTGCTTATTTTAGATACAACCACTTGATAATTTTTTTTGCATCAATTTATTCATTTAGCAAGCATTTACTGAGTGCCTTTTCTGTTACAGGAAATGTCCTAAGTGTTGGAGATAGAGTGGTGAAAAGTTATTCATGGTTCCTGTCTTATTGGAATTAACTACAAATCAGTCATCATCAATTATGATACTCTTGAAGGCTGTACAAGTGCATGAAACAATGGCCATGAATTTTTCAACTACTGACTTAAAAAATCTATTTGCAAAGAAGTTGCAGGGCTTCCCTGGTGGCGCAGTGGTTGGGAATCCGCCTGCCGATGAAGGGGACACGGGTTCGAGCCCTGGTCCGGGAGGATCCCACATGCCGCGAAGCAACTAGGCCCGTGTGCCACAACTGCTGAGCCTGCACTCTGGAGCCCACGAACCACAACTACTGAAGCCTGTGTGCCTGGGGCCTGTGCTCTGCAACGGGAGAGGCCACCGCAATGAGAAGCCTGTGTACTGCAACAGAGAGTGGCCCCCGCTCACTGCAACTGGAGATAGCCTGCACGCAGCAGCAAGGACCCAACACAGCCATAAATAAATAAATAAATAAATAAATAAATAAATAAATAAAAAGAAGTTGCAAACATGATGCAGAGCATTCTCATGCATCCTTCACCCAGCTGCCCCTAAAGATAAAATTTTACATAACCGAAGTACAATTGTCAAAGCCAGGAAACTGATTAAAATACCTAGGAATAAATTTAACCAAGGAGGTGAAAGACTTGCACACTGAAAACCATAAGACACTGATGAAAGAAACTGTAGAAGATACAAATAAGGTTATTATTAAAATGACAAGAAATAATAAGAGTTTGGAAGGATATGAAGAAAAAGCAACCCTTGTGCACTGTTGGTGGGAATGTAAATTGGTGCAGCCACTGTGGAAAACAGTATGGAGTTTCCTCAAAAAAGTTAAAAATAGAATTACCATATGATCCAGCAATTCCACTTCTGGGTATTTAACTGAAGAAAACACCAACTCAAAAATATATATGCATCCCTGTAATCATCACAGCATTGTTTACAATAGCCAAGATATGGAAACAACCTAAGTGTCCATCAGTGGATAAATGGATAAAGAAATTGTGGCATATATGCAATGGAATATTATTCTGCCATAAAAGTAATAATGAGATCTTGCTATTTGCAACAACATAGATGGACTTGAAGGCATTATGCTAAGTGAAACAAGTCAGACAGAGAAAGACAAATACCATATGATCTCTCTTACATGTGGAATATAAAAGACAAAACAAAACAAAACAAGGTCATAGATACAGAGAACAGATTGGTGATTGTCAGAGGCAGATGGGGCAGGGGGCAAAATGGGTGAAAAGGTCAAAAGGTACAAACTTCAGTTATAAAATAAATGTCATAGGGATATAATGTACAGCATGGTGAAGATAGTTAATGATAGTATATTATATATTTGAAAGTTGCTAAGAGAGTAGATTTTAAAAGTTCTCATTATAAGAAAAATAAATTTTTTACTATGTATGGTGATAGATGTTAACTAGACTTATTGTGGTGATAATTTTGCAATATATACAAATATCAAATCACTATGTAGAACATCTGGAACTAACACAATGTTATGTGACAATTATACCACAGTTTAAAAAAGATAGGAAAATGACATTGGCATGATATTATAAACTACACTACACACCTTATTTAGATTTCTCTAGGCTTTATAGTCATTCATTGTGTGGGTGTATAAATCTATACAATTTTATCACATGTATAGATCCATAATCAGGACACAGTAATATTCCCTCACTCCAAACAAAATTCCTCTCACTACACTTTGTCACATCTTCCCCACAACACTAACCCTTGACCATCACTGATCCGTTTCTCATCACTACAATTTTATGATTTCCAGAATGAGCAGAATCATACAGTATGTGACCTTTTGAAATTGGCTTTTTTCATTCAGCACAATGCCCTCAAGATCTATCCAAGATGTTGCATGTCCCAATAGTTTGCTTTTTCTTATTGCTGAGTAGTATTCTCTTGCATAGGTGTATCACAATTTGTTTACACATTTACTCATAGAAGAATATTTAATAATAGATTTGTGATAATATTAAAGTGACATGAGTTATGTGTATGTATTTTAAAAGTATAAGAGTACATGTGTTCTCTTAAAGTCTCAGCTCCTAGGCAGATGACTAGACCCATGTGGAGATTAATAAATATTTATTGGTTGCATCAATTCCAGAAAAGAAATATGGAAAAATTATATCAATTTTTTGAAATGATATATATTAATGGTTGTTATAATTTGGTTTATAGAGGTCTATTTTGAAAAGAGCATGGGAGGTGGAACATAATTAAACTTACATCTCTATCTCTTATTAGCTATAATACTTTGACATTCTATTAATAATTATCTCCACACTCTAGGTTATATTACCTCATTTAATCATCACAATAAAAAAGTTCATGAATTATTATTCTACTCATGTTCCAGATAAGAAAACTGAGGCTCAGCAAACAATGAAGAATGCATACAAATTAATTTTAAAAAGAGACAAATTCCCTGACAGAAAAATGAAGAAAGAACATTAAAGTAATACCTAATAATTATTTTTAAATATTTAACTATCTTAGTTATCAAATACATACTTATTGGAAGATCAATATTATTTTTAACTACCAAATTACCAAGGAGTTTTTTAAAGGATAAATACCAAGAACTTGTATCTAACTACTTATGGGAGCAAAAGTTAGCACAAAGTTATACAGGGCAATTGACTGTAAATATTTTCACTAAGATTACTTAATGAATCCACTTCATGTATTTTATTAAAGATATAATTATATGTATGTGTGTGCATACACATGTATATATGCATCCACAAACACACATATACACACATATACATATATATATATACTTGTTTACAAAGGTATTTATGCTGATGACAAAAAAGTTACATGTAATTTATACATACAAGAAAAGTGATTACATAAAAAATGAATAGCAATATCTATAGAATTTATAGATTTTTTCATATAATTAGTGATCTCTCTAATTTTTATGTTTCCTAAAGTTTTACAGTATATTGCAATATTTATATATACTATGATTATATTTTAAAATAAAAAATATGTATGTAAAAATATATAATTTATTAAGCCACTTTCTATGTTTAAAAATCACATCTCACTTATGTCTCACATGACTTTCACAATAACCATTTAAGAA
Source organism: Stenella coeruleoalba (assembly GCF_951394435.1). NCBI lineage: Eukaryota > Metazoa > Chordata > Mammalia > Artiodactyla > Delphinidae > Stenella > Stenella coeruleoalba. The sequence goes on from NC_137151.1 coordinate 41,357,848, forward strand.
TGTCATTATTGTTCCTATTTCGCTGACAGAAAACTGAGACCTAAATTGATGAAGAGATCTGCCAATATCTCACAGAATAGTGAATGTAAAATTTACTTCTAACAATAGTGTTTTCTTTTTCAAAGTGCAGTATTCTTTGTACTACATCTTGCTGACAGCATATGAAAAATTACAGTTCATTGGTAATAAAAACATTTCACCAAATTTATGAGCTTTAAAACTTACATTTGCATGAGTAGTAGTTTTAAGTACACAGGCCTAAAACGGTTACAGCAATTTTTACATCATTCAGTACTTGACAAATCTAAATGGTGACAAATACATTTCCTATCAAAAGAAAGATTTTCAAATAACTAAACATTGACGGGAACACTACCATTGAGATTTCCAACATTTGGTTGCTGTGAGAGACACTGAATTTCACTGTAATACAAGCATAGACCAGGGGTACTATATTTAAAACTACATCGGCATTTCTATTAAAATTTAAGCTTTTCAAGGTTTATGACAAAGCCATAAAAATTCTATTTGATAGAAAGACAGAATTGAAAGCCTCTGTGGAGATTGTTTTCTTCCCTTTTCATATAAAACCAGCCTACCTATTTGTTTTCTTCATGGAATCCAAACACTTTAGCAGAACATGAATCTTGGATAACTATTAAGCAGTTAAGGTATATCAGCACTCTACCAACCTGAGAAAATGTGAGCAGGCCATACTGTCTGAAGGCTTGCCTATTCCAAATTCTGTTCTTATAAACCTATAAAAATTTTTTTGGTAATACTAATGGACTTGAAACCCAGAATATTTTGAGTCATTGTGCCAACAGTTGATACTGAACAGAGAAATGATATGTTGGGTTTTCCATGTTGTTGAGAAAACCCTACGATTTCTATTTTATTTTTAGAAGGATGACACAATCCTGTCAGTTATCACTCAGAGGCATATGAATTTTAAAACTCTTTATAATTCTTTTTCTGTTATTCAATTAAATATACTTTTACTGAGCCCTAGAATTCTCTGCTTAGAATCATGTTATTACTGCAGGAGGTAAGGGGAATTACCAGAGATGGTTCTGTCCTTAAAGGGCTAACAAGTTCATTGGGGAGATAAGATAAACCTATGAAGCATCATGGTTCAAATACATAGTTGTAATCATTGTGAAACATTTACTAAGAACAGAAAAGAAAAATTTTGTGCTGTTGAATACAACTCAATTATTGCCTCACTTCTTAAGGACCTTACGACTGAAAACAATATGACACAACTATGTTCATAAGGAACATTAGGAAATTGGTAGAGTTATTTATCAAACTGAGTCTCAGTTTTCTTAACTATAAAGTGAGACTTCAGTGTTTTTTAAACTTAAAAGGGACTATTTCACCTCCTTTAGTGGGCATGAAATGAATTAAATGGGTCACAACCAGCATTCTTTATAAAATTAAGTAGTACAGAGTAGATGAAATAGAAAATATCAAAGTGCATCCCATAGTGTGGGTAAGTGTTGTTTCATGAAACTTTTTTTAACTTGCATGTGTGTGTCTGCATATGTAATCCATCATAACATATATTTCCTTTGGTGGGTCATAATATGTAAAGTTTAGATTAGATGGACTAGTATCATTCCATCTATTAAGGTCTATAGTTTTGTAAACTGTCTCAGATTTCATTAGGCTATAGAAACACTATATCACATTAAATATTAATCTCCATTGGCTTTAAATATTCATCAGTTTAAATAGAAATTTATCTCATAAAATCCCTGTTCTTCTGATCTGTTTTTGTAGAGAATATGAAAGTGGGTAGTATCTCATGTGTCATGACTTTTCTAGTATAATTTTTCTACCTTGACGTTCTTTTCTAGGCATTGGACACATCTGTCCTGAGACACATTGCCAGTCCTTGAAATATTTGCAAGTACTGTATTTCATGCAGAGTATCATGCTGACCTTGAAACACCAAGGATCATTCCTGGGATCTCATAGCACAGCTCATAAACTGAATTCTCTCAACTCTTTTTTTTTTTTTTGGAATAAACAAAACAGAATTTATTGATTCACTCAACTCTTGAATCGGCTTTTTTTTTTTTTTTTTTTAACCAAAGCTCAGACCCTGTCCAACTGGCCGGTAGGGCAACAGATGCTATCGTTTTCATACTTTGTCACTTCTCTTGCCTTGAGTACTCCTGAAAAATCCCTTAGTCTTCCTCTAGCCAAAAGAGAACAGTCCTTTGTGTAGATCATTTGTCTATTTGCTTTTTGCATTCCAAACTCCACCTTTCCTGGCTCTGCTATATAGTTCAGGAGTCTTGGAGCCAGAACATTTTATTTCCCAAAGCCCTTTTGACAGCTGAATTTTTGATGATTTCTTATCATTAGGAGGTCAAACAGGCAGTCAGAGAGTGGGAGGAAGAAAGAAGCTTCCAGCTTCTTGCTCCCACAATTCGGTAGTTGTTGAATATTGCTAGAGATGCAGCAAGCGGATATGATATTGGGCTTAAGCAACCTGAAAAAGGCAGTTACCTTTTCAGAGTCAGTCTTGGTTGAGCTGAACTTCTCTGGTGGATAAAGCAGCAACTACAATGGTTTCCAACAGCTTACCAGCAGCATAAGCTCATAGACTCCAGCACAAGGACTTCTGCAGCTTTTGATCTTTATATATCACATCTTTTTTTCTTTTTCTTTCTCTACATAACACTACCTTTTTTCCTTTTTACTCTTCATACCCTTCCAACACTTGCACAACCAATTCTCCAGATTAAATTTCCTTTAAATTACTAGAGTTGATCTGTATTTCCTAACTCAACCCTGACTGATACAGCCCTATATATGTTAAATCCTTCATTGCAATTGGGAATGGGAGACGTACCACTGAACAACACTTCACAGAAGAATCTCAGTTACAGCTCTGGTTTAGTCTATGAACTAACCAAGGGGAACGTTTGCCTTGTGTTTATTAGTTATTTTAGTAACTCATTTTTTTGCCGAAAGTACTTGAAGTAGATCGGAGTATTTTTCAACAAAACTTCATTTCTCTCTAACCTCCTCATAGGGAGTATATTTCTCTGCTCCACAGAAGTTTTGTATGGCCATGTGATTTCTTCTGACCCACGGGATGTGACATGAGTAGCAGCAATAAAGTAATGAGCTTATTAGCCCTTATGGAGCAGCCACATATTTCTGCCAGTTCCCTTGGGGAACTTCTGACAGTTGCCAGAAGAAAATCACAACCACTTGGCTTCTGCCCCTCTAGCCTAGGAACTCAGCATAAACATGCATGGAACAGAACCAACCCAACACACATGTGGGACCTGCAGCATGAAACTGAGTGAGTTGCCAAACACAGTCCCATGAGCATGTCATTTGCCATTGAGATTTCTGCAATCGGTTGATTATGTGTACAAAGCTACTAATGCCATAGATTTGCACCATATTTTTTCCTATCTTGTTGATGTAATTGCTGACATAGATAATCTCTGCAATCAATATCTGTGTAACTCTGACCTGGCCATTCTGATCTGTTGTAGCCTGCTACATAACATCTAGTTATTTCACTTAGAACCCTGAGAAAATGAAAATGTGATTAATATTTCAGGAACTGCATAACACCGAAAGCAATTAACAGGCATAGTCAACACTTTTAAGAAATAATATTTCTCAAAAAAGATATTGTACCCTGCTTAAACTAAAATGATATCCTTCATTCATTCATTCATTCATCACTGTTTCAGTTATGGGGAATACAGCAGCAAACCAAATGAAGTTCTCTGTTCTCATTCTAGAGGTGAAGACAGACTCCAAAATATAAACACATAAACACATAAATCTTTATACTGCCACTAGCTGTTTTAGGCAGGTTAATCAGAGAAGACCTCTGGTCTTCTGCCAGAGTTGCAGTAAACGCTAGCAGAGCTTATGTTTATGTTATTGTACATATATAATAAATTAGTTTATAAGGTTAGTCCAAAAATATGAATGTTCTTGTGTTTCATTCAGCAATAATTTTGTTAAATGAGTTCCTAAGCCTTGCAGAATACCTGATGATTAAAAAAAGTTGGCCTTTATTATAAAGTTACAAAGGGCATCTTTCAGAATCCAACAGTAAAAACTGCAACCAGACAATCAAGTGTTTAGAATGAAAAATTAGAAAATTTCTGAGCTGATTTTTCCATTCCTCTTTTTACTGAAGCTATATTTTTTGTTTCTGCTTTGCTCTTTGCTTGATGAATATCTGATTTATTCCTTTCTCTGCAAAATAACTTTCTCTAATTGCACATGACTCAACCTGGCCACTTCAGCCCCAAACTCACAGATTTTACACAAAGATAGCTGGTAACATTACCCAATTCTAAATTCTAACTAAAGGGAATCTTATTATCCTTGCCCAAGCTTGGACCTTCTCTACATCAATGATTACCAGTGTGATCCCTGGACCAGTAACAGCAGCATCACCTGTGAATGTGTTAAAGACGCAAATTCTCAGACCCAGGCCCAGATTTATTAAATTAGAAGAAGCTCTGGGGTGAGGATTAGAAATCTGTGTCTTTACAAGCCTTTCATGTGATCTTGATGCATACTAAACTTTGAGGACCACTGTTCTATGCTGTTGTCTGTAGCACTGATGAAATTAGCTCTAGGTAGATTGCTTAGGTCATAAAATAAAACGTCTTCATTTTCATGACCCATTGCCTGGGGTGGGGAATGAGTGTTAAAGGAGAAATTTCTTTAAAATAGAAAAATAAAATATGGAATATAGAAGAAACGATTAACTTCCTTCATACATTTCCTAGGATCATTCTTATCTATTGTTCCATTTTTGGAAATTGATTATTCATAGGTTTCTCTCCACCTAAGAATTAGGCTGTTTCTATTAATAGAAGTTGCTTCTATTAAATATAAAAATTTTGTTTCGGGTATTTAAGTAAGTCATAAGTTGGAACACACAAGAAACGTGCTTTTAATTTTTTTCATATGGATGAAAAAGACACAGAAAATAACTTTATTTATATGGCTCCTCATAAAAAGTAGAGTATTTGAATTTCTCCTATATTGACTTTGGGATTTTAAACTAGTATAAATATTCTTTTTAGGGTAGTTTGATGGCTAAATAACTCCATGGGAATCCTAACACAATACAGTTCATAAATACTGGATAAAGCTATTTGACATTCATGAAGTCTTTTCTCTGACATCCTTACATGCTATGTTAGTATTAAATTCATAAAGACAGCAATGAGATTTAAAAGCATGACTTGTTCAAAATTCAGAATATTTTCCAGTAGAAGTATGAATAGAGGTCTTGATATTTGAGTACATGACAGTAGAAGGAGAGGAGAAAATTCTGGTGACTTAATAACCATCATTTACCCTGACAAAGTAGAAATTAAAGAAAATCCTCACCACCATAATGCTGTCACAGGCACTGAACAAAGAAAACTACAAGACATACCCTTTGTCCTTCAAGAGATTACTATCTGAGAACATTTATTTTGCTTTAAAGAAACAGACTTAAGTGACCCAAGGCAGAGCAGAAGTCATACATACAGTTCTCAGGCAGTTAATATGTTGATAAAACAGAAATGGGAGAGACAGGACTAATTTTATATTGATGGAAATGCAAGCCTTCTAAGGGTAGGAAGAATCGATCTTTTCTCCTGTGTTAAATACTCATAAGGCACAAAATAACTTACTTGATTTCTGTTCAAAATCTTTTCACTGCAGTTCACTACCTTTGCTTCTGTTTTCTCTCTCAACCGTCAACTGCTAAATGAATCACAGGAAGTAAGACAAAAAAATATTTGCTCTGGGGGGGCTTCACTGGTGGCGCAGTGGTTGAGAGTCCGCCTGCCAATGCAGGGGACGCGGGTTCGTGCCCCGCTCCGTGAGCCATGGCCGCTGAGCCTGCGCGTCCGGAGCCTGTGCTCCGCTCCGGAAGAGGCCACAACAGTGAGAGGCCCGCATACCGCAGCAAAAAAAAAAAAAAAAAAAAAAAAAAAATTTGTTCTGGGAATAATAGAGGTAAGTAAAACCGTACTGAGACCAGTTTCATGCAGAAGGCAACAGAGAGAGAAGAATGTTCTCATGGCAGAGACAGGGAGAAAAATAAAACAAGGCATGGACATTATCTTAATGGTGGCATCAAGGTGCACAAAGAAAACAGTGAGAATTAAACGGTGCTTGAAAACCTGAAAACTGAAATGGAAAAAGAATGTGAAGACAGTGAGTTGTTTTCTTAAATACTATGTAATATTTAATACATACAAAAAACCACACATACATTAAAAAACCACCCCTGAGCCCGTCAATAATATAGTAACGGGAACATTTCACACCTGTGTGCTTCTACTTGGCTTTATCATTATTTTGATTTTTTTGTCATCACTTATTTCATTATAAAATGGATTTTATCACATATGCATGTGTCAAAAGAAAAGACTGATAATATGACAGCAAAACTTTTGCTTTGATAAAAAAGTAGGAAAAATAATCTTAAAAGATATACTGTAAGTGATGTAACTTATTACTTATATGAATAATTGATAAAATATGAGAATAAAATGAAAAATTAACAAAACATATGAATAAGCAGTATTTAAAAGCAGAAACTCAAATGACCTATACATATATGAAAATTGACTACTTATCAGTAGTAATCATAGGCATTTAAATTTATAGAAGTCATGTATTACTTTATCATTCATCAGATCAGAAAATATGAAAAAATAATATTAATATGCTAACAATGCCTTGGCAGGTTGTGAGGAAATAGTGTTTTCTTTCATTCTTGATGGGAGAATAAAGCAGTAGAGCAAATTTGATGAAGAATTTGACAATATACGTTAACACTAAAAATGCACATATGCTGTTATTCAGCAATTCTCATATTAAGTACCTAAGATAGAAAAAGCAAATTCACATATGCAAATGGAGACATTCTAAGGTGCTTAATGAAGCCCTGCTTACCAAAATTAAAAACTAAAACAACCACAGTTTAAAAACAGTTAAATCTAGTTTGTTCTTTTGATGGAATAATATATAGCATCTATAAGGAATCAAGTATATGAGTTAGCATAGACAGACTGAAAACATATTTGAGTGAAAAAAAAGCAAGCTACAAAATGATATGTACACTATGGTATTATTTTTATAAAAATAAAAATCTGCATTAAATTTTTTATATACTTTCTATCCACGTATTTTGATATATAAACAGTATTTTTAGTTTCTACTAGAAAGATACATATTGCATTCTGACAAGGATGAGGAGAAAGGAGCATGGTGATCAGAAAGGACTTAAGCATTAAATGTAACACTCTTATTATTTTTTAAAACCAATGCAATAATACATTACTTGTGTTATTAATTTTTTAAAATAAATACAATATTAAATAAGATCAAGGTACTTTCCGGGAAGTGGAAGCTTGAATCACACACTCAATCTGAACTCTAAATGTCATATATATTGTATCTTCATGGAAATGGATGCCTCATATAATCATAACATGGAACATGCAAATAATTGTTATCCCTTTGAAGTGTATGTTCATCTAGCATCTTATAGTTTTGACATCTATCAAGGAAAGAATATGCTAAGCTTAACAAAATAAATTCATTTGTTCAGCAAGTACTGTATGCTTACCATGCAAAAGTCACTGTTCTGCATTGTGGGACTATAACTGAACAAAACTGGCCATGATTCTTGCCCTGTGGAGCTTACATTGTAGTGCAATATATAAAGATGTTAGGTAGGAGTAAATGATATGGAAAAAATAAAACAAAAAGGAGGACACAAAATTTGAGGAGGGAGTAGTTGGGAATGAAAGCTGGGCACAAGAATCATTAGATTGTTGTAAGTTATTCTCAAGATTTTGAATCTTACTCTGAGTTAGATGAGAAGAAGTTGGTGGGTTTTAAGCGGAGGAGATTTTATTAGGATCTCTTTGGGGTTGTGCTGAGAATACACTAAAAAAGAGCAAGGTGGAAATAAGACTCTTCAATAAGTTACTACAGTAATCCAGGCAAGAGAACATGGTGGTTTGGACAAGTGTGATAACAAGGGGATGGTATGAAATGTTCTAATGTGTTCTTAATGTAGAGTCCACAGGATTTGCTGTAGGATGATTGTGAAGGTTTAGAGAAACACGGAAGTCAAAAATGAGTTCAAGGTTTTTGTTTTACGTTATAAGGATCCACTGCCAACTGAAATGAATAACACTAAAGCAGGAAAAGATTTGGGTGTTTGGGTGTTGAACATATTAAAACTGAGTTCAATATTCCTTAATATATGACTGCTCTAATTCTCACTGTAAATTAATAATAGAAATTCTGGTTAACATATCATTGTATTAAGTGTGATTTAAAAAATAACATAGTGCCGCTCTCAATGCACAGGTATGATCATGAATTTAAACTATAAAGAAGAGGAAATGACTGGATTTTTTGGAGAGTCTCAGCAGTCGGCCAGCCAGTCTGCCATGTGACATTTTCTAGGAACATCCAGGCTTCAGAATCTACCTGCTTTCAAACTTTAGACTATGGTGAAAGTAACATGTAACTGAGACTTGATAAACCTTATCTACCATCAACTTAGAAAAGGAAGGAGAACAAGGGTTTGGGCTCCATATCCCAAAGGTATTTATTCAGTAAGATGTACTGAGCAGGAAGGAACAAATAGCAAATGAGGAACTATGCTATGAACTTGGATTTGGCTGTGGTTGACTGCCTTTCACACACATCTTCCTGAGGGTTGAAGCACAAGGAAGCAGTCTTATCAAATTCAGTTGAATTTCCATATATCCTAGAACAATTCTTTATCTTCTTTGCTGCTTCAAAAGCTCTAGCAAAGAAAAAGCTAAACAAAGCTTCTTTTGCCAACTAAGTTCATCCCAGATTAAAATGTAGTCACAACAGCTGCTACTGAGGATTTTGTTTACTAAAACTTTCACAGATCTTTTTAAAAAAAAAAAGGAAGCTTGGGAAGAAGCAGATTTTACAGTAGATTTTTCTCCAGAGAATGCAAGGTATATTAGAATAAATTAGTAATTTTTATATTTTAGGAATGAGCATCAAGAAAGGTCTATGTTAATTTAACTTGTGGAACAACAAAATATGCTTACTATATTGCTCTGTTTCATAATCACAAGACACAGATTTTTTTTTTTGCCTTTTTACTCTGCATTTAATCTTTACAATGGATGTATATTGAAATCAATAATGTTTCCAAACAGCAGTCAGCCAATTAGCAACTGTGGCATAATTGCCATTGCCTGTGTATGGGCAACCATCAAAATGCCAGATCAAAACTCACAGAAAGGAGAGCAGTGGCCTGTAGAAAGGCCCAGGGATAATTCTGGAGTATTCTTTTAAACCCTTAGACACCATCAGTAAAGACATTGAATTAGATAGTACTTAGCAAAATTTCTGAAATGGTATTTAAAAGTAAGCTAGATCTTCATAACCTCAAAGTTGTCTTAGGGCCTATTACTAAAAGGTTTTAATTCTCTTGTGTAAGATTTTAAGAAATGCTGTATCACCAATGTTCTTGAGGATATTAATGACTGAATTAAAAAATTTCTAGAAAACTTTTGTCTGAATGTATAAAATTTTCAGGAACAACTCAACCAATTTACTCTGATTATACTTTGCATGTATAAGATTGATAAAAGATAAAACCCTATGTCTAATTAAGCCTAGAAGAGTTCTTTCAATATAAAAGTATAGAATATGAATCTAAGTCACAATAAGCACTGAATTATAGTCTAATTGGAAGCATCTTTTTTAGAGGTAACAAGTGCATCTTAGAAGCAATGGTAACTTAAAGTCAATGAAATACAGTATATGCTTTAAAGTGATGGCTTTTTATCAGAAGATCAAGTTATCTTTAGAAAATGTGATATCCCAGGAAAAGCACTGGGTGGTGATCAAGAGGTCTAGCTGTGACACTAATTTGCTGGGAGACATTAAGTAGCAATGAAATTTTGCTTTATTTTACTGGTCACTTATGCAAAAATGGAAACAATTCGTTAGGAAGTAAATTATCTGGCAGAAGTAATTGTGCAAATTCACTTAGTGTTCCAAACATTTTCATGGCTCCTTACATACAAAACAATAATCCACATGGCACATAATGTTACAGCAGTCCTTTTACCGAAGATATGACAGTGCATTTCAAAATAGCAACTTTAGAATTAAGTATCTATAAACGCTCAAATATAGCATCAACTCTTAAGTCAGTGAAGCTATCTCTTCAGGGACCAGAGATAATATGATCCTTTTGGAAAATCTACAGAAAAAAAATCTGTCCATTTGTTTCTGTGATGATAAGAAAAATAAAAATTATTAAAATCAAATAGAAATGTGAATCCTGCCATTTCCTTGTCTACCACATATGAAGTAGAATCCTAGACACTCTTTGTTACCTGCTTCTGCCTTACTGTAGTTATAGCATGTATTATATTTGCATTTTATATTATTTCTTTATTAATTATGGTCCTTCTCTCCCTCAAGAACATAATGAGAGCAAAAGATTGGTCAGGACCTTTGTCTCCTAGGGAGTGTCTGATATATAAGGCATTTTCAATAAAAAACTGTGTGTAATGGTTTGATAAATTAGGTATTTGGGAAAATCTTTAAGCAAAAATATTGCTTTAAGCACTATATAAATGCAATATGTTGTGAGAATGAGACAAAGGACAGCATGGACCTTACCCTATATTTTCAAAGGCACATATGTATAGGGTATATTTATTTGCTTGGGGGCAAGTCCACTTATCTGTGATGCCCAGCAGAGATGTTTTCAATCGAAAAGATAAGGCAAGGGTTAAGAAAATCAAACTTGATCTTTCTTCTATTCTCTGGCTTCTCTTGTTTTCCATTCCATTCTGACATAGTTTAAGAGAAATTTTAATGTCATATATTCTATGACATGGAACAATTTAGTGATGGCTTTAAGAAGAATTTTGAGAGTAATTTTTATATCATAGTTACTGAAACTTAAATTATTCTTTTCTTTTAAATTGCTATGGTTATGTATTTATTATAAACTCTCAAAAAGAGCTTTTTACTGCTTTGTAGTTCTCTCTTGCTTAAATCTGGAATATATGTTTTAGCTATCAGTGAAATTACTAATCTATTTTCTAAACAATTTAATTTGAACAAGTTGCTGTTTCACCTTTTTCTTTAGATTTAGATCTTTGATCATCTATATATAAATAATTATTAATAATTTTATATATCTTTGTGTTTGTAGTACATGTTTGACCTTAAGCTAAACAATTTTGCAAAAAGCAGGTAATGAATAAATAATGTGTACATATGGACATTTAGAGAAAATTAATCTTTGAAGTTTTTTTTGTTTTTTCTTTTGTTTGCAATAAATGGTACTTCGCTTCTAGATATATATCTAATCACAATTATAGAATTGCTCCAATTTTTAAATTTTCAGACAACGATTTTTCATGTTTTCTCTCCTGATTATGCAAACTAATAAAGAGGGAACATTAAAGAAGGTCTCTGTCAGTTAATCTTCAGAATTTTTAAAATGTAACCTCATCTCCAGGTCTCAGATTACTTCCACTGAGGTAAACATTAATACACTAAGCATATTCTACAAGGATTTAACAAAAGTTGAATGCTCTCCTTCCTGTCTCTCATCAAAAGTCTAAACTATTCAGGCCATAAAAATAGTACTAACAACAACTAACATTTTTACGTCCTAACTACTTGTCACTAAGCACTAACACAACTGTGTATAACTAAAGCACGCAGTACTATATACATATTCCTTCATTTAATCTGAAAACAACCCTATGAGGTAGATAATATCTTAGAGTCTAGGTAAAGCAGTATGAAGAGGTATATTGAAAAAAACCTACAGATTTCCTCCTGTGTGTTTCTCCTTTACTTTTTTTTTCTTTCAGTTTTATTGAGATATAATTGACATACACTACTTTGCTTATACACAGAACACTATTACTGACACTTCTGGTCACCAAATGTGTGTGGGTTTTTTCCCCACACCAAAGCAATTCATGACACCAACTGGGTATCCTACAATTTAACTCAGTTCTGGAAATGGGTCAGATACCACAGGTTAAGAGCTCAGTCCCACAAGAATGTTCCCATGACACTTTAGATACCAACTGAAAGTAGTAGGTCCCCAGAGTACCCACAACTTCTGTCTGACTTGGCTAGAAAACGGAGGTTTTCACAATTCCCTCCTCGGGTTCTATTAATTTGCTAGAGCAGCTCACAGAGCTCAGAGAAACACTTATTTACATTTCCAGTTTATTGAAGAATATGATAAAAGAATACAGATGAACAGCCAGATGAAGTAATACATAGGCTGGGAGGGTCCCAAGCCTGGGACATTATGTCCCTGTGAAGTTGGGATGTATCACCCTGCACATGAATGTGTTCATCAACCTGGAAGTTCCCAGAACCCCCTACTCTTGGAATTTTATGGAGGCTTCTTCACGTAAGCATAATCAACTATTAACTCCATTTTTAGCCCCACTCCTTTCTTTGGAGGATGGGGGCGGAGCTGAAAATACCAAGCATCTAATCATGTCTTTCTGGTGACTAATCCCCATCCAAGAACCAACCAGGAGCCCACTCAAGAGTCGCCTCAATAGAACAAGATGTGTTCCTAGTGTTTTTATTACTTAAGAAATCACAAGGGTTTTAGGAACTCGGTGTCAAGAACTGGGAGCACAAACCCATATTCCATTACCTCATGAGAGGTAATGAGACTTACCTTAAAGAGTTTTCAACACAGGTCTTTCCAACTCTAGATCTCAGATCTTGACATCAGTGCTATAAGGAAATGCCATGAAATAATTAATTATCTTACAAAATACAACCTTGTCAATTACACAATTTTACTACAATGAAATATAGCTGGTTAAAACTACTACTATAGTTATTCCTAATAGTTCTATGTCTCAAACACCATACTTGAGAGGACTTAAACTGATGTATATTTAAGAAAATTCTAAGGTATACTAGTTAGTATGATAAGCAGATCTTTAATTTGAATAAGGAGACCTCCAATGTATCTTCTGTTATTCTTAAAAAAAAAAACAAAAACCCACATTTACCTTCAACACATTGTAATTTGGCTCAAAAATTTTACTACAGATGATTCCTTTGACCCATGTGTTTTTTAATTATTATTTATATGCTTTACAATTTGTCACATTATCTAGATATATTTCAATGTAAGTTCATTCAAAGTAAACTGCAGAACATACTCATATTCTTTTATAGATCATAACATTTGCCATGTTATAAATATTAATTTAATACTTTTAATTAAATAGGAATAATAAAAAAGGAATAATAACATAAGTATCAGAAAATAATTATTCAGAAAAAGTAGAGATACGGTATATGGGCCTAAGAAATATCTACTTGTTAGCTCTGCAGTTGTCCTAAAATGAATTTGACATGTGTGGTAAACTGAATAACCGCCCTCAAAGATGTCCTTGTCTTAATCTCTGGAACCTGTAAATATGTTACCTTACATGATAAAAGGAACTCTGCAGACGTGATTAAGTTTAGGATCTTGTGATAGAGAGATTATGCTAAATTACCTGGGTGTGCCCGAAGTAATCACAAAAGTCCTGTAAGAGGGAGGCAGCAGGATCAAAGTCATGAAAAGGAGTTGTGAAGATGGTAACTGAGGCTAGAGTGATGTACTTTGAAGACAGAGGAAGGGACCATGAGTCAAGGAAAGCAGGGAGCCTCTAGGAAAGGAAAATTAAAGGAAATGGATTCTCTTCTAAAGCCTCCAGAAGGTCCTGCCAACATCTTGATTTTAGACCTCTAGAACTATAAGAAAATAAATTCATGTTCTTTTAAGCTACTAAGTTTATAACAATTTGATAGAGCAGCATTTGAAAACTAATAAATTACGGTTGTTAAATAGAACTTCTCCCACTTTTACCTCTGGCCAAGATTTACCAAAAGTTTGTTTTAAGCAAAAACAAGCAAACCAACATATTGAATACAAAAATAAAAACAAAACAAAACCCAAACTACCAAAAATAAAAAAAACTGTATGTGAAAAGTAGTTTTCAAAACAATGGATATCATGCAATGAATGTTAGCCATCCCTGACAGGCACGAAACAAATAAAAGCAGTCCAACAAGTTTTCTAGTTTAATGCTTTGAGAGACTCTTCAGGCCATGGCACAGGGAGGAGGAAACTAGGCGTAACCTGGAGAATGCACTGAGCTGAGGAGACAAGCAGAGTCTGAGGAGAACCTGGCAGCAAGATTCCACAGAACAGAGTCCCTGAAGAGAAGGGGCCGCTGAAGAGACCTACAGCTCTGGGGATCTGCTAGTGAGGAAACCACCTGAGGCTGAAGGAATGCCAACCATAAGAATTAGAGTGAATGGGGCCTGGAACACAGACATGGCGTGAATCGTGTCTGACTCCACCAGGCAGCCTGTGTAAACTCCTAATTCACTTGACAGAGTGCTCAGAAAATGTTTACCTCAGTAGTGGGGTATAATTATCCATAAACTGAGCACTGTTCCAGGCACATATAACAAATTAAAAAAAACAAAACACCTGAAAGGACCAAACTTCTTTCCAAGTAACTTCTCTGAGTCCCCAAAGCTTAATATTTATATAAGTGCAACAAAATACGCACGAGGGGCTGCGTGGCACATCCTGCAGGCGGTGGCGGGCAGGCGGCCGGGCGCAAGATGAGGAAATTTCGGTTCCTTAGGCAGAGCTTCCACCCGCCGCACGAAAAGCTAAAGCAGGAGCTCTTCGCCTTCCCCAAGACCGAGGAGCATGGCTTCCCCAACCAGCCCAGCCAGCGCCCTGGCCTTCGACCCTGAGCTTCGCGTCATGGCCTGCAGCACCAGGTCTGGAGCCGTCAAGATCTGTGGTGCCCCCTGGTGTGGAGTTCACGCGCCTGCACCGAGACATGGCCACCATCACCCAGATGCACCTCCAGCCCGGCCAGGGCCACCTCCTGACCCTGCTGGATGACAGCAACCTCCATCTTTGGGAGATCGTCCACCACAATGGCTGCGCCCACTGGGAGGGAGCCCTCAGCTTCCAGCTGCCTAGGCGCCTGGACTTTAACAGTGCCACTGGCCTGCTCAGCTTCTCGCATATCACAGTGGTCCGTCTGGTGGCTTCTGGTGACAGGGCAGCCCTGGGCACTGAGGGTGGTAGCATCGTCTTCCTGGATGTTCCCACCGTGACGCTGCACGAGGAGGGCAGACCCTTGGCGCTGAAGAAGTTCCCGTGAAGGTGAGGCCATCAGGCTTCCCAGCATCCTCTTTGCCGGTCAATCAGCTACCCGCTCACACCACCCCTGCACCCTGCTCCTGCCATGCTCCCTCTGGGGGGATATACTATACATATATACAGTACGTACTATATATATATATAGTACATGCACATGCACATGCACATGTGGGCACCCACATACACAAGGGATAAATTTCAAAATGAATGGTATCTAATCAGATTGCCAGGCATGAAAGAAGTAGAAAAATAAAACCCGCAATGAGAAGAGTAACTATCAATTGAAACCAGATCAAAATTTACACTGATATTAGAAATATCAGAGAAGAATTTTAAAACATTATAACTCTGCTGTATATGCTGAAAATGCTAAGTAAAGACCCGGAAAACATTTTTTAAAGACTCAAATCAAATTTCAAGAAATACAAACTACAATGCATATAATGAAAAATATACAACATGAGCTTAATGCAGATTAGAAATTACAAAAGAAAAGATTAGTGAACTTGAAAGATAGTCATAGAATTATCCAAATTATGTTATCTAATGGAATAATCCAAAGTGAAACACACAAAGAAAAAAAGGATTAAGAAAATGAAAAGAGCATAGGAGACCTGTGGAACAATTCAAATGATCTAATATGCATGTAACTGATATTTCTTAATGAGATGAGAGTGGGGAGACAGAAAATTTTTGAAGAAAAAGTTCTAAATTTGATTAAAACTATAAACCTACAATTCCAACAAACATAATGTATTGTAAATACAAGAAACTTGAAGAAAGCTACACCCATACAGAATATAATCAAATAGATCAAAACTAGACAAGGAAAAAACTTAAAAACAGCCAGAGGCAAATGATACATTACACACAGAGAAACAAAAATATTGATGGCGGCAGAGCTCTCATCAGACATAACACAAGGTGAGAAAACACTGCATCAATGTCTTTAAAATACTGAATTAAAAAGAAAATCAACCTGGAATTCTGTTCTGAGTAAAAATATATTTCATAAACAAGGTGAAATAAAGGTGCTTTCAGACATTCAAAGCTGAAATAATTCTTCACTAACAGACCTGTTCTATAAGAAATGGTTGGGACTTCCCTGGTGGCTCAGTGGTTAAGAATCCACCTGCCAATGCAGGGGATAGGGGTACGAGCCCTGGTCCAGGAAGATCTCACATGCCGCGGAGCAACTAAACCCGTGTGCCACAGCTACTGAGCCTGCACTCTAAAGCCCGCGAGCCGCAACTACTGAGCCTGTGTGCCACAACTACTGAAGCCTGTGCACCTGGAGCCCATGCTCCACAACAGGAGAAGCCACCACGATGAGAAGCCCGCGTACCTCAAAGAAGAGTGGCCCCTGCTCGCCACAACTAGAGAAAGCCCATGCAGCAAAGAAGACCCAACGCAGCCAAAAATAAATAATTTTTTTAAAAAAGGATTACTATTGTTTAAAAAAAAAAAAAGAAATGGTAAAGGACATCCTCAAGCAGAAGAAAAATAATAACAGCTGGAACACTGAATCTATACAAAGGTAGGGGAAAAGAAATATAAATTACAACTAAATGGGTAAATATATGATTTTTTCTTAATATTTAAATCTCAAAAAATCACCACAAACTTCCACATCTAGAAAGATGAAATAAATGTAAATTTTTCTATTCCTCCATTAAATATAGTTAGCATTCTGTACATTATATATAAAACAAATATAAAAAGTTTCTGAAAGAGAGAAGGCAAAATAGCTAGAGAACTCAAGATTTAAGAAATGTGCTCAAAAAAAAAAAAAAAAATGAAGTTCTTAGGAAGTAAATCCAATAAAACATGTCCAGTTTTGTATGCTGAAAATTATAAAATGGTGATGAAAATAGTCAACAAAGATCTAAATAATTGGAGAGATATAGTGTGTTTATGGATTGGAGGACTCAACATAGCAAAAATATCAATTCTCCCCAAATTGCTATATAAGTAATATACAATTTTTATCAAAATTCAAGAATTTGTAGAAATAGACTAAAACTATTATAAAATTTGCATAGGAAAAGGAAGAAACTTGAATAGCTTAAAAATGTTTTGAAAAAGAACAAAGTGGGAAGAATCAGTCTACCCAATTTCAGTTACTAGATAGCTACAGTAATCGAGACTATGTGATACGGCCAGATAGACAAACACAAATCATGGAATAGAACAGAAAACCCAAAAACAGACCCAACAAATATGCCCAAACTGACATTTTTTTAAGGTGCAAAACTAATTCAATGGAGTAAAGATAGATTTTTCAACAAGTAGTGCTTGAAGAATTGGACATCCATAGATTAAAAAACAAAAAAAAAAAAGAACACAACCAGTTTCACATCTCATAAAAATATTAACTCAAAATGGATTGTGGATTTAAATGTAAAACTATAAAATACTTAGGGGAAAAAAAAAACTAAGGGAAAATTTTTGATATCTAGGGCTAGGCAAAATGTTCTTGGACTTGATGCCAAAAATACATTTTATAAAATAAAAATAGATAACTTATACCATATCAAAACTTAAAACTCTGGCTCTGCTAAATACCCTGATAAAAGAATGAAAATATACGCTGCAAAGTGGGAGAAAATATTTGCAAACCATTAGTCTGTCAAAGGACCAATACCTACAGTACATAAAGAACTTTCAAAACTCAACAGTAAAAAACAAATAATGCAATTAGAAAATGGGCAAAAAACATAAAGAGACATTTAATTGAAAAGAATATATAGCTGACAAATAAGCACTTGAAAAGATGTTAAACATCACTAAAGATTAGAGAAATGCAAATTAAAACCACAATGAGATATCATCTCACATCCATCAGAATATCTAAAATAAAAATAGTGTCAACATCAAATGCTGGTAAAGATAGAGATGTGAAAGGGCCAGATGGGAAAGCCAGCCTCTCGCTCCTTCCAATTGCAAGTCTTTCAGCTGAAGCCGATCTCAGCCTGGGATGGTAGAAAAATCTTATGTTAAATAAACTCAAAATTTTGATTATTAAATAGAATTGGGCTATTTTCTAAACTGAGATGGTTTTAATTCAAAGTGGCCCACAAACTACTTATATTATACAGAAATGTATTGGAACTGAACAAAGTCTGAGACTGAAGATCTAGCCTCTATTGAATCTATATTGGGAAGAGTGGAAGACAGTTTCTTTATGATATATCATTAATTGTAACTTGTAAAATATTGTGATTCATGTAATAAGCAAGAGATTGCTGAGAAATCATTCAAAACAGTTAAAATACTTACTTTTGACAAAGAATTTCAGAAATAGGAACATGAATAAGGTCCAGTATTACACAATTAATGAATCCCATTTTTTTAAACAATCCCTGTAAAAGAGGTATCCAAATATTCTCTGGAACATGAAGTCACTGATGGTAGTGCTCCTGGTGATAATGGACCTGTTAATGCATTTTTGTATTTAACCAAGAACGATGTATTAGAATACCTTTAAATATTAAGAATATTTATAATAGGAAATGTCATACCCTTTTGTAAGTATAATTGAAAGGACTTTATTCCTTTTCATCTGCAAATAAACACCACATCTCTATTGGCATCTTTATTAGTATTGCTTAAACTGATGTTTTCACAACTGCCCCTCGTGAGAACCCTGCACTGGGAGTCAGCAACTCTGGATTCTTTTTTCACCCTGTTGCTGGCTTAACACATTACTCTAGAAATACTACGTAACCTCTCCCTCCTCTCTTTCCACATTTTTTAAAAGACATGTATTATAGCTACTCCAAATATGCCAGAAAATCATTTTCAAGTGCCAAGCATGTATTTATGGCGTGGTTTCCCAATATCTGGAAGTATGCTTTACCTTGTGCTTAAAGGAAACTTATTGAAAGATTTAAAGTTGCCTAGAAACAAGCTGAAACTGAAGTTTAAAAAATGGGATTGGAAGGTGCTAGAATAACCAAGTATTCATATGGGGAAAAAACATTCCCTTCTATTTCACCCAATACATAAAAAAAAAAATATTTAATGGGCAAATTCATAGAGACAGAAAGTACAACTGTGTCTACCAGGAATTTAAGGGGAGAGGGGAATGGGGAGTTACTGTTTAATGGATACAGAGTTTCAGTTTGGGATGGTGAAAAAATTCTGGAGATGGATAGTAGTGATGGTCACTCAGCAGTTTGAATGTACATAATGCCAATAAGTTATACACTTAAAATGGTTAAAATCATCAATTTTATGTTATATATATTTTACCAAAAAATACAATTGAAAAGAGAAAAGGAATTGAGTCTTTGGAAAGCAGGGCGGCCCTCATAGCAACCTCTGGTCCTAACTAATGTGTGGCTTATCAAGTAGGATGGGATAAAACCACTGCCTCACTTAAAGGCTGGGGTTAAAAGACAATAAAATAATGCTTCAGGACTTTAAAGTATACATCAAACTGGTGGAATAAAAAATGCATAGCAAGTATATGTTACAAATGTGTGCTTAGAACTATAAAAAAAAGTGAAATAGCATAATTTCCATTAGACTGAGACATCAGACTCCCTTGAGATGCCATACATCGCGTCCTACGTGATATGAGCAGTTTAATGTATGCCAATTATACCTCAATAAAACTGTTAAGAAATTTTTTCTTAATTCAAAGTGAATGATAGAAAGAAATTTAAAAGCTAAAAATATAAAACTTCTAGAATAAAAGAGAAAAATATCTTTATGATGTTAAGATAGACGAAGGTTTCTACAGAACACAAAGAGCCTTAACAATAAGAGAAAAAATTGGTAAATAAGACTTCAACAACAACAATATGTATGCTCATCAGAAGGAATAATTAAGAAAATAAAAACATAAACCACAGACCTGGATATTAATATCTGCAATGCCTATATGTGATAAAGAACTTGTATCTAGAATATACATGTATGCATATATATATATATATATATATTTTTAATCCCTAAAACTCAATAATAAAAAGACAAACACAATACAAATGGGCAAACAACTTGACAGACACTTCCCCAAGAACATACAACTGGCCAGTAAACACATAAAAGGTGTTCAATATTATTACTCATCATAGAAATGCAAGTAAAAACCACATCACTAGAATTGCTAAAATTAAAAAGAATCACAAAATCAATTGTTAGTAGTAGACATGTGGAGCCACTGGAACTCCCATATTTTGCTGGTGAAAGAGAAACTGGTACCATCACTTGGAAAACCACTTGGCAGTTCACTATAAAGTTAAAACATACCTACCCTGTGATTGAGAAAATTCACCTCAAAATACTTTTCCGGAGGGAAATAAAAACTTCTGTCCCAAAAACCCTCGTATAAGAATGTTTATTACAGTTTTATTTATAATACTAAAAACCAGAAACAAATTAAAATGTGAATGAGTAAACAAATTGTAGATATTTATACAAGGGGATACTAGCTAGAAATATAAATAAAAGTACAATCAAGGCACACAACAGCATGGATGAATTCCACAGAAATCATTTTGGGCAAATGAAGCCAGGTATTTAAAATTCCATTTACATACAGCTGTAAAACAGGAAAAACTGGTAACAGAAATTAAATCAATTTTTGCCTTGTATTTCGGGAGAAACTGAATGTAAGAGATTGAATGTGAAGGTGCATGAGGAAATGTTCTGAGGTGATGGAAATGTTTTCGATTATAGTGTGGTCACATAGGAATATATATTTGTCAAAACTCATTCCACTGAAAACTTAATACCTATGCATTTTA
Organism: Stenella coeruleoalba; assembly: GCF_951394435.1. Classification (NCBI taxonomy): domain Eukaryota; kingdom Metazoa; phylum Chordata; class Mammalia; order Artiodactyla; family Delphinidae; genus Stenella; species Stenella coeruleoalba. Next base: position 41,378,869 of record NC_137151.1, read on the forward strand.
TTCAAATTATACTTTGTGATGATTAATTTTATGTGTTAACTTGGAAGGTATTTGTGGATGAGATCAACAGTTAAATTGGCAGTTTGAGTAAAGCTCTCCATAATATGGGTAGGCCTCATTCAACCAGGTGGAGGCCTGAATAAAGCAAAAACGACTGGCCTCCCTAGCAAGAGGACTGCCTTCCTCCAGCTGACTACCTTTAGACTTCATCTGCACCGTTGGCTCTCTGGCCTGCCACCCTACCCTGCCAATTCTGGACTTGCTAGCCTCCATATTTGTGTGAGCTAATTTCTTATAGCAAATCTCTCTCTCTACCTCTCATATATACATATACACAAACACACATCCTATTTTTTCTCTGGCAAACAATGATGAATATGTACCTCAAATCCAGAAAATAGTATAAAGCAAATTCTCCAGAAACAATATGCTAATTCAAGGAAATCCTTCCAAGACAGTAGATTCCATTCCAAGCCAGATTCAGAGTCCACATCTCAGAGGTAGCCAAAAATACTGTTTATTTTTCTTTATGAATCTTGCATAATCCTACTACTGGGAAAATCAAGTTTGAGCTTTCATTCTATCAACTTTTTCCTTCCTGAAGGTTCTAAGTCACTATCCGCCATGTAATCTATTTCTTAGCAGCTATTTCAATTTGTCCCTACTCTAGGACCAGAGTCATTATGGCTATACTCCTACAACAGAATCTTACTGCTCTTCATGACCTTTCTGGGTCATGGCTGGAAGCACTTGGAATCAAACAAGGCCCCTCCAACCTGTCAGGGTCTGAATAAAGTGTCTGCCTTCCCTGCACTGTGTAGCTGAAATTCCTGCTCACCTGTTTGGCTGTTAGCCACTGTTTTCTGCCAGGTTTCTTGAAATCTTGCTCTACACAGGCATAGCTGAAGAATCAGCCAACTACTTGAGAGAAAATTTGCATACAGATTATTGTATCCACTTTGCTGAAGTTCATTTCGCCAAGATGTTTCTCCCTCAAGTCCCATCCATTTTCTCAGTTCCAAGCTCACTTTTGTAAAATAGGCCATTTTCTGCCTTGGCTCTATTCCTAGGAACTGAAAGCCAAAAAATATCTTCAGACGAAACAGCCAAAATATTTGAGTAACATCATTTTCCTTCCTTTCTCTTAAAGAAAGGAGCCCTATACCCAGCCTGTCTCAGTTGCTCTCCAGGGCTTTCCAAAAGTTGCTTTGTGTAGTTTGTCCATATTTAGTAATTATTTTCAGGGACATCACAGCTAGAACCAAGGTTAGCAGAGTGCATCTTTAAAAACATAAATTTTATCAAGTCACCCCCACTCTCCAACCTTAAAATCCTTCAATGGCTTCCAACTACACTTTGAACGAATTCAGATACTTAGCCTTGACCTAAAAGGACTGCATAATCTGACCCTGCCTATCTCTCCTGGTTCACCTAGAGCCACTGCTGCATTATGTTCAGAGTTACTTAGCCACATGTCCCTTCTTGCAACTCTTGAAACATAACACTACCATATATAAAATAAACAACAAGGACATACTGTATAGCACAGGGAACTATGTCCAATATCTTGTAATAACCTATAATGGAAAAGAACTGAAAAAAATGAATGCAAACATAAGCATATATATATATATATTATATATAACCAAATCACTTTGCTGTACACCTGAAACTAACACAGTATTGTAAATCAACTATACTTCAACTAAAAACAAAAGACAGAACTAACATAACAAGCCTCTTGGTGGCTCAGGGGTCTTTATTTTGGCTACCCCCTCACCTCTGCTTGAAACACTCTTCTCTCTCTTATTAGCTTATTTCTTCTCATGATTGACGATGATTGACCCCAATGCAACTTTTTCAGAGAGGCCCTCCTTAATGACATTATGTAATTTCATACTCCCTTGTTATTCACTATTTCTGTACACTCCATTTCACTTTACTCTTTCAGTGTGCATCACAATATAAAAAGTTACATAGCAAAATCATACCCAAAGAAATGGAGAAAGTGAAGAAGAAATAAGTAGGATTTAGCTAAGCAGAGAAAGAGAATACAATTACAACATCTGCAAAGTCACTTACATGCAGAGATTAGTAATAATATTCAAGTCCGAGGAAGGGAGATGATAAAAGGGAAGTGAATATGTAAGGCTTTTACTAAAAAGTCAAGTCACTTTTTGTATACTGTTGCAAGATTTGATTGACTTGCAAAATGAACAATTAACAAACATGAAATTATTTTATTTTTATCAATACTTAGGCCAAATTTGCTTTGTGTGTCCTCATCTCTTTCTATGCAAGTGAAGAAAATTAACATTAGTGGTGTCTTTTGTTCTCAACTCACTCATACAATTAATGGGATTTTTGTTTTCTACTAAAAACTGTCTTCAAAGTATTTTATGTATTCATCTTGCAGTAAGATTAGTAAATCTTTATTAAATCTGTTGCACATATTTTAAAAGTTCTTGACATTTATTATAATTTTTTGCCATATCAAAGTTTGAATTTTTGCAGTTAAATCTGTCTTTTTCTTTATCACTCCTCTTGATGTGTCACACTTAGAAAGTACTTCCCTACCCTAAGATGCATTCAAGTTTTTAAGTCATCTTAAAATTTTATTGTTAGTATGTATTAAATACATGAGAATTTCTTTTGATTTATGTTGTAAATAGGGAATCTAAATTATCATTTCCTAAATGTCAATCATCACTATATACTATATGATAATATTTTCCCCATAGCTTTAAGATGTCAATAATAAAATACTTAATATTTACAATTATATGAATACGTGTGAATTCAGTACATACACACATACACCCCTGTATCTAGGTATTTTGCTCTGCTTAATTGATACATCCATTAACCTTTATAATAGTGCTTCTTAATGACTATTTGTTAAATAAATAGAATTAAATTACATATTAATTAGTCATTAAATTTTTACTTAATATTTATTTAGTAACCAAATTAAATATAGCATCTCAACTTTACATGTATATTTTAATATGTTCTAAAACAAAGCACTATTTTTTACTCTTGTTTTCAAAAGTTATTGAATATTTTACTTTGTTTTTTCTTAAAGTAACAATATGAAATGATCATCTCAGACCACATTAGAAAAACATGTCACATTTGATGTATAAAAGAGTCATCTAGAGACTGGTATAAATATACTGAGAGAAATGTTTTCTACAGAGCTGGGATAAAACTAGATTTCAAAGATTTGCTCAACCTTATTTTGATTCATCCAGTGCCTTACTGAGTACATAGAAACCTTTCAGTAAATATTTATTGATTGAAAAACATATTTGAAGGCGTTTCAAATGTGAGCTATTTGTCCAAGCTGTACAAATAAAATTACACAGATAAAAAAATTCCCCTTTATAATTTTATTAGACATGAGTTTTCAACCAGCTTGAATTAACAATTAATACATGTTTATTGGCTGCTTGTAGAAGTCTCAATTGTTTTTACGGTATATACAAAGAAGTAGAAGATGTAATGAGTCTCTTGTTTCAAATAGTTGGCAATAAAATGGGGAAACGTAATGTGTATTTAACCACTAGGAGGAAATTAAGAATTTTTAGGGGAAGGAAGTTTGTAAGGTCTGGAATCGCATAGGTTCCCTTACAGAAGGCTAAAGAAGGATGGATGGCCTTTCACCTTAGATACATAACAATAGGCAGGGAAAATGTCAACACAGCAGAGATCCTCCCCTCTAGTACCAGGAATCTTGGTGTGAGAGCTTTGATGAACTATTCCCATGAAGCAAGTAGACTTCATGAGTCCTATGCCAATTATTTTAGATGGAATTCTTTTTGAAAATATACTTAACTGGAAAAAAGTAAAATATGATATTTTTACTTTTTACACATAGTGTGCATTTTCCTTTCTTTTTTTTATTTTTTACTTTCATTTTTTAAATTCCATTTTCAGGCAAAAGGCTTGGGTTCTTGGCAGAGGTTATTAATGTAAGTATTCAGTTCTGTATTCTCCAGTTCCTAGTACTACACAGACATTTAGGTTATCTATTTTCTACATATTTATTTTCGTTAACTGCATATACAACAAACGAAGGAAATAAGGGAAAAAAGGATTAAATATATTTAAGCCCACTGTGTGTTGTGCCTGTAGACATGATGTTAGGAATCCACATGAAAATACAAAGATCAAGCCCTTCAACAGGTCTGATTTTTGGTGCATTGGGCCAAGACACATGCAAGAAAAAAACAGAGCAGTTAATGAGTTAGTGAAAAAATTTATTAAGATTAGAACCTACATAATTAGATGATACTTGCTGATGTTTTTCTTAGTGTGTATATATCATATATCCTTAAAATATCTGTAATATTTTGTTTGCTTGGAGAAATAAATTCAAAACAAAAAGCTTCACAACAGATATGTCAACGTAAGGATCACATTTCATATTTTATCCTGGAATGTTTATGAAATCTCTGCTCCATTAAGTCTTCACCCCAATAACCTTAGAAAGCCCATTGATATTACAGTTTAGTTCTTGTTCGTTGATATTTATATCTTTCAGCAATAAATGCTTTTATTTTGAAATTGCTTATGAACAGGTTAAACTAGTTCACCATATGCAGAAAATAAACACGTATTTTCCCTCGGATAAAATGCCAAGAATATGAAAATAAACAGGTGGATTTATGGATGTATACCAAAACATCACTAAAGCTTAGTTGATTCTGCTTACAAAGTCACCTTAATATTCAGTGGAGATCACTGCCAGATCCATTCGACAATAGTGATTGATGTAAATAAGTAAAGACAGAATCATTCCCCCAATTATATTGCGTCCTAGCTCAGCTGTTCAGGCTAGGCAGCCATGGTTCCAGATACTGAACTTTCTCTGTCACTCTCCCCTTCGTTAGTTCTCTTTTATCTTCAAACATTTTATAGAAAATAGCCCACTTTTGACCCTAGAGGGGTTTTTTGTTTGTTTGTTTGGTTTGGGGTTTGATTTTGGCCATACCACATGGCATGCCGGATCTTAGTTCCCCAACCAGGGATCGAACCCATGTCGCCTCCAGTGGAAGTGTGGAGTCCCAACCACTGGATGGCCAGGGAAGTCCCAACACAAGAGTTTTAATATAAAAGTAAAAAGGTCTCTCTCTCTCTCACTCCTAGACCTAGGTCAAGATGGGAAGGGGCATAGGGAGACTCAAGTGTCCTCAGTAACTTTACTTTGGTTTTGATATGTAGTAATGACTGAAAATGGAGTAACCAAGGCATTTAGCTCCCAACTATCTCTTCTTATACTCAGGGTGAATCGATCAGCAAGGTTCATGCTCTGCAGGAAAGCCCTGTGAGCAAACAGATAACAATTTATGCTCCTGCAAATCCCTTCATAAACTGCACCCTTGCTGTTAGTGTTCTTCTTAGCAAAGAAGCTCCCGGGAGAATGGGAGATATAGAGTGTCCAATAAGTAAAACAAAGTCCTTTGGATTTCTCAACTTTTTGGAAAAATATTCTTATCCTAGTAGATAGTTCACAACACTTAGATTTTAATAGAAGTTTTTTTCCAGTTTTCTGTTCTAGTCTAACCTTGCCTATAAGCTGTTTCAAAGGGGCCCTCAATAAATAGGACTTCTACAACAAGTGTGATGGTTTTCATCAGTTAATGAGAATCAACTTGGATGTGTATATCAGTTACTGTCAACATTATGATGACTCTGAACCACAGTCATAGTGGCAGTCTCTTGTTTAATGTTTTTTTCCTTCTCCGTTCAATGTGGTCATGACTCACATGTTAAGAATAGTACTACTTCATAGTGTAAAAAATTAATAAACAGAAGCCTCAATAAAACAGAGCTGCAAGATCAGAAAGGGGAATTCTCATGCCCTGTGACGGTAGCAGAGCCCGACGGTAGAAAAACTCTTCTTTCCTGGCAAGGACTCAGTCAATAAAAAGCCATAGACTCTTTGTTACTATAGAACTACCAACGTCCTTTTCCTCTTTATAAAAGCTTTCTCCTTCCCTTGTGGGGTGGGAACTTGCATGTGGCCGCCATTGTTGCAGACCCCAAATTGTAATTCTCTGCTGATTCCAATTAAACCTATCTTTGCTGGAGAAATACAGGGCAGTCTGCTTATTTCAGGTCAACAATAGTATTGGGAGAATTAAATGAATTGATACATTATAGCATTTAGAACAAAGTAAGCATTCAATGAGCATTAATAATTTGACCTTTTTGCTTCTTGCTGTGGCTGTTGTCTCTATAATTACCAGTACTGAATGCCAGACTGCATGACTGCCTCACCCTCCCATTCCCTTTCCAGCCCCCATATCCTCTGGACCATTGCAGATATGAACCGGAAAGCAGATGGGAGTCAGGGCATGATGGTAGGGAAGGAACAGCCCTCCACTTTAACTTTGACATAGGGACTTAAAATAGGTCCTCCCCTAAAACTCTCCCAGCAGGATTGTGACTAAATTGCAACTTTACAAAAGATTTAACTGAAAGTTCATGGTTAACAGAGGGGTACACAATCAGCAGTTATTTTCAAGTGCCAATCCATGTGGTTCATTTCAGAGCACTCTAGCCCAAGATTACCCACATGGATTTCCTAACAGTCTGGCACTCTAGATGACAACTTACCCACAAGCAGTAAGGTCAGTTTAGCTTTCATTATCAAAAAGGCAGTGGAGCATTCTGTTCTACATTTAATAATTATGATACCCAGAGAAAAATATTCTCCCATTACCCCAAATGAAGACTTGTTTCTCAATTTTCTCATTTCTTCAGATTCTGGTTTATCCCAGAATCTGCTGTTTCCTCTGAATCATTTTCAACAAAAACTCTCATCTCTACAATATAACAATACAGTTTAATGTAGTGTAATCCATTCTAATTCTTCTAAAGAAAAGAAGCATTTCTACCATCTGTTTCCTCCAGCCTTCTCATCCAGGCAAATACAGCAACAAAGTCAAGAGGGACAGAAACTCTCCCTCAGCCAAATGTACACAATTTTATATTGCAAAGTTGAATATTTAGCTTCTTCATCTAAATCATCTGCATTTCGGTAAAGGGACACGTCAGTTCTTGCCACAGAACAACAGTTGGGTACATTATGGGATACCATGAACAATTACAGATGCACTCATTAATTTATTTCAAAAATTGCTTTAATTGCTAATGATATGCCTAGCACTGGAAAATAAAAACAATTAAGAAAAAAATTTTGAAACATGAGCCTGTCTTCTGAAGCTAAAAATCTAGTGTTAGAGAAATAATAAATAAGTTAAAAACCAAAATATTATTATAGAGTGCTGTAAGTTTCATGAAGGAAACAGGGATCTGTGCAAAACAATGGCAGATGGCATTAGTGAAGATATGGCATCCTTTCAGTCACTGTGTGCTTTGTTCAGCAATAGTATGTTTTCTGGGTATGATCTTATTTTTGAAAATATCATTGTCTATGTTACGTCTAAAAAGTACAGAAGCTGGGTTAATAGTTGAAAATATTACAAAAAAGTGTTACAAAAAAGCGTTTCGCGATAGTGAAACTAGAAGTGGTAGCAATAAAAATAATTAAATATGTAAAGAAAATGGCAAATTTGGCATGTCAGGGATCAATCTTTTGAAAATAATATAGATTCTGAGGAAAAAGTAGCAAAGTATACATTATATGCAGAAGTCCATAACCAGCAAGAGTGGTCTGCTGTCTTCCCTCATCCCCCATCTGCTCTGTTATTCCAGAGTTTTAACAAGCATCCAATAATCCTATATATGTTTCTTATATACCAGGTTTATTGCTCATTTATTCCCATAAACTGCAAATTCCACAAGATCAGGGTTTTCTTGTGTGATGAATTTCAAGCACCGTGAATAGTACTTTATGCATAGCAGGGTTAAATAAATATTTGTTAAATCAAGAAATATGTAAGTAAATGAGTGTACAAATGAACCAACAAAGAATCTAATAATTTCAAAATGAATAATATTGGATGAATTCTAAAATTAACTTGCATTTTTGTCTTTTAAAGCTCTCTGAAGTAGACCCATTTAATCTTCCCTATTTTTCCTTTCTCCTATAGAAAGCTGGTATAATTTCTACATATAAGTAATTTTCATGACATTTTTTATTGAAGTATAGTTGAATTATAATGTTGCGTTAATTACTGCTGTACAGCAAAGTGACTCGGTTATGCATATATATACATTCTTTTTCATATTCTTTTCCATTATGGTTTATCACAGGATATTGAATATAGTTCCCTGTGCTATACAGTAGGACCTTGTTGTTTATCCATTCTATATATACCAGTTTCCATCTGCTAATCCCAAACTCCCAATCCAACCCTCTCCCTCACCCTTCCCTCTTGGCAACCACCAGTCTATTCTCTATGTCCCTGATTCTATTTCTGTTTCACAGATAGGTTCATTTCTGTCATATTTTAGAGTCCACATATTAAGTGATATCATGTGGTATTTGTCTTTCTCTTTCTGACTTACTTCACTTAGTATGATAATCTCTAGTTGCATCCATATTGCTGCAATGGCATTATTTCATTTTTTTATGGCTGAGTAGTATTTCTAATTTTGATTACTTATATGTTTTATTAAAATATAAGAAAATAATGTGAAAAACACTGGGGGAATAATTCATATGAGCAAATATAGGGATTTTAAAAATATTCTAATATGATGGTCAATATATTCATTCATTAGTTCAACAGATATGTTTTGAGCATCTGCTATGTGTCAGGGGTATAGCTTTGAAAAAGGAAGACAATATTACTGAACTCATGGAAACACATGCAAAGAAGTAAACACACTGAGTTATTTCAGACAGTGCTAAATGCAGTGAAAACTTAAAATGGAGAAGGGATGAGGATCTTGTTTTTGGTCAAGGTAATCAGGGAGAGTCTCTATCAGAGGTGACTTTTGAATTGAGACCAGAATGGAGAGATTGCACACCCTATGGGAACGTGGAAGAACAGAGTTTTCTAGGCAGAGAGAACAAGTATGTGAGATTAGAGGGAGGCAACATGAGCACAGGTACAGAAAGGAATGAAGTCCAGTACGGCTGGAGGCCACTGAGAAAAGAAGAATATGATGTGTGTTGAAGTCAGAAAGGTCTCAGGGAGCTAAATCACTCTGGGCCTTGTTGACACGGACAGTGTTTGGCCTTTATTTCTTGTTCACTTGTACTTCGCTGGAAGGTTTCATCTTGCAAGTAACAAAATTTGATTTATTTCAGTTTTAAAAATATCCCTAGCTGTGTATAGAAAATGACCAGCACTGCTGGGGGAAAATATCTTCCTCATGTGTAATTTTCTTTTTCCTATGAAATCTCTCGGTGAGGAAAGATAGTATATTGAATTACTATTACAATTCTATGCGTCTTGCCTTTGATGCTTTAAATGTCACAGTTCTGAAATTTTATTCATGTGCACCACAAATACAATTTTTTTTTAAATTGATCATTAATTTTTGTCGAAAAGGTGTCTACTTCTTTAGAACTTAAGTTCTCCACAATGTGGGGGAAAAAAATTAATGACAGTTACTCCAGTCCAAGGATATTACTTTTGATAGAAGTATCCCTAAATCTTGGTTTACTTCAGTCCTTTTCAGTGAAATTGCACATTAACGTTGGCAGGTTGCAATGGGTAAAAATCATCAATATTCCACTTCTTATTCCTCCTAACAAACTGAAGCCTGATGGGCTAAAGTAAATTTAAAATCTAAACCACAATGTTGTATTAAATTCAGTTTTGGCAGTTAGTAGATATTTTTTATCCTACAACAACAGATGTGACTAAAAGAATTGATCTTGTTGACATCGCTACCCTTGTATGGATAGAAATCAATATTAACAATATAATTTACCATTGCATATTTTGGCAAGGAAATTTTAACCATTCATAAAGTCAGGCTGAGCTTGTTCTCCATTGCAGTGTCACAGCCTACTTCTGATAGAAAACATTTTTATCTGCAATTGGCTAAGTCATTTATCTTAGTGAGACATCACAGGCAGTAGATGGCATCAGCAAATAGATATAGGAAAACCGCCATCATTAATTATAGTGAAGGCTGGAATTGGGGTCGCTGAGCTTCCAGTGACAGACTCACAAAGGAGGTAATACAACTTGTGATTCAAGTACAATTAAGTGTAATATATTAATGTCTTTTTAGTCACCTCTTTAAGTGCAGGATTAACTCTAAGTCTTCATTATAATGACTAGTGTCCAACCAAATTTGGGAGTGTCTGATCTAGATTTAGTACTGTCTTTGCATTTGAGCTTCCTGACAAGATTCATGACAATCACCCATGTGTTATGGGTAACATTAGCCAGTATCTACACACAAAAAATAAAGTGGAAGACTGAAACAATACTCCAGATAGTTTTTCCCACATTTTGATTGTCTGCATGATTACAATTTCAAGAGTAATTTGCAGAGAAACAACAAGTTTTCATTTTCTGAAGTTTTCTGTAAAGGTTATTTAACATAGAGTTATGTAAGAGCATAATCATTTTGACAAATAGGACATACTTTCAGAACATAAAATGGAATAAATAAGATTATATGAAAAATGTGGAGTACATTTTGTCCCTGGCAAAAGGTATTCAAATCTGGCTGACCCTAATAACTATTAATCAATATTAATTTGGTTACTTATGCATTTAGCTATTGTGTTTTATATTTTCTGTCTTAAAATTTGCAGTTTTTAAATACATTTCTACCTTTGTTCTTCCATATTTATTGTAGTTTGTTTCTCTCTAGCCTCTGGTTCTTCTATTTGATGCCTTCTGTAGCATTTTTCTATGCTATTCCTTCCATTTATACTCATTCAGCTCTTTAATATTTTGAGTGTATTTAGCATTGAACTTTAATTTTGGTCTGTCTACTTTTTTCTTTAAAATTACTGCACTATGTCTATTAAAGTTTATCAGAACTTTTATATACTGGTTCATCCATTTTTACCTTTCTTAAATTAGGGGAGAAAAACACCTTATACAGTAAAATTCACCACCCATTCAGAGAATTCCTTGATTATATAAATCAATGATAAAAAATGCACATACCTGTTACAAATGCTGTTTTTTAATTCGATTAAATTTAAAATATTTTGCTATATGTAAGGCTGGTTTTGTTAGAAAGCCTAAGTTTACATTCAAAAAGACAAAATTTATAAATCACTCAGAGATGTGTATGGTTCTTAGAAACACTATTTACCTGTCACTTATCAGTATGCATATTTATAAGTTTGTGTGTATGTGTGTGTGTGTGTGTGTGTGTGTGTGTTAAGTGATAGTGGATTTGGAGGAATCTGTTGGTTTGGCATGATCACGGGAAAGCCATGTTTCACCAAACACTGAGAAAAATAATGAAAAGTTGTACACGTATCTTTTGTTTCTATTTGTTCCCTCACTTTGCTATGGACTTATATAGACTAGTGTTGGGGTGGTAGCATAGCAGTTTCCTGTCTCAAGGTGGCTTCATACTATTAAAAGCAAAACAGCACACTCCCCTTGGTTCAAAGGAGACTACAGTAAATAATTACTCACATTGTGAAGGTGAGCTCTTTCCAGATACAACCCTTCTCCATCCAGACTGATGTTTCTAATCTTCCGTATCCATTGAGAGATGGATGGGATATGGGAGAAAAAAATAATCCCCGAGGAGGTTATTATGTGCATGCTGCTCCTGGGCCATGACTCATCTAGTGAGCCTCCTGTAGGAATATTCTTACATGAATATTATCTCATGGAATCCTCACAGCAGTTCTGAGAGGAAGGGAGACATGATATATTATTACAGATAAGGAACCTGAGACTCACAGAGGCTGCCTTTTGCAAAGGCTACATACTAGAAAGGGGCAGTTTCTCACTAAGAATTCTGTGTGTTCTGACTTTAAAGTCCACATTCTGTCCACATCATGTAGCCCCTAAAGCAGATCTCAGCACAGCTGGCAATGCCTGCAAAGCACAATGAACTACTGGGTTCTGTTATTCTGCTAAGAATTTTTTGGCCCGGTTATACACCACCAGTTCTTGCTTTGCAAGAAAAGAAAAAAAAAAAGAAAGAAGAAAGGTAGAAAACAGTAAGAGTCAGTCTTGTGCCCATTACAGTAAATGGTAATGTATATAATTTTTCGATTAAAAAAATTTCAAAAGTTTCCATATATTCTCCAGTGGCCTGCCCCTGACAGCTTCGAATTCCACCAATCTTACTGTATTAATTCATGTTAGGCATTTTCTTCTCATGCTTCAAGTTGCAAATATCTCTGGAACAAGTGGGGCACTGAAATTAGTGTCACATATTTAATTTTCTTAAGTAATTGGAAAGGCAAGCAGTATGGGAGCACTGGAGAAACTGAAGTGCAAGAAAGAGGAGAATGAAGGAGGATACCTATAAAAAGCCCTCTCCATTTCACTACTTCTTTATATTTGATCTTGTTCATAAATGAAGTTGTACGAGTTAGAGACATAAATATCATCATAAATGTCTTTAAAAAGGCACTGATGACAGTTCCATACAGGCTTTCAAGGGAAACAGTGGTGTTTTGGGAGCTCTTTTTTAACATTCAGGTAAGCATCATGTACAACCACATCTCCCCATGGCAATTCTTTATTGCCCTAGTAAGTGGCAGGATTCTGATAGGGACAGTGCCCAACTGACTCAGAGTAACAAATATCATACTTTTGGCTCATATGCATGGCCCCTGATTTCTTGATGCCATCTTCAGAGAAATAAATCATCATAAAGTTGACTGAGTGTGTCCTATGTACATGTGCTTGACTGTATTTGATATAATTGACAACAATAAAAAGACATTAGAGAAGAGAGGCATCAGTGTTGTCAAGTGAGTGTCACCTGACCCACGACTTCCAAAGAATAGTCAGGATATGGATGGGCTGAGAGGAAAGAAGAAGCCATCCAATAAGAGTAGGGATAGATAGTACAGAAGTAGTGTAACCACATGACATCTGTGTCTGTGTCTGGAGGGGGCTGCATGTGGTGGAAGAAAAAGGAGAGGTATTTTGCAAAGTTAAAAGGTTAGTCTGATTAAAATAGTTCATGGTACTAACAGGAGATCATTTTAAAACTGTAGAATTCAGTGAAATTATTGAATACCATAATTTGGGTTTATTTTTATATCACATTTGACATCTCAGCACAGTAGTACTTATAGCACATGGAGAAAAAAATAATTATGTTTAAGTGAGCATTCTGTATAGGCTGTGGCTTTCGTACTTCTTCATCCTCTGTATACCAGAATATAACAGAAATATAGTATACCTAACAGAAAGTCAGTGTACAGACAGACCAGGATGCTCCATCTATAGCAAAATTTTGAGGTGTTCTTGGAAGGATTGTATAAAGAGAAAGAAAGAATATGTAGAAAATAGGTGAACGCATATCTGTTATGAGAGTCAAGTATATGTTACTGTAAATACTTATATGCAATGAACTCTAACATCCACCCAGGGGTTTTTGTTTTAATGTTTAGTTGCTCATGTTAAAGAAATCATGTAAACAATTAGCCAGTTTTTCTGATGCTCTGTTTGGATTTACTGCCATCTCTCTCCTGCTTAAGGATTGTTGTTACTCATCAGATAAGCTGAGTTCTTAGCATTTTCTTGTTAATTCCTTCAATCACTTTTGAAGCTTTAGTTCTGCTTTTCTAACTTCAGTGACTTGTGTGTGTGGTCTTGCCCTTTGGGTAGCAGTGTTCTAAAATGAGAGAGAGAGGATTTTTTTTAAACTTTTCCTGGAGGATCTTGTGACTAGAGTCAATCTAAAAAGAAAAAAAAGAAGTGTATATGCCACTTATACATGTTGAGTTCCTACCTTTGAATTATCCCAATCTTAGAAACTTGTTATACTTTAAACTCTGTCTTATAAGTAAATGATCAGGGCAAAGTACTTAATCACTGTAGGGTAGCAGACTATGCCACCCCCAAAATATGCCACTTTAGCATAGGGGTTATTTTGAGCTGAAGTTAATTGAGAGGAATTAGATACAAAAAAGTTTTCTGCCCTCCTCCTATTTCTCTAAAAGTAGAACATAAATTTAGGAAGGTGCCTCTCCTCCCCTCTCCAACAGGAAGGACAAAAGTTAATCACTGAACATTAGTTTGTATCTCTGGATCCCATACCCCTAACTTGCACCCCCCCTTAACAGATAAGCAACGAGGATCTATTGTACAGCACAGGGAATTAACCATTATCTTGTAATAATTTTTGATAGAGTATAATCTGTTAAAACTCTGAATCACTATGCTCTATACCTGAAATTAATATCATATTGTAAATCAACTGTACTTCAATTTAAAAAAAAGTTAATTACTGAAGAAAATTTTAGATCCTAACAGCCTGGAGACAGCATCAGAGGAATCTACATAATGAGATTTACTAATGAGGCTTTATCTACCATTAGTTTCTCATATGTTTACCTTTCCACATTTTCCTGCCCCTAGAGACTCAGGACCTTTCCACTTCTCTAAAAATGTATTATTTCTTTGTTAAGATGCTGTATAAGTCCAAGTTCTAACCAAATCTTTGAGTCACTCATCTCCAGGTACTCCCATATGCCATATGTATGATGTACATGTTAATAAACTTCTGTTTCGGTTTTCTCTTGTTGATTTGTTTTTGGCCAGTCTAATTTATAGGGCCCCAGCTGGAGAACCTAAGATGGGTAAAAGAGATTTTTCCTCCCCCACATCACTTAATTCCAAAATTCTGTGAGTTTCTCTGCAAATTTTTATGACTATATAATTTCATTCCATGCCTAGGCATAATATTCAATATGAGAACCTTGAGTGCCAGCCGTACAGTGCTGGGCAAATCCTTTGCACACCCAGTCTCACCATATGGTATAGCTCTAAAGATAGATAAGAGCAATGAAAGTAGCGAGCTCCTGGGCAGGGAGTGAAATGGGAATGACAGATAGCAGGACAAACAGAAGAAACAACCAATTTAATCAGTCAACATGGATATATGGTGTTCCTACTAGAGTCCATGCCTGGCATTAAAGGAAGAGATAACATGGGCCTTGCCTTACAAGATCTGATTTAGAGATCCCATATTCATTCAAATATTTATTCAATAATTAAACTTGTAAGAGCCAATGGTGACATTAAAAATAGTTAAATATTAATGTTATATGGAACCATTAGGACTGAAATGTTAAGGGAAAGATTTTTTTGGCGTAGGACTTTGTAGCAGGGTTTAAGATGAGGGAGTTTCAGAAACAAATATGTAAGTATCATAAGAAGTGGGAACAAATGAAGCAGAGAAAGTGAGGAAAGGCTAAAGGTGGAATATTCTGGAAATAGTGAGATTTCACTCAAGAGAAGCTTTCATCAAGACAGAGTCAGGAATAACAAGAAGACCAGCTCTTAAGCAGTTGGAAATGTCATGAATCACTCAGCATAGGCAAAAGGGCCACAATTCAAGGGACAAAGTGTAAAAGGTATTGAAAAAAAGTTCAGCAATTAAAACAGCTTTAAAATCATGTTTCTTACTGATGGTCTGTTGACATTCTGCACATAAGAGGTGTCCAAATAATACCAGAGAATTATTGTCTAGGCAGAATGAAATATGTTGCTTTAAAAGTCAAATTGAGGTTTTTCGCCCCGGAATATGTTCTGACTTTGGAGATTTATAATGATCAATTTCTATCACTGGTAGAGAGCTATACACTGAATACTGAATTTAAGATCTATCACTTGCTTGAGCTACATTATAATAGTTTAATTTTTAAAACAATACAGCTGAAATAGTTTTCATACAGGAACTAGATAATAGACTGTAATACAGATTAGAAGAAAGTACAGTACATTTCTTCAGGGTACAAAGCAGGTGCCTTCAATGTTTGTGTATTTTAAATGGAAATTGTTTTCTTTTAAGAGAAAGTATTATATAGAATATTGATACAAAGGGATTATATATTTTTGTTTTATCTTCCTGAGTTGTAAAACTAATTTTCTTCCTCTAATGAGAGTTCCGTGAAATATTCCATGAAGTCTGTAACAAATCTGGCCTATAAGGAAATGGATTTTTATAAACTATAGCTGGGATTTTTCTGTATCTCAATGCAATTTCTTTCTTTGTAACATTTTATGCAGGCTTATTATGATTTTATCTACAGAGGCATTTAGGTATGTTTTAAATGGTAAGGAAAAAAATCAAAATTTGAAATTGAAAAAAAGAATTCAAAGTGAGTTACCAGGACAATGAGTTCTTGAATAATGAATTTTAGAAGTAAGATCAAATTCTTACTATATAGAGTGCACATCTGAACAATTTCCAATTGTGACCTAGTAATCAAGACTTCTCTATAACACTGCCTATGATTACCATCATTAAGAATGGTATGGATATTATATATAAAAAAACACTGGAGAGGCCTCCTTTGAAATTGATGGCCAATATAACTATAACTCAGAGGCATTTACACGAACAACTTTGTAATAAAGAATAAGCCCAATGGTGTAAGAACAAGTTGATTTAAACCACAGTTTTAAGTTAAAGCTTGTGGGGGCCACAGTGAGTGTCTGTAATTATAGGAATGTGCTGTAGGATGGTGTGGGTTTTTTTTCTGAAGCTATTCCTGAAGAAGATAAATGAGGCATGATGGTGGTACTTTTTCATTGGTTATGTTTTCAATAGATCGTTTGTAATGAATGTAAGGTGGCTTAGGAGAAGAAAAACTGATAAATCTGAAAATATAGATACTAGAATGATCTCTCTATGCAATGATGAGCAAAAGAAGTAGTTGAATTCATCAGTGTAACATATCCATTGAAAATGGACAGACCATGTATTGTTGTTGTTAGAAAAAGAGTTGGAGCTCCACAAACATCAAGTAAAAATGTAATAACCAAAAGAAATTCTGGAAAAATGATTCCTCAATAGATGTTCTGACCATCCAACCCTCTCAATTCCAATATCCTCAACTACTGCTCTTATATGAAGCACTACTGAATAGATTGTAAAAGTCTTAGGCTTTGTTGGGTATTGAGGCAATGAGGAAATAATTAAGCATACCACTATCTAAACTCTAAGTTCAGGATAGTTCTATTACTGTTCAAAACTGGTCTGAAGTGTAGAAGCAGTGGGCTCCTACCCCTCTGCACTGCATCAAATCCATTTTCCCAGTAAAAACATAGGCCTTTGCCCTTTTTGAGCTCAACACTGTCCTGATAAACTGACTACATGGGTGAGCCATACAAAATGCAACTTTTCCACAGATGATCAGTTCTAAAATACAGAAAACTCAGACGTGGTTGGAGCAAAACAGTAACTCAAGCTGAAGCTTCTCCACATGAAAGCTTGAGGCCAGAAAAACAGAACTCCTGCCTTCAAACCCAAACCCGAACTTGGATCTGGAAAGAAAGAGAAGCTATATGCAGAGAGTTTATCTTCTTTTAGCCAGAAGGATGCCTGGAGACAGAGGGTAGACAGTCTCGGGATGAGAATTAAATTCTGAGGTTCTTAGAGAAAACTCAATCTGCAGAAATCCATAGATGTTGGTATTTGAGCAAGTGTGTAGTGCTAAGAGCACTCAAGCCTTGGAAGAAATGCTGGAGCACCATACCATTGGACACACTTTAACCTAAATCTCATAAAATAGCAAAGTTTTCAGTGAAAGAGACTGTATCTTTTTAATACCAAGATTTCAATTGATATTTCTTTTATATTCATATCTTCTTGTTTTGGTTTTCAGGTTTTTTTAAATAATTGAAAACATACTTATTCCTATTATAATTGTATGTAGAGTGAGTTTATCATGAGTATTTAATCACTGAGTATGTCTTTCTTAGTACTATACTACTTAATATGCAGACTTATATTGAAAAAGAGAATGTCATGTGATTATTTACACTCTCTCTCCCCCACTTTAACTGCCTTATCAGAATCATGCCAGCCCACTCATCCCTCTCTCTTTTTCTAAGGCAGCAGTCATAGTTCTGTTAGCTCAACCTGTAACTGGCACTTTTGTTTCCTACAGCAGCCAAACATGTAGCCTTTCTTTTTTTCACCCAGATCCACAGCCTTGCAGGACCATAACTTCAGCCCTACTCACTGCTTTGGTTTTTTGTTTTGTTTTGTTTTTCTATTTCTTATCCACAGAAATATTTGCCTTTTATTTATTTTTTGATCCCAGCTACAATTGTTTTGCTTTTCTCTTTTACTATAGTATCTACTAGTGTGGATTTGGGGGTCTATATTGCATGGAATATTCCCTTCTTCTCTCTCTCTCTCTCTCTCTCTCTCACGCACACACACACACACACACGCATGCACACACACACACATTTTATTTCCTTTGATGCATTTCCTCCTCTGTAAAGTAAAACAGTAATAGTACTTATAACTCTTTTTTTCTTTCCTCTAAAGATTAAGGGAGATAATACAAATGAAACCCTAGTACAATACTTGACGCTTAGATAGGATTAAATATATACTAGTTATTTATTAATCTTGTTTCAAATTGAACTGACATTTTTGTGGGACTTAGATACACATATAAAATGAGATTTAAATTTAATTTTAGTCTAAATTGAAATTGAATAATTTGTTCTGTCCTATATGTACTCCCTCACCAAAGTCTCTGAGAATGTACAGTATGGTGATAAATGGAGGAGGATGTAGCTGGGAAATCAGCAGCCATAACTCTGCTCTTGAACTCACATTAGCCTGGCACTCCTGCCTGTGTGGGAAGCAGACCCTGCCCTTAAAGCTGACCTGCCTTTGTGCAGCAAGCACCTGACCTGCTAATGATGGAGGAACTCTCATCTTTTCATTTGGGCCAAATGTATCTATTGAATCCATATATTTATAGTCTCAAACTGCAACACTTTCATCACCATCACTCTTGCCTCTAGTGCATGATTTATCACACAACATGTCAAACCATTTTGAGGAAGGTATCAGGAAATACAAAGTCAAAGTTGTATCTGATTTCTTTACTGAAGAACAAACTTAGAAAGGAAAGAAAAAACAGCACTGCCAATGTCATGATAGAAAATGGAATCATTCTTAAATTCATGAGGCAAAATATGTTTTCCAAAATCTGTATTATAGATATTGGCAAACAGAGATAGGTAAGAAAAACAGTGGGGCAAGTAGAATGTTCTTATAAGTGCATGGAGTTTTCTCTTAGTAGACACTTTTCCATTTAGTTACTAAACAAATTCTCTAAACATTGAAAATATTTTAGAACTTCTCAGGAAATGATCATTAAAGTAAATTGCTAGTGTTTGATAAATTCTCACTCCAGCGTCCATCCGTGGCTCCTTCAACCAATACCTCTGTTCTCGGCCAGATTCTTTACTAGCAAGGAGTTCTGGGAGCATTTTATATTCACTTGTCTATGTCAGGTTTGTCTAAGATGCTCAGCCTAGGTTGGTAAAAACATTCCATCCCTTTTAAAATTAGTTTCTGGAGTACTCTGTTAAGAAGATGAAAGACCGGACTTCCCTGCTGGTGCAGTGGTTAAGAATCCGCCTGCCAATTCAGGGGACACGGGTTCGATCCCTGGTCTGAGAAGACCCCACATGCCGCGGAGCAACTAACCTGTGCATCACAACTACTGAGCCTGCGCTCTAGAGCCCGCGAGCCACAACTACTGAAGCCCACATGCCTAGAGCCCGTGCCCCGCAACAAAGAGAAGCCACTGCAATGAGAAGCCAGTGCACCGCAACGAAGAGTAGCCCCTGCTCGCCACAACTAGAGAAAGCCCGTGCACAGTAATAAAAACCCAACGCAGCCAAAAATAAATAAGTAAAATTAAAAAAAAAAAAAAAAAAGAACATGAAAGACCACATCTAGGCACAGAGGAAAAGAGTACAGTGTGAGCTCCATTAACAGGGACTGCCACAGGCAAGGAAGAAAGGAGTAGCTTCAGGTAAGTGTAGACACTTCTTTGGAATACTCTCTGACTTCCCCAAGCAGAAACATCATTGCTTCTTCCCAATTCCATGGGGATGTATTTTCAGGATACTTTGAATAATTAAATTCTAATTATGTTCTCTGGAGATTTAATAGATCAAATGTAAATATGAAATAACTACTATTCTTGGAAGTTTTTGGATCAGCTATTCACCTTTATTACATTAATCAATAAATTCAATTAATTAATCAAGTGGATTACCATGTACAAATCATGTATCTAAGGACTGTGCATATGCTAGGGCTATCTAAACTGAGTTAACCCTCTTATGTAATTCAACGAGCAATATATGTGTTTTCTTATGGTGTTTGGATTATTAAGAAGGTATTGTACACTGTTCTGTAAACTCTGTGTTAATGGACCCAAGTTTCACAATCATAGATAAGAGGTGTTTTTTTTAATTCTGTAGTTACACTGTAATCAAGATGTAGAGCACAAGAAGCAATAGTAATAAACGCACTAGTCATATCTCATAAATCATGAATAGGACTCTTTTAATAAGCAAAGACCTTGGGTCAACTCAGGCTAAGAGGCAGAGTTGCAAAAAATAAGCTTTTCATAAAATCTCTTTAGCTGAAAATGTAAGCACAATCATTTTTGTGGTTAAACAAGGGAAAGGATTAATTCTAACTCTGTGGATATGTGTGTATGTATTTCCCCAACCAAACTTATAATTGCTCATAATAGAGGCAACTTCATTTTTGAAAGGGTTGGCTGTGAGGTTGTGATAATGAAGAAAGAAGCTCTGATAAAGCATATTTTTTCTAGTGCTTCCACAGCTAGTTTTAGTACGTGTTGGGTATTTTTATTAAGCTGATGGCTTCTCAGAGAATATGTTTGTTTTATTGGTGGGTCTTTCCTATATTTTAATTAAAATTGCATACCTCTTGGGCCTCCCTGGTGGCGCAGTGGTTGAGAGTCCACCTGCCAATGCAGGGGACACGGGTTCGTGCCCCGGTCTGGGAGGATCCCACATGCCGCGGAGTGGCTGGGCCCGTGAGCCATGGCCGCTGAGCCTGCGCGTCCAAAGCCTGTGCTCAGCAACGGGAGAGGCCACAACAGTGAGAGGCCTGCGTACTGAAAAAAAAAAAAAAAAAATTGCATACCTCTACCATGTTTTATTTATAATTTTTATGACAATGATATATACATTAAAATAGTTTTTACAGAGCATTGACCAAAAATTGGTAGTATTTCAACATACTTTTCTATCTGAAGACTAAAAGTAGATCTCTGAATATCAGAAAAACCTTAAAAATTAACATTTTAAAAATAAATATAACTTTCACTTTTATCAACTTGATTTGTGCCTGCTTAAGACCTCATGTTCAATTCTGATAATGCTGGGTCTATGTGGTAAACAGGTCCCCAGACTTATGGTCCAGAGTTTTGTTTTTTTAGATTCATATTCCATTGCCATAATGCTTTTTCCTTTTGTTCTCGTCACTATTAATGATATTTTAATATATTTATCAGTTTAACTGGTTAATAATAGATCCTGGTGAATAAAAACAATGCAGAGGCAATCTAACTAATAAAATAATTTAACAACTTGAATTCAGGAAACATTTTATTATCTACTATGCAAAAGGAAGTAAAGAAAGATAAAACTTCATGCTCAAGTAACAAGTACCCTAGAAAGGAAGAAAATTGTGCATACAGATATATTAAGAACTCAGCCTATGCTAAGGGCTATTAACAGCAGTACAGAAAGTGCTACAGGTACAAAAATGAATGCATGTATTTTTATTAGCAACAGAGGGAAAAACTGTAGAATGAGACTGGAAAAGAAGAGACAAAGAAGAATGAGAAAAAAGATTAAACTGAGATTTGTACTCTAAAAGAACTGATAGGAACAAGAGCTTTCAATGTAGAGGCTGTCAGCAGAGAAAACAGTTTGAATTTGCCAATTAGGAAATCATTAGAACTGTACCAGAGAAGAGGTTCAGTAATACAGTAGAAGTGGAAGTAAGATTTAAGGGGAGTTTGCAGTTAAGGAGGCACTTTAAAGGCATTTCTACTCTGTTCTTCCCTTTGAAGCCAAGAGAAAACTGAAAAGAAAACTTCTTAGAAAACGGAGAAGAAAACTCTCTCTTTACTAAAATGGGTAATGGCTATAATTGCAAATGACAAATTATGAAGAACAGCTGCTGAATACAATAAAGTCTCAGACCTAACATGTCTGGGTGCGAAGAGTGAATTCATATCTCACATGGTGAGCCCTGGAGTTCTTCCAAAGCAGGTGGCATGGTCCTATGGGAAACTGTAAAGAATATCTTATCCAGAAAAGTAATTCTGGAAAATAGGACAGGCTAGAGAACAATCTCTAAACTCCATTCCACTCTGAATATAGAAAAGAGACATAAGAGTGGAGGAAAGTACACAGATCAGCCGCCATCATGAGAAACTGCAGTCATTATGGTAGTGGGAGGAAAGAGCAGGAGCAATTCACTTTACCCACAATGACAAGAGTTAGCTAAGTCATCTCACAACAGAAAAACCTGTGTCACCTGGGCTTAAATGCTAAGCCATGCTGATTTACTGCTGCAGCAACAACAAAAAAGAATTGGACCATACTGGGTAGATAAATCCCCTCACACCTCCTGGATACCTCAGTCATGCTTCTGATTTTAACTCTGTCAAAGCATAATCACTCAGTTAAATAAAATATCATACGAAGCATTATAAAACAGACAATAAACTCTGACTGGAATATAAAGAAAATCCTGAGCTAAGTGAAAACTTAAGTTCATTTTTGGAAGAGGGCAATCAAGAGAGAAAAGAACATTTCAACCAGAGGGAAGTAACAACATAGGGAAAAACAGAAGTGGATGGAGAGTTTGCGCATCAAATTCTCATAGTGAGTTTAGCATGGCTGGATTATAGCATCCATGGGGAAGAAGGGCCCAAAATGAGGCTCCAAAGGTAGGCACAGTCCAAACCATAAAATACTTTCTATGTCATGTCAATAACTTCATCCTTCCTGGATACAATTTTAAAAGTCCTGTAAGTAGCATTTAACATATGACCTGAAAGATTAGTCTGTGAATGACATGGAATTTAGATCACAGGGGAAATACAGAGACAGGGAAGCAAGTTAAGAGACTGTCCAAAAGAAGTCAAAAGGAAGTCATAAAGTGATGACATGTTAGACTCGGACAAGCAGTGAGTGTAGAAAGGGGCGGAAGGAATGACTAAACAGTACTTGGGCAAATTGAGGACTCCATGCTTTCTGTGAAGTACCTATAGGATGATGATAGGTACTGTGAAGTACCTATAGGATCTCATAAAGAGTCACAGATAAAAGGAAATTAAGAACAATTCCTCTTGCACATCTTTTTCCTATTGATGATATTTTTGTTTTCTATTAGTTTTCTTTTATAAATTTAAATTTCAGACTGTCCTACTTGGCTACTAATTGCTGTTAGTAAAACATTAACCTCCTATTTCATCTGTACTGGATTAGGGCAGTGAGTCCAAAAGTCCACTCTTGTAGGCACAATAAAGTTACAGGAGCCTCTTGTGAGTGTAATAGTTACATGGAATTCCTTAGGAATAATTATAAAGAACAAGGAACAAAGATAACTGAAAAGTTAGAAGTCAGAGGATTTATAAACTGCCCTGTTGAAAGTAGGTCCTAAGTAAACTGCATAGGACATATAGCTAGTTACTGACCACTCTACAGCTACTTCCTGGCTTGGACACCACAACAAACATCCAGACCATAAAGGCTCCTTGTCTCATAGAATAGCCTAGGGATGCTCTGATCCAACAGGGAAAGCTATGGAGATCTGACCCTGCATTCTGAAGGCTTCCTCAGAGGAAGGACCATGAGGGTGAATATTTTAAATGGATTCTCTAGAGCATATAATACTAAACAACAGGTAAGGCGTAACTGGATTACTGAGCAGCAATTAGGGACCAGTCAAAGTGAGAGAGGGTAAATTTGTATGGGAGTAATAATCACCTTCTTATTTAATTACTTTTTTGTCCATTATCATTTAACCAGGGTGGTGAATTTATATTATCAATTAAAAGGCCACATGTACGTTGAAAAATAAATAAACATACTGATCCCATAGAAAGATTATTGTACAGTAAATACAAGAGGATATTAGAACTCAGTTATGTAAATGAAAAGTCTCACTAAAGGTAGTGCAAAAAGTTGATTTTAACCTCCCTAGCAGCCAAAGCAAAGAGTAGCACAATTCTTCATGGTTTTTCAAAAACTAAGACCTGAATGATATTTCTCCTATAATTTTTCAAAGCAAAATCATGTTTTGAGGTAAAATATATATAAAGTGAAATGCATGATTCTGCTCCTTTTACTCCTCTCAAGTCACACTGAAGCAGAAAGTCAAATTGGAGTTCTATAAGATCCAAATTCATTAAGAGCCAAAAGCAATAAGGTTCAACTGTGCAGCCTGAGGTAAAGTCTGAAGATCCTCAAAAGTCATCCAGTTGTCACGATTTCACCATGTTCCTTTAAATGCTAATGATACCTGAGGATATTCATCCTCAGAATGCCTTCCCTTGCTCCAAGGATATGTGTGGTGAGGGGGAGAATACACTTTTCATTACCTCTTTCCTGCATTCCTACTTGAACAAATTTATTTAATTTTGTAGACTATCTCAGTCCATTAAAGGTTGTCTCTTTACCAAATCATAATGTGTTGAACACCAACACTATTTTTTTATTTCCATCAAGAATAAGACACAAGGCTTTTGGCTGGAAATTTATGTAGAAAAAGGTTTACATTGCAGGACAGTAACATGAACAATCACTAAGGTTCTTTGTCTTTTTCTTATCTCCTTGTCCATCACAAACTCTTCCTGCTTGGGCCACCCAGATTAAATGGTTTTCTATATACCATAGAAAGATAACTTATTTTTTAATATTTTAATTTTATTGGAGTATAGTTGATTTACAATGTTGTGTTAGTTTCAGGTGTACAGCAAAGTGATCCAGTTATACATATACATATATTCATTCTTTTTTAGATTATTTTCTCATATAGGTTATCACAGGTAGAGTTCCCTGTGCTATACAGTAGGTCCCCATCGGTCATGTATATTATATATAGTAGTGTGCGTGTATTCATCCCAAGCTCCTGATTTATCCCTCCCACCATGTTTCCCCTTTGGAAACCATAAATTTGTTTTTGATATCTATAAGTCTGCTTCTGTTTTGTAAATAAGTTTGTTTGTATCGTTTTTAAATTAGATTCCACATATGAGTGATATCATATGATATTTGTCTTTCTCTGACTTTCTTCACTTAGTATGATAATCTCTAGGTCCATCCATGTTGCTGCAAATGGCATTATTTCATTCTTTTTATGGCTGAGTAATATTCCATTGTATATGTGTATACCACAATTTCTTTATACATTTTTCTGTCAATGGACATTTAGTTGGCTTCCATGTCTTGGCTATTGTAAATAGTGCTGCAATGAACACTGGAGTGCATGTATCCTTTTGAATTATGGTTTTCTCTGGATATATGCCCAGGAGTGGGATTGCTGGATCATACGGTGGTTCTATTTTAAGTTTTTTAAGGAACCTCCATACTGTTCTCCATAGTGGCTGTACCAATTTACATTCCCACAAACACTGTAGGAGGGTTGCCTTTTCTCCACACCCTCTCTAGCTTTTATTGTTCATAGGAAAATAACTTATAAAATTAAAAGCAATTACAATTGTTAATAGTGAATATTTGAAATAAATGGGAAAGAATTAAAGAATTATGAAATAAAACCAATGAAATAAAATGAAAGAACAGAATACAAACAAATAAGTTGAGTAAAAATAAATAATAATAAACAATAAATAATAAAATAAATTAAAATGGCATAACAAGAAATAATAAAGGTCTATCTGTGTAAAGAAAATAATTTAAAATAACAGATTAAAATAAATAAAATAAAAATTGAAAATGTAAAAGTGAGTTATGAAATAAAGCAGGGAAAGAGATTTTAAAAAGTAAAAAAGAGTTAAAATTTTAAAAGAATCAATATTGGAGTAATAAGTAATAAGGAAACACAAGGATCAGATTGGACAAAAGAGAAAAGTTAAGGCAAGAAATTTGATTGGAAAAATTAATATTAAAAATAAGTTGAGAAGGAAGTATTATATGGGAATTCTCTGTACTTTCTGCTCACTTTTGATGTGAATCTAAAGCTGCTCTAAAAAGCAAAGCTTATATAAGAAAATAAAAAAGAAAAACTAGATAAACAAGCTGAAGAAGAAAAAAAAACAGTTGAAAGCCATGTAACAAAGAACAAAATATGTTAAAACAATGCAGTGGAAAATAGCTATAATTTATTTTAAACAGAATTAATATATCATGAATAAAGATAAATCATTCTAATGAAAACAGTTAAGCAACATGATTCTTTATCAACACTTTTTTTTTTTAATGAAAACAGACTTTTGTACCTTAGACTCCTGCATTATCAAGTTTGGAATTAAGATTAGAAAAACTTCAGAAAATAAACAGGAAAGCTCATTTTTCCCCCAGTAGTCTGGAATAGCTTGAATAATATGGGAATCTCCTATTCTTTTAAGATGAACTATAATTTAACAATAGTTGTACAAAAGTATTCAAACTTCATATTGCCTTCTGTATGACAGCTCTTTAAACTCATGTCTAACCTCTTCTGAAGGAATTGTTCTTTTCAAGTATTCCTCCAGTTCAGTCAATTTTGAAAATGTGTATCATGTTAAAAAATAATCTCTTTTTTCCAGATTATAGAAATATTTCTATAAAGCAGGATACTATTCTCATATATAAATGCAAGTTAAATTTCAAGTTTATGAATGTTATTTTCTACTTCTTACTAACTCTTCTCTAATACAATGTACTTTCCTTTTCTAAAGAAGAGCCCCTTAGAAGCATTTCCTGTTGGCCCTCAGGAACTTACTGTAACATTCTTTGGATTCTAACTAATAAAATCTCTCCCATGTTCAGTGTGGGATTTAGGAAATTGCTATATTTTGGTGGATGTGTACTATAAAAGCTGTGGGAAGTAAATGAGTAGGAACCAGCAAAGCTGGTGTCTAGATAATGGACACATGCACAATGAGAATTTTTACAGCATTTGTTAGTGGTGCTAGAAACCATTTTGCCAGAGAATCACAGGAAGAAAAGTCAAATGCTAGAGGAGCATCTTGAAGAGTCACCTATGAACATCCACCCTTCATTGCCTCTCTTGATAGTCACTTTTAATATTTTAAAAATGTTTTAAGGAGAAGTGAGTTATTAAAGTAAAAGGAGGGCACTTGTATTTGTACTTGTACTGTGAAAAAAATTCTAGTGTATAAATCTTTGCCTTTTAATGGAAATTTTGCACGAGTGACATCAGCATCATGGCAGAAGACACTTTCTTTGTCTCACCCCTTCAATCTACACACAAACTACAACCAATGAAACATCCATAACTCAACAAAAGTGTTCTCTTAGCTTCATGGACTTGTATATCCAGTTCTTTCCTTAGGTTTGGAAATTTCTTAGCTATTATTTCTTTAAATAAACTCTCTACTCCCTTCTCCCTTTCTTCTTCTGGAATACCCATTATCTTTATACTGCCTTCTCTATTGGAGTCAGATAGTCCTCATAGAGTTTATTCATTTAAAAAACAAACAAAAAAACTTAGTTCTTGTTCCTCTTCTCCCTGAATCATTTCTAGCTTTCTGTCTTTGAGCTTAATAATTCTCTTCCTTATGGTCTGCTCTATTTCCAATGCTCCATCTCATTTATAGAGTTTTTCAGCTCTAGAATTTCTGTTTGGTTCATTTTTAGAGTCTCAGTCTCTTTGGTAAAGTATTCCTTCTGATCATTAATTTTATTCCTGACCTCATTGAACTGCCTTTCTGAGTTTTCTTGTAGCTCATTGAGTTTCTTCATGACAGCTATGTTTAACTCTCTCTCAGTTAGATTCTGTGAATTTAAGTTTGTTTTCTGGAGAATTGTCAAGTCAATGAAAAAGAATTTTAAAGGAAGCCAGGAAAAAAAAAGGATAGTAAACTACAAAGGAACTCCCATCAGGCTATCAAGATTCCTCAGTAGAAACTGCCATGATCAAGTGGGATTTATTCCAGGATGCATTGATGGTTCAACATCATAAATCAATAAACATAATTCAATACATTAACAACATGAAGGATAAAAATTACATGTTCATCTCAATACATGCAGAAAAACTATTTGACAAGACAAAAACTCTCAAAATGGGTATAGAAGAAATACACATCATCATAAAAATAGCCATATATGATGAACTCACAGCTATCATACTCAATGGTAACAAACTGAAAGCTACCACTTAATATCAGGAACAAGACAAGGATGCCCACTCTCACCACTCTTATTCAATGTAATACTGGAAGTCCTAGACAGAGCAACTAGGCAAGGAAAAGAAATAAAACACATTCAGACTGGAAGAGAAGAAGTAAAACTGGATGACATGATTTGTGGATGACATGATTATATATATTTGTGGATGACATGATTATATATAGAGAAAACTCTAAAGATACCACCAAAAAAATCTATTAGAAATAATAAACCAATACAGTAAGCTTGCAGAGCACAAAATCAATATAGAAAAATCTGTTGTGTTTTTGTACACTAACAACGAGCTAACAGAAAGAGAAATTAAGAAAACAATCTCATTTACAATCACAACAAAGAGAATAAAATACCTAGGAATAAATTTAACCAAACAAGTAAAAGACCTATATACTGAAAACTACAAGACATTGTTTAAAGAAATTGAAGAAGACATAAATAAATGAAAAGATATTTCATGCTCATGGATTGGAAGAATTAACATTGTTAAAGGTGTCCATATTACCTAAAGCAATCTGCAGATTCAATGCAATCCCTATCATTATTCACAGAAATAGGACAAAAAACTCCTAAAATTTATATGGGACCACCAAAGACCCCAAAGAGCCAAAGCAATCCTGAGAAAAAAGAACAAAGCTGAAGATATCATACTCCTGATTTCAAACTATATTATAAAGCTATGTAATCAGAACAGCATGATATTGGCAGAAAAACAGACACATAGATCAATGGAACATAATTGAGAGCCCAGAAATAGAACCACACATATATGGACAATTAATTTATGACAAAGAAGCAAAGAACCATACAAGGGAGAAAGGATCGTCTCTTCAATAACTGGTGTAGGGAACACTGGACAGCCAGATGCACAAGAATGCAACTAGACCACTATCTCACACCATACACAAAAATCAAAATGGATTGAAATTGAATGTAAGACCCTACACCATAAAACTACTATTTAGACAGTATGCTCTTTGATGGCAGTCTTAGTAATGTCTTTCTGGATATGTCTCCTCAGGCAAGGAAAAAAACAAAAATAAGTGGGATTACATCAAACTAAAAAGCTTCTGCACAGCAAAATCTACTGTCAATAAAATGAAAAGATAACCTACTGAATGGGGCATTTACAAGTCATACATCTGATAAGGGGTTATATCCAAATATATAAAAGATTCATTCAACTCAACAACAACTAAAAAACAAACAACCCAATTAAAAAATGGGTAGAGGACCTGAAGAGACATTTTTCCAAGGAAAACATACAGTTGGCCAATAGACACATGAAAAGTTGGTTAACATCACTAATTATTAGGGAAATGCAAATCAAACCCACAAATATCACCTTATGCCCATTAGAATGACTA
This sequence comes from Stenella coeruleoalba, assembly GCF_951394435.1. Taxonomy (NCBI): domain Eukaryota; kingdom Metazoa; phylum Chordata; class Mammalia; order Artiodactyla; family Delphinidae; genus Stenella; species Stenella coeruleoalba. Next base: position 41,408,525 of record NC_137151.1, read on the forward strand.
CGATCAAAAAGGCAAGAAATAACAAGTGTTGGAGAGAATGTGGAGAAATGGGAACCCTTGTGTAGTGCTGGTGGGAATGTAAACTGGTGCAGTCACTATGGAAAACAATATGGAGATTACAAAAAAAATTAAGAATAGAACTACCATACGATTTAGCTAATTCGCTTCCAGGTATTTATCTGAAGAAAACAAAAACACTAATTCAAAAAGATATATGCACCCCTATGTTCATCGCAGCATTGTTTACAATAGCCAAGATATGGAAACAACCTAAGTGCCCATTTATGGAATGAATGGAAAAGATGTGGTGTGTATATATATATATATATATATATATATATATACACACACACACACACACACACACACATACACACACACACACACACACACACAAAGGAATACAACTCAGCCATAAAAAAAGTAATATTGCCATTTTCAACAACATGGGTGGATCTAAAAGTTATTATGCTAAGTGAAGTAAGTCAGATGGAGAAAGACAAATAACATATGATTTCGCTCATATGTGGCATATAAAAAACAAAACCTCAGAAAACCTCTCCTTATCAAGAGGATAATAGCAGTAACATTATTTTGAGAAAGTCAGTTATTAAATAAACAAACAGTAAAAGCATAACTACTACTACAAAATGGTTTATTTGAAAGCAAGCCCTTGTTCTAGAGTGGGAGTTTTAAAATCCTTAATGGTCATTTTCTAATTCATTAAAGTTCCCTCTATTCAGATGTGATGACTCATTGAAATAGGGCCAGCAATATTAAAAGCATTTGCCTATTTCAAAACTGTTTTGAAACTCTTTGTAGCTCAGCTCTGATTCTTTTATCTGCTTACTATTTGAATACAGAGGAAAAAATAGATAATTTTGTTAATTCCAGTTCTTCATATACACAATCAGATATTTGGGCAAATCGATATGCAAACATATCTAATAGAGAATATTCAACTTCCCCTGCTAGAGCACAACATATAGATTGACTTGAATGCCTCTGAATTTAACACTGAGGGGGAAGATTTGATCTAGGAAAAAGTGCGTGGGTTATAGGAATTTTAGTCTACAAATGAATTCTTTTAATATTTAATTAATTAATTAATTTGGTTGTGCTGGGTCTTAGCTGCAGCAGCCAAGCTTCTTAATTGCCACTCACCTGCTCCTTAGTTGAGGCTCTCTGGCTCCTTAGTTGTGGCATGCATGTAGGGTCTAGTTCCCTGACCAGGGATCAAGCCTGGGCCCCCTGCATTGGGAGCCTGGAGTCTTAAATCACTGAGCCACCAGGGAAGTCCCTACAAATGAATTTTAAGTACCAACTGGCAAAATGTCATTTGCTTATAATAAACCCTTGTATTTTTTCTCGAAAAAAAAAACTAAAAAAACTAAAATACTGCATATAGAGGATAGGAAAGCCCGTGCTCATTACTGGGGAATTTTTCTAATAACCAGAATATATATCTCATAGGAAAGACAGAACAGATTATCTATTTAGCCTAGTGATTTACTGTTATTTGCTTTCCCTGTTAGATGTGACGGAGAGGGAGAAGAGGGAAGAGAGGAGGGGAAAAGAGTGGAGGAGAAGGAGAGGAGGGGCGCGAAGGGGTGAGGACAGGAGGGAGGTAATGGAGAAGAAGAAAGAAGAAAAGGGAGAGGGGCAAGAGAGAGAGAAAAGGCAGGGGAGGAGGATTAAGGAGAGTAGAGGAAGAGGTGGGAGGGGAGGGAGTAAGAAGGGGGAAGGATAAAAAGGGAAGGCAAGAGAAGAAGGCAGGGAAGGAGAGGAAAGGAGGGAGAAAAGGAAAGGGGAGGGGGAAGAACAGAGGAGAGAGAATTTGGGGAGGCGGTGTTCTGTTCTTGATATTGTTCCAATATTTTCCCCTACCCATGAAAGATTTGGCATTCCTTGGCTTCAGAATGAAATTGCTTGACAAGAACCCCCTGACCTGGGTTTTGAGAGAACTTATGTTATGTTGGTTAACCCTAAGAGGAAGGGGAAAGAGTGTTGGCAGTGCAAAGTGATGAGGCTGGGAAAGGAGAGGCAGAAGGGAAGAGAGAGAAGGAAGCTACTAGGCTGGCCCCAGAGTATTTTGCTATGTGTAAAACGTCTGGGGTATTTCCAACATCCCCTTGGAAGAAGAAGGAAGGAGCGTCCTAATAATGACTCAGATTAAATTTCCCTGCACAGAAGTGAGAAGCGAGTTCCTACATGTTTTTACTTAATTAGAAAAAATAGATCTATGTGAAAGTTCCTATATACTGTAGGGGAGGAAAAATAATTTTCCCTCTACCCTTCTGAGTTCTTAGCTGAGATCCTTGTAATAAAAGACAGATTAACAAGAGAAAAAAAAAAAAAGTAAGTTTATTAACATGAATACCTCATGTATACATAGGAAATATCCAGGAGAAAATGACTAACTCTCAGAGCTGGCTTAGAATTCAGGCTAAATTCCCATCTTAATAGGGAAGGGAAGAGGAATGTATGCCACTTCGTGGAGAATAAACGATTTTTAGGAAAGATCAATGGGCCCTTAGAAGAAAGGATGAGAGAAATAGTTTGTGACAAGGTCTGTCTGTGTGTGGTGTGGACTTCTAGTCTCTTCTGTGATAAGATTCAATCTCCCCTGGTTAATGAAACTTCTGAGGAGGGCATTTATGAAAATTGGGTTCCTTTCGGATCTATCTTTAGGCAGATAAAGGGAGTTCAGAGACATCCTCTCCCTGCATTTGCTGTTTTTCAAGTGCCTACAGCTCATAATAGTCAATATGCCACAGTGGCATATTTTGTGGTGACATGTCCTGAACTACTACAGTTCTGTTTTGGGGTGGCATATTATGCTACCCTTCAACACCCAAGTTTGAGACTGCAGCTTTTTATCAGTCCGTCCTCACTGGCCCCCGAGGTTCTCTTTTACTTCTACAGAACACTTTTAATAGTTGAACCTGAACTGGCCACCAACCAGCATCTTTGCCTTAGTCACATACTCATTTTTACTTACTGAACATTTAGCATTAGAGCTTCTAGTTGGATCTGTAGCCTTGGATTCTTACAGAAACAGTTGCTACACTGAATTTAATTTGATTAATAATACTGTGAGCCCCGACTGAAGTCTACTACTTTATGCCACACACTGGTCCAGCCTTAGTGAATAAGCCTTGAAGAGTAAATATAAAATTCACTGTTTAAGAATCAGTTTTTGAGAACAGACTTTCCCTCATATCCCCAATCAGCAAGTTTAATGGAAGGAAATGAATCCTCTTCTGAAAAAAAAACAACCTAATTCAACAGATATTTTCTTAGCTCTATTCATGGGCAAACTCTGAAGAGGATAAAATCAAATTTTCTGCCTTTCAGAGACATATCATGTTACAGGCCAGATGACATACATGGAAATTAAAAGACAACTCTGAATTGGTACATTTATCCTGGCAACATGTTTCCTCATTCTGTTTCCAAAAAAGAAGAAATGGAAGCTCACTCTGTTCTTTCTTTTCCCGCCACAGCTGGCCTTGCAGTGGATCTTTCTTTCACCACTCCTGTCACGACTTATTTCACAATCCTTTATATTTTTAGGGGCTTATGTGAGTATTATAAAGATTTTATAATGGAAAACCATTATATCCCCAGGAACAAAGAATATTCTTAATACTTTTTAAAAAATGAATAAAGGTAACAGATTAAAAAAGACAGATATACAAAATATAAGAACTAGAATGACAGCTTAGACCTCCAAGCAAGTTCTTTAAAAGTGGCTATGTTAAACAATAGTTTTTAAGACAATATTTTTATGGCATGGTTTTTAACATTATCAAAAGACTTTAGAAGAAGTAGTGTGAAAGTAAGACACTTTATCTCTACTTCTATATGTACCTATATCTGTCTCCTGTAGATAAAGGAGTATAATTCTCCTACCAAAAATGACACAGACTTCACCCTCAGGCTCACTTCCTGGATACTAGAACTGGACAAATTGTCTAACACTCTTACAGCATAAGGAATAAACAAAATAGAAAAAAACCCACAAAATTTGAGATACTCGGGATTCAAAGTTTTACTCTTCCAACTTAATAAAATTAAGACACTCTACTTACTCTACAGTATTATTGTAATGATAAGGTTCATGAGATGAAATACATTTTCTTTTCACTGTTCAATTACTTGTATGAAAGTGACTTCATGTCTTTTATCCCCATCTCTCATACACTGGAGGGTAATGCTTTTGGTCTGGTTAACTAAAAAAAAATAGGGACATGTTACTTATTAACTTATGTGTCTTGGTACACTGGCTCTCTAGGTACATTGTTTTATATCTCAGTAATCTAGATGGAAAGGTACTTTTATGTCTCCATCTGATAGATGACATATGAGACTCACCACAGGTGAGGTAAATTGTCCAGAGTTACACAGCAAACATATGGTAGAGATGATTGAATCAAATAATGCTATACCTGGTATGGTGTGGGGCTCAACAAGGGGTAGATGTACAAGTGAGTTAATTATTCAGGCCCAGTCTCTATCTTTGGTCTTCATTCTGAAACATTTTGCTCTTGGTTTTTGATACCTAAAAGGATATTCACTAAAAGACCCAAGCTCAGGAATAAGCGTAAAGAGATAATGAAGGTAGAACAATAGATAGCCCACAGGCTTAAAGGAATAATTTCTATTTATGAAGTTTCCTAGGCTAGTTTCCACTTGATCTTCAAACTCTCTTTCTTCCTTGATTGTTTTGTTAACTGTTAATTTAGGACTTTCTAAAATCCACCTATTAGGCAATAAAGTATATTCTAGAATTGAGGGCCAATATTAAACTTTCGACTAAAATGTTAATTCATTAAATATCAAACTCTACCTTCAGACTAGAAACTTACAGTGCTTTTGACAGTGGGGTACTGCCTCAAAATCTAAGTTTTCCTTATCTCCCAGAGTTGGGAAAGAACTTTTCTCCAGTCCTTAGTGTATTCCATAGCCCAAAGCAAGGAAGGATTGCAAATTTGGGGATTTAGTTCCTGGACAAACTCATTGGTTCATTTCACAAAAAAATGAGGATAATCTATTTACTCTATAGGATTATTATAGGATATAGCTCACATTCTCAAAGGTCTTAGTTGGAGGACAAAGAAGTGTTTATCTAAGTGTAAAGGTCAGAGCCCCTTAGGGAACTGCCCTAAGCAGAGCCCCTAGTGTTTGAAATAGAGAGCAGAAGCAGCATTTTGTTTAGATGTTTGTCAGTGATTGGAGATTTACAATCAGCATACACAGAGTGGGAAGAACTAAAGTTACCTCACAGATTCCCCGGAGGGTGGAGTCTGAGCAGAAGTGCTTTCAATTTCTCACCCAGAAGTCTGGCCTATAAATTTGTAAGGAACTCTTGAGAGGTTTTTTTTTTTTGTTGAAGCAGAAACACTGGGAGCTGTGGACCCCATTGGAATCCTAGCCGGTAAGCCCTGAGACACTGATATATATACTCTGTACACAAATATACATTCAGTGATTTTTCTAAAGGGATATTCTGCTAGAATTCTTGTCATAATGCTTTAGAGGTTTCTTCTGCCAGTTTCTTCTCTTTTTCTCCTCCAAATTATTTTCATAAAAACAGTGCAACACCCTAAAAGTGTTCTCACCTTTAAAATTGCGAGTTAAATGAAGAGATTTTTACCAATATAGTAAAAAAAGAATTGATGTCAATAGTATACTGCAATTCATCTACTAAAAGATAGTTATAGTTGAATAAGTTAATCTTGGTACTTGAGTTTAAATGGTAAGATTTGATCAAAATTCAAATTATTAAATTAGCTTTAGGTCTTTTGTTTTCTGGTAACTCTAGTTGTCTTTAGTGCTGTTAGTCATACTCAATTTTTGTTTAGAGAAGTGAAAATGTCTATTTCTTGAGTGAGGTTTCTTCCCCTTTCACTCTGTGAAATGTTTGCCTAAGAATGGAAAGTTGATACACATTTTTTCTATATAGCTAAAAGAGTTTCTTTTTTCTTTCCTGCTTTTACTTTGAGGATGGAGGGGTGTTTTTTAGGTAGTAATATTGGAGCAAATGCATTGAACTTATTAATGTGAAACTCAGCATATAATTCATATAAGCTTAGATATGAAGTATGCAGCTATGTCAGTGATGTCACTCATTCCTCAAACAATGATATATTTAAAGAACACTGTTCTATGCACATATATTAAGTAATACTTTCTTTCTCAATGAAAAGCTACACACTTTCTTCATAATTTGCTTTACCAGGTTCTAATCTTTGGACTCAAGTGAATAATTTGCTCATTTCAGGCATGAAGCCTGAAACTGTGTAAAGATTAACTACTGGGTATTCATTGTCATTTACTTAACTATTTAACCTTAGACCTGTGGGTAACTAGGAGATCCTGAATTCCATAATTCCATTAAAATTTTTTTATGATTATAAGAGTTTCAGCTTTAAAGTTTTAGCTGTCTAAATAAAATTGAAAACACAATTTACAAAATTTCAAAAGCTAAATTGACAGTAAAATGGCAATTTCCATCACAAGGTACTAATATGAAAATATATTATGAGACTATCTTTTATCTCTTTAGAAAGGAATTTACTTAAATAATTTTATTTGATCCTAACCATGATCTTCTGAAGTAGAATTTAAGATAGTTTTACATAACATTGCAGCAGAGAAATGTTAGGAGACTCGCCTAAGACCATATGTGTACATGTCCACTTTTAAAATAAAATTAACACTAAATACATGAAGTATAAAATTTGGAATTTTTTTTTTTTTTTTTTTTTTTTGCGGTACGCGACCCTCTCACTGCTGTGGCCTCTCCCGTTGCGGAGCACAGACTCCGGATGCGCAGGCTCAGCGGCCATGGCTCACGGGCCCAGCCGCTCCACGGCATGTGGGATCTTCCCGGACCGGGACACAAACTCGTGTCCCCTGCATCGGCAGGCGGACTCTCAACCACAGCGCCACCAGGGAAGCCCTACTTCTGTCGGAAGCTGTGCCTGTTGGCAGGGTGGCACCCAGTTTGCTCTTCTGGAAAGACTATTTCACCAGCAGGTATCTTACTGTCAGTGCAGGTGAGGTTTTGACACCTGGGCTATGACAGGCCCAGAAGTAGGACCAGCACTTTAACCTTTGCCTGGCTGGGACTGAAAGGATTAAAAAGAGTAATAGCCTGTGGTGCTTTGCAGACTGAGTACAGGGCTGAAAAAAGAAATAAAGGGAGAGAAAGGGAATGAACCAAAGAAACATCGAAAGGAAAATCAAGAAACAAGATTGAAAGAAAAGGAAGTGAGAGGTTCAAGTCTTGGGTCAGGAATTCTTCTCTGCACATTCCACCCACATGCCCTGTCAAAGACAAGCACAATTTGACTCAGCTCCTCAGGCAAGTGCAGTCCCAAATTGTGAGCTCTATTATCCTTCTCTTTCATTTTTGTTTCTACTCTATTGATTCCAGAGTTTGGTCTCAAAATAGGGGAAAATGACTCTGATCCCTCAGAATTGTTACAGGGATTAAATAAGAAACAAATATAAAGAGGCTAATGAGTTAATACAAATATTTTTTTTAAATGAAGTTGAATTTTATTGCTAATATGATGGTAGAAAATTAATTTGTGTATTGATTTAGATAACCCAGTCAGAGTTTAGAGTCAACCCTGATGAACTCTGAAAGTGCTGACTCTCCAAAGGAAGTCTCAAATACAAGGCAAGCTCTCTTGATTCTGAATTCCATTGAAAATGTTCCTTTAATTATTTCCTCTGTGGTTGGAATGAGGAGGGTATTCCTCTAGTAACAGTCATTAATCCTGTCAAATAATTCACCAAGCTATTTTGTGAATCTTATTCAATTGCCATTTCGGGCGGAACACTCTATCTGAAAGGCACTGCTCAGGAATGGGTTGACTACAAAGATAAATTAAACAAGATTCAGGCGCCCAGGTAGAATACAGTTCAATAGTAACTCAATCAAGCTACCATAAGTAATGGGTTTATAGTAAAGACACACTTGATAGAAAAGCTCCAGGTTTTGATTCCCTCCAGACTGTGGGTCACCACACGGGCAAGAGGGTGTCAAGGCTAGATTGTGTCCTAGCCTCTTCTAATCACTTCAGTGTGGTTTTCCCCTCGTTCTCCTGATGTGTAGTTGATGCTCAGCCAGCCTTTAGGTTTTTTCAGAGGAAACTGCTTCATATGTAGTTGTAGACTCATTGTGTCTGTGGGGTCAAGTGAGTTCAGTATCTTCCTGCACTGCCATCTTAAACAGGAAGCCTCTCCTATTCTTGCTCAATTTCAAAAAACTAAAACTTTGGGAAATAAAATACAAATATAAAAACTAATTACAAAATAAATATAAATATAAAACTCCATTGTCATTTATCCCTTTCCAAAATTTAAGTTTTCTTTCCAAAAGGGTGGGAAGTGTTAGATGATGACTAAAGGAAGCAGGATGTGGTTTCAAGAAAGGGTCCTGCTTTGTTCAAAGATGCTCTGGGGGCTTCCCTGGTGGCACAGTGGTTGAGAGTCCACCTGCTGATGCAGGGGACACGGGTTCGTGCCCCGGTCCGGGAAGATCCCACATGCTGTGGAGCGGCTGGGCCCGTGAGCCATAGCCGCTGATCCTGCGTGTCTGGAGCCTGTGCTCCGCAACAGGAGAGACCACAACAGTGAGAGGCCTGCATACCGCAAAAAAAAAAAAAAAAAAGATGCTCTGTATGACTGTGAAATAGAAGTTTCTCATTAGCAGCAGCAGGTAGATCTCTTTGGTCTTCATATGGCAAAAATTACTAACATTATTTAAGGTGTTTAAATACTTTTTCATCGATATTGTTTTTATTCACAATAAAGAATTTGTTAAGGTTCTATTGTATATATGTTCATATTTTTAAAACTATGATCCAAGAATCATTGGGGAGGGGAGAGTGGAGGTGGGCTAGGGAGAAGGAGGATAAGCTAGTTGGGGCACTGCTCTTCTATACTTTTCACAAAAGCATCTTTACTGTTACCTCCTAGTAAGACACCTAAAGGAAAAAGTGCTGACATTATATATGTTTGAACAACATTAATTTGGACCACTTCTCAGAAAATAAAAATGGAAAGAGCTAACACTGATTGCGAGCTTACTTTGTCTTGAGCACCATTACCTAATTCAGTCCTTTCAGCATCCTTAAGTCACTATTATTTTCATTATTATGTGCATGAGAAAAACTCAGGCATGGGGTTTAATGCTGATTGTTAATTATATTATTCGTGAGGTTGGGAAGATGAGAAGCTTAGTTAAAACAAAAGGTGTTTTACCTAAAAGCTAATTTTCTACCAAAAAAAATGATGGTGGCTAGATTATTTTTAATTTTTTTCAAATTAATTTTTAGAGGAGAACTTATAATGGAACCTTCACCTCTTGAGTTACCAGCTAACACAGTCCGACGCATCGCATCTGAACTTAGATGTCACCCAACAGATGAGAGGGTTGCCCTCCGCCTAGATGAGGAAGATAAGCTGAGGCACTTCAGGGAGTGTTTTTACATTCCCAAAATGCAGGATCTGCCTCCAAGTAAGAATACTGGAAAGGGTTTTACTTTTCTTAATTAATTTATTAACATATTTGCTACTGCATGTGTTCATCATAAATCTTTGAAAATCATTGTTCTGTTACATAATAGAGCCACTGCAATTGTGTCCACAAAACAGCAGGCTCCTGGTGGTATTAATTCAACCTGTCAGCCTACCTTAGTCTCAGATTCTATGTGTTTCCTCTCCTCTTCTGAAGAAAATACTTACAGGGTTCTTATACTGTCATCTAGTTCTCTGAACAATAGAGTTACTGATTGAAAATTGTAGCAGATGCATTTACTTGTTCTCTTAAGCACTCAGAGCTCAAAACAATTCTTTTTCAATACAGTATTAGAATACCTCTTGTTTTGTGGCACCTAGTTCATGATAACATATCTGTCTAAGAGAGAATATTATTTTGGGACTTGGACATATTAGGAAGGATGTTACATAAGTAGCCATCTTTCTGTGTTGAGGCATGTATGACTTACAAAAATAATTAAATAAATAAAATCAATGCCTAAGAAATGCATATTGCATTTCAAAAATTTAATACAGTAAACTGACTTTGTTCTTGTTTTGGAGGATGTTCTGTTTAAAAAAAACTAGGTAGCACAGGTTAAAAAAATGAAACAATTTTTCATATTTGGCTTAGCTCCATTTTCCATCGATAAAAAAGTTTACAAGTTGAATAGACTTGATCCACCAAAATGGGTTTCACATACTTAATAATTCAGTCTAATTTCCTTTTTTCTTCAGATTAACTGTGGCGGGTACAATTTTGGATAGTCATAATCCAAGAGCATTAGCTAATATGATTTTAAGATGAGATTGGGTCACATAACTGTCATATTTGGTTTATGTTTTATTATGTAACACAGGATGGCACTTTGTAAAATTATGGAAGTGTAAAATAAAAGAAAGCCTAGTATCCAATTTAAAGTTGCTTACTTTCTGCCCTGCAAACCGGTTCATCTGTACCATTTTTCTAGGTTCCACATATATGCGTTAATATACAATATCTGTTTTTCTCTTTCTGACTTGCTTCACTCTGTTTGACAGTCTCTAGATTCATCCACATCTCTACAAATGACCCAATTTTTTCCCTTTTTATGGCTGAGTAATATTCCATTGCATATATGTACCACAACTTCTTTATCCATTCGTCTGTTGATGGGCATTTAGGTTGCTTCCATGACCTGGTTATTGTAAATAGCACAGCAATGAACATTGGGGTGCATGTGTCTTGTTGAATTATGGTTTTCTCTGGGTATATGACCAGTAGTGGGATTGCTGGGTCATATGGTAATTCTATTTTTAGTTTTTTTTTTTTTTTTTTTACAGTACACGGGCCTCTCACTGCCGCGGCCTCTCCCGTTGCGGAGCACAGGCTCCGTACGCGCAGGCCCAGCAGCCATGGCTCACGGGCCCAGCCGCTCTGCGGCACATGGGATCCTCCCAGACTGAGGCACAAACCCGCGTCCCCTGCATTGGCAGACGGACTCTCAACCACTGCGCCACCAGGGAAGCCCTATTTTTAATTTTTTAAGGAACCTCCATACTGTTCTCCATAGTGGCTGTATCAATTTACATTCCCACCAACAGTGCAAGAGGGTTCCCTTTTCTCCACACCCTCTCCAGCATTTGTTGTTTGTAGACTTTCTAATGATGCCCATTCTAACTGGTATGAGGCAATACCTCATTGTAGTTTTGATTTGCATTTCTCTAATAATTAGTGATGTTGAGCAGCTTTTCAAGTGCCTCTTGGCCATCTGTATGTCCTCTTTGGAGAAATGTCTGTTTTGGTCTTCTGCCCATTTTTGGATTGGATTGTTTGTTTTCTTAATATTGAGCTGCATGAGCTGTTTATATATTTTGGAGATTAATCCTTTGTCCATTGATTCATTTGTAAATATTTTCTCCCATTCTGAGGGTTGTTTTTTCATCCTGTTTGTAGTTTTCTTTGCTTTGCAAAAGCTTTTAAGTTTCATCAGGTCCCATTTGTTTATTTTTGTTTTTATTTCCATTATTCTAGGAGGTGGACCAAAAAAGATCTTGCTGTGATTTATGTCAAAAAGTGTTCTTCCTATGTTTTCCACTAAGAGTTTTATAGTGTCCGGTCTTATATTTAGGTCTCTAATCCATTTTGACTTTATTTTTGTGTATGGTGTTAGGGAGTGTTCCAATTTCATTCTTTTACATGATGCTGTCCAGTTTTACCAGCACCACTTATTGAAGAGACTGTCGTTTCTCCACTGTACATCCTAGCCTCCTTTGTCATAGATTAGTTGACCATAGGGGCGTGGGTTTATCTCTGGGCTTTCTATCCTGTTCCATTGATCTATATTTCTGTCTTTCTGCCAGTACCATATTGTCTTGATTACTGTAGCTTTGTAGTATAGTCTGAAGTCAGGGAGTCTGATTCCTCCAGCTCCACTGTTTTCCGTCAAGACTGCTTTAGCTATTTGGGGTCTTTTGTGTCTCCATACAAATTTTACGATTTTTTTGTTCTAGTCCTGTAAAAAATGCTATTGGTAATTTGATAGGGATTGCACTGAATCTGTAGATTGTTTTGGGTAGTATGGTCATTTTCACAATATTGATTCCTCCAATCCAAGAACATGGTATATCTCTCCATCTGTTTGTATCATCTTTAATTTCCTTCATCAGTGTCTTATAGTTTTCTGCATACAGGTCTTTTGTCTCTCTAGGTAGGTTTATTCCTACGTATTTTATTCTTTTTGTTGCAATGGTAAATGGGAGTGTTTCCTTAATTCCTCTATCAAATTTTTCATCATTAGTGTATAGGAATGCAAGAGATTTCTGTACATTAATTTTGTATCCTGCAACTTTACCAAATTCACTGATTAGCTCTAGTAGTTTTCTGGTGGCATTTTTAGGATTTTCTATGCATAGTATCATGTTATCTGCAAACTGACAGTTTTATTTCTTCTTTTCCAATTTGTATTCCTTTTATTTCTTTTTCTTCCCTGATTGCCATGGCTAGGACTTACAAAACTATGTTGAATAATAGTGGTAAGAGTGCACATCCTAGGCTCATTCCTGATCTTAGAGGAAATGCTTTCAGTTTTTCAGCATTGAGAATGATGTTTCCTGTGGGTTTGTTGTACATGGCCTTTATTATGTTGAGGTAGGTTCCCTCTATGCCCACTTTCTGGAGAGTTTTTATCATAAATCGGTGTTGAATTTTGTCAAAAGCGTTTTCTGCATCTATTGAGATGATCATATGGTTTTTATTCTTCAATTTGTTAATATGGTTTATCACATTGACTGATTTACGTATATTGAAGAATCCTTGCATCCCTGGGATAAATCCCACTTGATCATGGTGTATGATCCTTTTAATGTGTTGTTGGATTCGGTTTGCTAGTATTTTGTTTAGGATTTTTGCATCTATATTCATCAGTGATCTTGGTCTGCATTTTCCTTTTTTGTAGTATCTTTGTCTGGTTTTGGTATCAGGGTGATGGTGGCCTCATAGAATGAGGTTGGGAGTGTTCCTTCCTCTGAAAATTTTTGGAAGAGTTTGAGAAGGATGGGTGTTAGCTTTTCTCTAAATGTTTGATAGAATTCACCTTTGAAGCCATCTGGTCCTGGACTTTTGTTTGTTGGAAGATTTTTAATCACAGTTTCAATTTCATTACTTGTGATTGGTCCATTCATATTTTCTGTTTCTTCCTGGTTCAGTCTTGGAAGGTTATACCTTTCTAAGAATTTTTCCATTTCTTCCAGGTTGTCCATTTTATTGGCATAGAGTTAGTTGTAGTAGTCTCTTAGAATGCTTTGTATTTCTGCAGTGTCAGTTGTGATTTCTCCTTTTTCAATTCTAATTTTATTGATTTGAGTCTTCTCCCTCTCTTTCTTGATGAGTCTGGCTACTAGTTTATAAATTTTGTTTATCTTCTCAAAGAACCAGCTTTTAGTTTTATTGATCTTTGCTATTGTTTTCTTTGTTTCTATTTCATTGATTTCTGCTCTGATCTTTATGATTTCTTTCCTTCTGCTAACTTTGGGTTTTGTCTGTTCTTTTTTCTCTAGTTCCTTTAGGTGTAATGTTAGATTGTTTATTTGAGATTTTTCTTGTTTCTTGAGGTAGGCTTGCATAGCTATAAACTTCCTTCTTAGAACTGCTTTTGCTGCATCCCATAGGTTTTGGATCATCGTGTTTTCATTGTCATTTGTCTCTACGTATTTTTTTGATTTCCTCTTTGATTTCTTCAGTGATCTCTTGGTTATTAAGTAACGTATTGTTAAGCCTCCATGTGTTTGTGCTTTTTACGTTTTTTTTCCCTCTAATTCATTTCTAATCTCATAGCGCTGTTGTCAGAAAAGATGCTTGGTATGATTTCAATTTTCTTAAATTTACTGTGGCTTGATTTGTGACCCAAGATGTGATCTATCCTGGAGAATGTTCTGTGTGCACTTGAAAAGAAAGTGTAATCTGCTGTTTTTCGATGGAATGTCCTATAAATATCAATTAAATCTATCTGGTCTATTGTGTCATTTAAAGCTTGTGTTTCCTTATTAATTTTCTGTCTGGATGATCTGTCCATTGCTGTAAGCGAGGTGTTGAAGTCCCCACTATTATTGTGTTACTGTCAATTTCCTGTTTTACAGCTGTTAGCAGTTGCCTTATGTATTGAGGTGCTCCTATGTTGGGTGCATATATATTTATAATTGTTATATCTTCTTCTTGGATTGATCCCTTGACCATTATGTAGTGTCCTTCCTTGTCTCTTGTAACATTCTTTATTTTAAAGTCTATTTTATCTGATATAAGTATTGCTACTCCAGCTTTCTTTTGATTTCCATTTGCATGGAATATCTTTTTCCAACCCCTCACTTTCAGTCTGAATGTGTCCCTAGGTCTGAAGTGGGTCTCTTGTAGACAGCATATATATGTGTCTTGTTTTTGTATCCATTCAGCAAGCCTGTGTCTTTTGGTTGGAACATTGAATCCATTCACTTTTAAGGTAGTTATCAATATGTATGTTCTTATTACCATTTTCTTAATTGTTTTGGGTTTCTTTTTGTAGGTCCTTTTCTTCTCTTGTGTTTCCCACTTAGAGAAGTTCCCTTAGCATTTGTTGTAGAGTTGGTTTGGTGGTGCTGAATTCTCTTAGCTTTTGCTTGTCTGTAAAGCTTTTGATTTCTTCATCGAATCTGAACGAGATCCTAATCTTGGTTGTAGTTTCTTCCCTTTCATCACTTTAAGTATATCTTGCCACTCCCTTCTGGCTTGTAGAGTTTCTGCTGAGAAATCAGCTGTTAACCTTATGGGAGTACCCTTGTATGTTATTTGTCGGTTTTCCCTTGCTGCTTTCAATAATTTTTCTTTGTCTTTAATTTTTGCCAATTTGATTACTATGTGTCTTGACGTGTTTCTTCTTGGGTTTATCCTGTATGGGACTCTCTGCACCTCCTGGACTTGGGTGGCTATTTCCTTTCCCATGTAAGGGAAGTTTTCAACTATAATCTCTTCAAATAGTTTCTCGGTCCTTTCTCTCTCTCTTCTCCTTCTGGGACCCCTATAACGTGAATGCTGTTGTGCTTATTGTTGTTCCAGTGGTCTCTTAGGCCCTCTTCATTTCTTTTCATTCTTTTTTCTTTATTCTGTTCCACAGCAGTGAATCCCACCATTCTTTCTTCCAGGTCACTTATCCATTCTTCTGCCTCAGTTATTCTGCTATTGATTCCTTCTAGTGTAGTTTTCATTTCAGTTATTGTGTTGTTCATCTCTGTTTGTTTGTTCTTTAATTCTTCTAGGTCTTCGTTAAACATTTCTTGCATCTTCTCGATCTTTGCCTCCATTCTTTTTCCGAGGTCCTGGATCATCTTCACTCTCGTTATTCTGAATTCTTTTTCTTGAAGGTTGTTGCCTATCTCCACTTCATTTAGTTGTTTCTCTGGGGTTTTATCTTGTTCCTTCATCTGGTACATAGCCCTCTGCCTTTTCATCTTGTCTATCTTTCTGTGAATGTGGTTTTTGTTCCACAGGCTGCAGGATTGTAGTCCGTCTTGCTTCTGCTGTCTGCCCTCTGGTGGACGAGACTATCTAAGTGGCTTGTGCAAGTTTCTTGATGGGAGAGACTGATGCTGGGTAGAGCTGGCTGTTCCTTTGGTGGGCAGAGCTCAGTAAAACTTTAATCCACTTGTCTGCTGATGGGTGGGGCTGGGTTCCCTCCCTGTTGGTTGTTTGGCCTGAGGCGACCCAACACTGGAGCCTACCCAGGCTCTTTGGTGGGGGAAATGGAAGACTCTGGGGGGGCTCACGCCAAGGATTACTTCCCAGAACTTCTGCTGCCAGTGTCCTTGTCCTCACAGTGACACACAGCCACCCCCTGCCTCTGCAGGGGAGCCTCCAACACTAGCAGGTAGGTCTGGTTCAGTCTCCTATGGCATCACTGCTCCTTCCCCTGGGTACTGATGAGCACACTACTTTGTGTGTGCCCTCCAAGAGTGGAGTCTCTGTTTCCCCCAGTCCTGTCAAAGTCCTGCAATCAAATCCCACTAGCCTTCAATGTCTGATTCTCTAGGAATTCCTCCTCCCGTTCCCAGGCCCCCAGATTGGGAAGCCTGACGTGGGGCTCAGAACGTTCACTCCAGTGGGTGGATGTCTGTGGTATAAGTGTTCTCCAGTTTGTGAGTCACCCACCCAGCAGTTAGGGGATTTGACTTTATCGTGATCGTGCCCCTCCTACCATCTCATTGTGGCTTCTCCTTTGTCTTTGGATGTGGGGTATCTTTTTTGGTGAGTTCCTGTGTCTTCCTGTCAATGATTGTTCAGCAGTTAGTTGTGATTCTGGTGTTCTTGTAAGAGGGAGTGAGAGCACGTCTTTCTACTCCACCATCTTGAACCAATCTCCATAATTTCTTCATTACATTTTTGATCCCCTTCTCTCTGTCTTCTAAAATCCCTATAATGTGAATACTGGCATGCTTAATGTTATCGTAGACATCTCTTAAATTGCTTTGTTTTTAAAAAATTTACTTTTCTGTCTGCTGTTCCAACTGGGTGATTTCCATTATTGTATCTTTCAGATCACTTTTGCATTCTTCTGTATCACTTAGTCTGTTATTCATTCCTTCTAATGTGTTTATTTTAGCTACTGAATTATTTAGTTTTGATTGGGTCTTTTTTATATTTTCTAGTTCCTTGTTAAAATATCAGTGTTTAGATCAATTATTTTTTTCTAATTCAGTTAACATTTTTATTATCAATGTTTTGAATTCTTTGGTAAATTATTTATTTATGTTTTATTACTTTTTTCAACGGCTTCCTCTTGTTCTTTCAATTGTGGGTAGTTCTTCTGACTTTTCAGTTCACTTAACTTTGCCTCTATGAATTTACATGAAACAGTTACCTTCTGTGGTCTTGAAGGGATGTTCTTAGGTTGGAGCATCCCTGTGCAGACTGCGTGTGCCCAATGCTTTTGGTGGGAGAGCTGGATTTGATATGGATACTAGTCACATCTTCTTCCAGGGTGTGCTGGCAGCTATCTTATGATGTGAGTATCTCATGACTTGGTTAGGTGAAGGTCAGAAAGTTCTTCCTACACTAGCCATTTCTCAAATTCCTTCAGCTTAAAACATCCAATATGCCAAGGTGCCGTATTTTTTTAAATACTTTTTAAAAAATTAATTAGTTTATTTATTTTTGGCTGCTTTGGGTCTTTGTTGCTGTGTGCAGGCTTTCTCTAATTGCGTGAGCAGGGGCTACTCTTCATTGCGGTGCACAGGCTTCTCATTGTGGTGGCTTCTCGTTTCAGAGCATGGGCTCTAGGTGCGAGGGCTTCAGTAATTGTGGCACACAGGCTCACTAGTTGTGGCTTGTGGGCTCTAGAGCACAAGCTCAGTAGTTGTGGCACACGGGCTTAATTACTCAGCGGCATGTGGGATCTTCCCGGACCAAGGTCCGTGTCCCTTGCATTGGCAGGAAGATTCTTAACCACTGTGCCACCAGAGAAGTCCAAGGTGCCACATTTTGAGGTAGCATGTCCTGAACCCCATGACTGCCAAGAGTACCAACTTTTAATAAGAAATTTTCTTATCATTCTTCAGAGAAGAGAAGCCTAGGCCCCCACAGCTTAAAGTCCTGTTTGTCTTGCATGTTGTAAAGATCTGATGGCTTTAGGTTGGAGAGTGGTGTGTTATCTCTTCATTCTTGTGGATAATTACCAAAGCACTTTCTTGATACTCTATTCTACCTATTCACATAATGCCAACTGAATGCTCACATGGTGACATTTGATGTGTCTTGAGACAAAAAACGAACAAACAAAAAAACCCAAACCTCAACCAAGTAAAAGGAAAATAGTTTAGGATGGGGAACCACACTTTGGGGAGGCATGAGATGAGATAATTCAGTTTACAATTCCACTTTTTTTTCACACTGAACACATTTTAAAAATGACTTTCTAAGTAAAAGTAACCCAATACCTATTTATCTGTAAAAGCGTCACCAATGAAAGAACAAGACAAAAAAAAAAAAAAAATGGGAGCAGAGATCTGGGTGATTGCCTCCTCTTCCTGGGTTGTTGATAAGGCTGACACACACAGAACATGTTTAGTCTTTAAACTACTTATTTGAATGCTTAGTTGAAATTTGAGCCATCGTACACCAATTAAAACCTCTGGATTCTAAAAAAAATCCTTCAGTATTTGTTCTCTAGATCGACAAAGAACTGTTAATTAATCAAATTTAAATGTGTGAACAGTATTTACACCTCTTTGATTGGGTCTGACTTAAGAAATGCCAATGAAAAAGTGACACAGGATCTATAAAAGTAGGTTGAATTAGATGGTATGCTTTTAAAAAGCCTGCAAAGATTTAAGTAATCTAAATAAAGACAAGTATACTACCAAATGATTCAAATTTCAGCAAGAAGCTTAATCTTTCTTCCCATAGAATTAAGATAAAACTTAGTAGAACACAATTATAAACTTGTGCATTTCTAGAAAATACTTGAAGCATATAGATTGGTTTGCTAATGAAATTGCATTTACTGCAATCAAGGAAAAATTATAAAACAAATCACTAAAGTTCTGATTTATTTGAATAAAAAGTAGATATAGAGAACAATCTTTGCCTACATATGTATTAATATTATATGCATACAAAGAACAAAAATCTATAAATTCAATATATCTACTTCAGATATATAAGTAATCATTTAGATTTTTTAAATTTGCCTGATCTACAACACCAGGATTATTACTTGTCTAAATTCTGGTAACCTTCTGCTATGCCTAGATAGGCTGATATAATTTCTGTAAAAATTCTGGTTTTAACTCTTTTCTATTGGCTATTCATGATTGGGAGTAGCTGTTAATCTAGATTTCCTCGTGGAGCATAATAAATATGACAGACCTGAACAAAAGCATCTATCTGTTTAAACCGTATTTTAAAATATAAATGTAAAAGATTATTTTTCAGAGAACCTGATGTTATCCTTGGGAGGAATTTTAAGATATGTATCATCTTTCTTGGAGTTAATTACATTCATTGTTTGTAGTGGATTAACAATGCCAAATGGAAGAATGTTAATTAATTGAATAAGTATATTTTCCCTTTTCTTCTATTTCAGTTGATTTATCTTTAGTGAATAAGGATGAAGAAGCTATCTATTTCTTGGGAAATTCTCTTGGGCTTCAACCAAAAATGGTTAAAACATATCTGGAAGAAGAACTAGATAAGTGGGCCAAAATGTAAGTATTATTTCAAAAGCTATCCTTCAACATCTCATATAAGAATTTTAAAAATCACGCCAGGTTGTCTCATATTTGGAAAGGTGTATAGTAGAATCTTAGAATTTTAGAGCAGAGGGAACCTGAGGGATTGTGTCATTCAACACTGGATGAAATAACTGAGGATCAGTAAATAAGGTATTATGGCAAGTTAGTTGCAGAATCAATAGTAAAACTTTTGAAATATTTAAAAATTTAAGTTTCTCCCTTGAATTGACACATCTACATCGTATGCAATTATTTTATTTTCTAAATGATTAACAAAGCAGTTAATATTTAGGATTCAATGTAGTGTTTTCATGATTAGTTCTTGGCTAAACTCTACCACACTAATTTTTATAAATAAGAAAATAAAAATTGTTGAGGTGGGGAGAGGAGGTTGAGTGGAACAGAAGGTGCTTCCCTCCCCAAATTGAACATGATTATTGAGAAGATGCTCCATTTGGGCTTAGCTAACCATGCAGGAATCTTAAATTAGGATTCATCTTTTTCTCCTTCTTTTATGTTCTGCTTTTACTCTTCTGCTTATGAAAGTCTTCATACTCTCTGCTTACCTCAATGCTTACCCTCTTTAATATCAACCTTCTCAACCACTGATTAGCCCTCCCTGAATGTCTATTGCATTAATAATCAGTGCTCTACAATAGGCAGTTTAGAGGTGTCTACTTTCATTAGTTTCATATTCTTAGCTATACTGTAAATCCCTTAAGGAAAATAACCTAATCTTATGTACTTCTTATCCTTCCCCAGTGATTACTGATAAAGCTGGAACTGAAAATATTTTAAAATATTTTTAACTATTTAAACACTTTATATTTAAAATATTAAAAATAGTACAACTATTTTAAAAATAGTTTTTGACTCTTAGAATCTGAAAAATAGATATGAAGGGGAAGCTAAACCTGAAGGACAGGAAAAAAAAAAATTCAGGAAGGAAGATGAAACTAAACCAGATAAGAATTCTGAGCAAGATATTTGGTTCTTATAGAAACTCAGAATGTCTTTTCCAGCTTTCTATATTCTTCAGGTCAGTGGTCTTTTACATTGAGACCAAAACCTCTTCTATAAAGTTTAGTTTACACTGACTATGCCAATGATTACTACCATGGCTATTAGATAACATTGCAAAGTTTCTTAATTTAAGTGGTTAAGAATGTAAGTTCACAACTCAATGCAAGAGTAATAGAGTTTTATATAGTTTATTAGGCATATTATAACTTTACCTGCATAACATTTATGCATAAATTGAAAAATAAATATCACCACATTTGGAAGCATTTTGCACTAGCAAGCTTTAGTATTTAAAAAATGAGGGTCATAGTTAATAAAAATGGTTAATATTCATTTTTGGCCTTAACGTAAAAGATAGCAAAGAATTAGATTCAATTTGAACTTTGGAGAGTGTCCTTGACTCTTGGATATTCATTCAGCAAGACTGTGCATTTTTATCCTTCAGGTATTTTAAAAAGATGCCACTCTTCTATCCTATTCATATTCTTATGATTATCCTACTTTATTAAAAGAATGGTTGATTATTCTCAAGACATGTATTCCAGTTATGTTCCAGGAAAGTGCCTCTCTGTCATAATGCCCTTCTATTGTTGTTACCTTTCAATTTTATATTTTACCTTGTGACAACAGAAAATTACATAATCTTAAACCCTTCTACCTATTTTTCATCAGACGATTTAGCAAGGAGGTGCACTGTAATGCTTCAAGCAATGTAAAGTAAATTTTAAAAAGACTTCTTCTGAGAAAAAGATTAGGTAGCTAGTTTGTTTTATTTAGTCTTTTTGCTGTAAACTGTGGTGGCCCAGTCAACATCATAGCCCTGCCAGCTCAATGTCAGTGGTGTTTTAGGTGCATGATCGCAATCCTGTTTTCCCCTATCCCACCCTTGATCTTTCATCTCAAATGGGTTTGTTCATTACTTTTTGCTCCTAAATATTTAGCTTAAAATTCCACTCTGGCCTTTTCCAGCTAAGGTTGTGTTGGGAGGAAAACATTTCCTCTACCAACTTACATTCTAGTGGTTGGGCGCATGAGAATTAATTGACAACAGACAGATTAGCAGGAGAAAAGTTTATTTCACATGTGTGCAGAAGCACTCTACAAACAGTGATTCACTGATCAGCCAGAGTAAAGGTTTAAAACCAACTTAACAAAAGGGGCGAGTTTTAGGGCTTCAGTAGGAAAGTATGGAAGGTTCTGTTGGGCTTTTCCATCCTGATGATAATGGGCAGTATCTTTCCGGGCTGGAAGCCCCCCAAGAGGAAGATGGAGGAGAAGTAAATTTGTAACTCCTAGTGCTAAGCGTCATTTTTCTCTGACGGTGGGTCAATGGCAATGGCATTTTCAGGAGGCTTTCCTTAAGTCTAGATAATGTTTCTTTCTTAGGCTGCTGTTTGTCCACATGCTTTTAGTTTAAAGTAATCTTCATGCCACTCTGGTGGCCTGTTGGTTACTTCAATTCCCTTTCTGGCTATTGCTTTTGTTTTAAATCTCCCCTGCATATATTTGATTTGCCTCTAGATCCAGGGCCTCCCATTACTGTGGTGAGTTTTATCCGATTATCTGTTCCTCTTCATCTCCTCCAACCCCATTTCTGCCCTACTTCTTAGCTGATACCCAAGCCAGGCCAGTGCCTCCCCCTCTTCTATATTACTGAGAGATTTTGAGAAGAACTGAGTCAAAGAGAGTTACACAGTCACTAAACACTCTAATGCACATTGAAATTAGTTGGAAAAAAAATAATATTAAAAATTTATAATCTTAAGAGTAACATAGAAATTTGAGTGCTCTAAGCAAGATATTACTCTGGGATATTGATGTCAAGTCTCTGGCCATGCATGACCTATAATGTAGGAAATGACATTTGGCTCATGGTTTTCATCTCTATGTCATCATCTTTTATGGCCTATTGTAGACATACTACCTACTTATCTACAAAATAAACCATCACTGGTCACAATGCCATCCAATCTTATAATTCATATGGCTACCATATTTGATTATTTATACTAAAGAAAAGTCAAGGATACAGGCACACTTAGAAATATTTTAGGACCCAAATGATTTCTTCTAAAACTTCAAGTTACTTAAGGCAAAACTATGAAAATAAAATACTTACCTCTGTGTTTTTTATAAATGATTATCATTATTTTCCAAAGTCATTTTCAACTGTATGTGATTTCTAAAGTAGGTTAATAACACTTTACTTTGGAGAATATATTATTTGTTTGGTGAAATGATAATATTTAGATAATTTTAATATTCTGAAATAGAAAACTTTTAGGGTAATTTCACTCTTTGATATATAATAATTAGTTATCAGCAAGAAGCTACCATAAACAATAAGAAGCAACAATATCATATGTTTGTTCATTGTGGGTCTGCTAGGATGGATAGGCAATAAACTTAAATAATTTTTGAGAACATTTAAAATTATATATTTTACCAATGGCCCAGATTATTTAAAGGAGAATAACATGGGTTAATATTCATAGCGGTAAAGTTCGGCTAGAAGGGAAAGATACGTCAGTCCTAAAGAGCACATTGTAAGTTGAGAAATGTATATTGTGTCCCTAAGATATAATCACTATATCTTAGGTCTTCTGGGTTGTCTTATCTGCTAGATAAATAAATTTCTTTCTTTTTCACAGGAGCAAAAACTTGCCACATTTGTGTTTTTATAGGCATTCTTCTAAGAACTGAGACATATTAGGTAGAATTATTTAAAGAGAAAAATAGCCCGCTGAATTACATATTAGGAACAAAAGGCCTGGTTTGCAGACAGTGACTTAACTTACATGGCAATGTGTGTGCAGAAAAGGTACTGGTAAAGCACATGGGAGAGGTCTGCTCCTGCAGACCTGCAGTGGTTCAATTTATGGGTTTCTTTCTTTAAAAAAAAAAAAAAAAAGTGTATTGTAAGGGAGGAAAGACTGTCCCCCTACTCTCCTAGATCCATTAGCTGGGTCTATGAAATAAACACAACAGGCAGATTAACAAGAGAGAAGGCATAAAAGTACATTTTTAACATTACGTGCATGAGGGCATCACAGGAAAAAGAAAAAAGTGAATATCCAAAAAAGCAATGAGATTTGAGAACTTAGGTACTGTCTTAATAGGGACAGAGGAGGGGTATATAGGCTACTCTGGGGAAAGTAAACGATTTTTAGGAAGGATGAATGGAACTTTAGAAGAATAGATGGGAAGTGTGATAGCTTGTGACAAAGTTTGTCTGGCTGTGGTGCTGACTTCTAGTCTCCTCTCTTGTGACAAGAGTAAATCTCCTCTAGTTGATGAAACTCCTGAGGAGGGAATTTATGACAACTGAGTCCTTTTTGGAGGATCTGTCTTCAGGCAGATAAGGGGAGTTCAGAGATATCTTCCCCATGTATTTGCTGTTTTTCAAGTGCATTCCTTTTTATTAATTAATTTATTTAATTTATTTATTTTTGGCTGTGTTGGGTCTTTGTTGCTGCGCGCGGGCTTTCTCTAGTTGCGGCGAGAGCGGGCTGCACTTTGTTGCAGTACGTGGGCTTCTCATGTGGTGGCTTCTCTTGTTGTGGAGCACGGGCTCTAGGCACGCAGTCTTCAGTAGCTGCAGCATCTGATCTCAATAGTTGTGGCTTGTGGGTTCTAGAGCACAGGCTCAATAGTTGTGGCACATGGACTTAATTGCTCCACGGCATATGGGATCTTCCCAGACCAGGGCTTGAACCCATGTCCCCTGCATTGGCAGGCGGATTCTCAACCACTGCACCACTAGGGACCTCAAGTGCATTCTTTGTGCTTTGTGCAAAATAATCTTATGCCAAAGAGGCCAGTTTTAGTGTGGCATATTCTGCCACCCTTCAGTATGAATAAGAAAATACATGGTATGACATGTGACAGAGCTTTTCCTGACATCTCTGTTGGCTAATCAACAATTGGATCACAGAAAAAAACTTGTGATATCATTAAGGAAGACTGTGAAGTCTTATTTATTCACTTATTGGGGGGAGCTTTTAAAAGCAGGGCCACTTTTCATTTTGTAGGATGGTTAAAGCACAGTCATATTTCAAAGAGGATCCACATTTCTATTAACTTCCTAATTAGATTTTATATTCTGAAATTTAATTTTCTGAGCAAATACTGCTTTGTAGACTTCTCTGAGAACAGCCCACTCAGGCAATGATTGATGCTATGGTAGTGAGTGAATGCTTTCCTATGCTCTCTTTTCCTTTCCAGCACTTGTAAAAGAAGATTGCAGCTATACTGCAACTATTTTAAGCAGTTTTGAATGAGAACAACATAATCTTTCTCTTAACTTGAATATGTACGTTATGACTGCAGTGTGATCCTCATCAGCTCTTTCTAATGACAGGCCACTTTACTTTGAGTTTATTTGGGTAACACTTTCTAAATACATTTCACTATCTCAGGCTAGGAGACTGACAAAATGAAGAAGCTGACTCTGCATGTGATATTTTAAAGGGAGGAAGATGACAAAAGCATTCCAAGAAGAAAGTATCCTTAAAGATTATTATCATGGTGTCTACCAGAGTGAGAAGTAGGTGGCATCATATTCTGAGATATAAATTCTCTGAGGCAGAACATAGACTTTTACTACCTAAATGTAATAAGATGTATTGTGCTATCAGCAAGGCCATGGAGCTCTATATGATTAAAATAAAAATGTATCCAAGTATCTGCCTTTAAATACTATTTAATGATAATGATTTTTGTCTTTAGTATTTATATTGGAAGTCAAGAAAGAGGCAAGCTGCAGGCTATCTAATAATAATATGAATAATATGCACTAACAGTTGCCCTTCTTTTCCTCCTTAGTTCTTATAGTCTGTTTATTCTCAAAGAAAGTCTTCTTCCTTCATCTCAGTTTATATGGTAATTGAAATATTAGCTTAAAAGTTGTGTTTTACACCTCATGCTGGTGAAGTGAGTTTTAACATTAGATTTTCATTAGGAAAGAAGACTCAGAAAAGGGGTACCATGTACCAATCTTTTTCACATGTTACTTGTTTTTCATAGCTATCCTTTAAGTTATATATTGTAACCCATTTACTTTTATAAAAGTGGAAAATTAGGCCCTATAAACCTCTAATAAATGTAGCCTCGGGCCCAGTATTGCCCTGGACCTGTCTCATCCCAGGTGATGGAGCCAATTGCTAAATATTCAAGATTTTTGTTGATACCAAATTGGCCACGTGAATGGGGGTAGTCATACCGCAAAAAACAGCAAGGGCTAAAAAACAGGGCTCCTCCCTTCCAGTTCCCCACTGCTGTGTAGAGGAGAAAAAATATTTTCCTTTACCCTACTGAGTTTTTACCTGAGAGCTTGTAATAAAAGATTAACAAGAGAAGAACAAACGGAAGTGTATTAACATGAATACCTCATGTATACATAGGAAACACCCAGGGAAAAATGAGTAACTCCCAAAAGTGGCTTAGAATTCAAGCTTAAATCCCTTGTTAAAAGGGAAAGAGGAGGAGAGATGAAGGCCTCTTAGAGGAGAGTAAAGGATTTCTATGAAAGATGGTCCTTGAAGAATAGATAAGAGGTATAGTTTGTGACAAAGTTTATCTGGGGTGTCACTGACTTCTAATCTCTTCTGTGCTAAGAATCAATTTTCCCTGGTTGATGAAACTCCTGAGGAGGGGATTTATGACAACTGAATTCCCTTTGAAGGATCTGTCTTTAGGCAGATAGGGAAGTTCAGAGAAAGCTTCTCCATGCATTTTCTGTTTTTCAAGTGCCTACAGCTCAAGATGATCAATATACCACTATGCTACATTTTAGTGTGGTGTGTTCTGCTACCCTTCACCTCTGAGAGAAGGTTTACCAGCTCACCACTGCCAGCTTACTTAATTTCAGAGTATGTGTTCATCACAATTAGCACTATACATAGAGCACATGCTCATTCTTTTCTTCCGAGTTTAAATAGTCTTTGGATTCCAAAAGAATTAAAAACAATCTAATTCAAAGCTTCCTAAGATATGTTTGTAACAGTACACAAAGTCACTCCCTTCTTAATCCTTTGTTTTAATTTCTTCTCCTATATTTTTCAAATATTTTGCCTCCTCATTTGATAGAAACTACCAGAGAGTTGAAGTTCTCTTATGTATTTTGTGTTTTTTCCATTATGCCTACTGGCATACTTACTAGAATAATAAAATTGAGCTAGAATATGATAGATGAAATTGCTAGAAAATAGGTCAAGAAATAGTGTTGGCTTTGATTATTGCCACGTTTTACTATCTACTTAAAATGTTACCATGAGTATAGTCACATTTTATACACTTCTATTTAATTTACAGATTGTAATTATATTTTAATGTTTAATTAATAATCATTTTAATCTCTAGCCTCAAATAACAGTTAATATGTTTTAGTATAGGTACAACTATATGGTATGGTATACAAGTAAGGTATTCAAATAGTCTTAAAATTTTCAAAAGAAAAGAGAAAAAAATAACATCTTAGACTCCAAAATAGAGAAAAATAATGAAATATATGGGTAATCGCCCCTACGCTCCCCAACAGAAAGGAAATCAAAGAAATTTTTTTAAATGACAAGTTAAAAAGCAGAGTTCTCAAGTATTACTTTTGGTTTTCAAAAAAGCATGCTTTTTATTAAAACACTACAAAGACTCATTTAGAAATGTCCAGTTGCTAATGCTGATATCTGAAAACTCTCACACACACACTCACACAGATACACACAGACACACACGTAAACTAAGATTGTTCATCTCCCTTTTCAATTTCAGGGGAGCCTATGGTCATGATGTAGGGAAACGTCCTTGGATTATAGGAGATGAGACTATTTTAGGACTTATGACTGACATTGTAGGTAAGTATAAAATGAATTTTTTCCAAAAGAATCATAAAGATATGATCATTTAGTTATACACATAGGTTATATGGTAAAAATTTTATTGAAGAATGTCCTGATTTTCTATTTTAATCCATAACACTAAGGCGTAAGCATGCCTTTAATTAAGACTTATTGCTAATGTTATTTTTTATTATATATTCTAGGACTAGTATTTGCTCACCAATGAGAAACACACATATTTATAATTAAATAAGTTTCATAAAAATCAACTTAAAAGAATTTTCTAAGGTTTTATTATATGGTGAAATAAACGTTAACCTTAACATGCTAAAGGTCTAAAACACCAATATGTTTTGGTTCATTTCAACTTAATTCATGGTGATCTTTTAAAATTAGGCTGAGTGCTGTTGAAAATAATATAGTTGATGCTGTTTTTTGGTATATAGTGTATTCCTTAAAGTGAATTCTATCTACTCTTGGTAAAACTATTCAAGATAGTTTTAGATGGTAAATGTGTTAACATTTCAAAAAAAGTTATCTGTTTAATTGGGTTGATTATTCAGCATTGCCTAAAATCTTATATGAAATTTAAGGTATTAAACAAAAAAAAATATAGCTCTGGTGACCAGAGACGAGTGTGCTTCTGGGCCCCATAGTAAGTTTCCTACATACAGCCTCTTCTTTAAGATCAGGAAATGTAACAAACTTCCCTAAAACATACAAATAAACATAGAGAATTAGGCAAAGTGAGGTGACAGGAATATGTTCCAAACAAATAACAACATGAAACTGAAGAACTAAGTGAAGTGTTGATAAGTAATCTACTCGATAAAAAAATCAATGTAGTGATTATAAAAATGCTCAATGAATTAGGGAGAATGGATGAAAACAGTGAGGAGTTAAACAAAGAGTTAGAAAATATAAAGAAGAACCAAACAGACCTGAAGAATACAATAACTGAAATAAAAATACACTAGATGGAATCAACAGTAAATTAGATGATACAGAGGAACGTGTCAGTGAACTGGAAGACAGAGTAGTGTAAATCACTCCAGCTAAGCAGAGAAAAGAATAAGGAATTGAAAAATAAGGACAGTTTAAGAGACCCCTGGGACAATATCAAGTGTACTATCATTCACATTATAGGGGTCCCAGAAGGAGAAGACAGAAAGGGGCAGAGAAGTTATTTGAAGTGATAATAGCTGAAAACTTCCCTAACCTGGGAAAGGAAACAGACATCCAGGTCCAGAAATCACAGAGATAAGATCAAACCAAAGAGGTCTACACCAAGACACATTGTAATTAAAATGTCAAAAAATAAAGAGAAAGAGAAAATCTTAAAAGCAGCAAGGGAAAAGCAAGTAATTACATACAAGAGAACTCCCATAAAACAGTCAGCTGACTTTTCAGCAGGAACTCTGCAAGGTCAGAAGGGAGTGTCATCACATATTTAAAGTGGTGAAGAAAAAAAAAAAACCTACGAACAAGAATACTCTACCTGGCAAGACTATCATTCAAATTTGAAGGAGAGATGAAGAGTTTCACAAATAAGCAAAAGCTAGAAGAGTTCAGCACCACTAAATCTGCTTTACAAGAAATGTGAAAGAAACTTCTGTAAGTGGAAAAGAAAAGGCCACAACTAGAAATCTCTCTCTCTGTTTTAATGTTCTTACACAGTATTCATTTGCTCTGTAACAATTCACATTTTAAATAGTGCTTCCTGACAACATGCCAGCTGGCTCTTCTTGAATAGGGGCAATAAGGATAGCAATTCACATTCAAGGTGGTGATATTACCAGACCACACTAGAAGGGTAAGCAGAGATCCTCTGGGGGGGGGGGGTGTGGTGGGGAGGATGTTGTCTAGGGTAGAGGGTTTGTAAGGGAAGGAAAGAGGAGAGGTTGGGAGAAGGAACACCCTTGAATTTGCAGAAGTCATTACTCTATCTAAGTAGTGGTTGTATTGGCTTTGCTGGTAACCCCATGGAGGGAGAAGAGGAAGAAAGGAGCACTTCCTATCTTAGATGTTTGGCTGGGGGCTTGCCTGCGAGGAGAAGGAAGTTTAGGGACACATTTGACAAGAGACCAGCACCCACACCAATCAGGTGAAGCTTACTCAGTCTTCAGCCACCATTTACATCCTCTGTACTGGCTGCAAGAGGGAGAGGAAACCTCAAGCTTTTGTACTATGTTTAACAAGGAGAAATTCAAACTTATTATAGTCAAAACAATCTAAGGCAGTTTGCAAACATACCACAAAGAATTTAGGGACATTGTTTTTCTAGCTTCTTCTTATGTATTTCTGGGAGTCACCCCAGCATAAATATAGTCTTCTGCCCCAATCAACCCCCACAAACCAGATCCTCAGTAAACAACTTTGCATTTTACTCCTGCCCAAAGTGGCTGGCTTCCCAGAAAGCCTCAACATGGTAGAGAACCAGGCCTAGATGGCCCAGCCCAGGTTGCAGGACTACTGCCCAAGTTTAGGTATTCAGTCAACTAAAAATTAGTCCTTAGAATTCTCTATTAGACTAAAATCTCACTGGTAAAGGCAAGGAGGACACAGTTCAGTCCATAACATATTCCCTGTGAAAACAGAGTTAAATAAATGTTCATCCACCTCTACGCTAACTTAGCTCCCAGTATCTAGGCAGGAGACTGGAAAAGTCTTCTCTGCAATATTTGGGCAGCCTGAAGGTTCTGACATGGGTTTTCATAGCACGACAAACCCCACCACATGCACAGCGGGGAACACAGTGGGTGCTTAACACACCCCAAACTACCAGACTTTAAGGAAAACCTGTTTTTAGTTTATGAACTATATGAATGTGTAACCTGTTCCATTCAGCAAGTTAAAAAAAAAAAAAAACAACACTCCATCGAAGAGTTGCAAGCAAAAGCAACAAGCTCGGTTTGCTGCTAGTTATTACTGAGTAATCATTACACTACACACATTTCTGTTTTATGTGGTTATATTATAGGATCAGAAGATTGGCTTCTAGTTTAAGATAACCCATTAAGTACAAACTGAAAATGCTCCCTTCTATTCCAAAAACAGAGAAATGATAGAAAAAAATTTAGATTAACAAACATATAGCAACACTAAAAAAAATTAAATAGTAATCCCAACTGACCAGAAATATAGCAACTGCTGAGAAAGAAGCAGTTGAAAGCTGGAAGCACAATATCTGGGGGGTAGTGCATGGAGCCAGGAGTGTGTAGGGCCTGAGTGCAGGACTCTCACAAGCCCCAGGGCGAATCTGCAGAGCCCTGGATGCTTGGGGCTCAAACTCAAGGCCAGAACCTTGTCAGCCAGGGTGGGTAAAGGTGAAAACATAGCATCTCCTGCCAAACCAGTCAGGATCTTGGGAGCACAGAGCATTTGATCAGACTGCCAGCATTATCCAGAAGAGTGTATATTCTCATGGAGGGAATTCCCACCTGAACAATCCTGGACTACATTTACGGGTGTATTAATTAGTTGTTTGACAATGCTTTCATTTATGTTCATTTTTTAGACGCCTATTATATTCATTCAAATGCCTAACATGTAAATTTTTAAAAAAACTGAAAAAAATCCTGCATTAATTTGACCTGAACATATATGTTTTCCTTAGATGTGGACTGTCTCTTTCTTTGCTAGATTTACTTTCAGAACATAAATTGCATTCTAATCCTATTATTTTGTGATTAGTATTTATCATCCTTTAAAGAGGAGTTCAGATGTTTATATACAGGCCAGGGAACTGGTAAGGCTATCATTTAGTGAGATTTATTTATGAAGCCCATAAAACCTGCAAAAAGATTTCCTTTGATCGTTTAAAAGTTTATAGCTCTATTGCAACTTATTAAATGTGCATGTGTTTTGTTGCCCAGCAAATACACATATGTCAGAATGATCAATGAAATTTAAACCAGCTCACCTCTCATGATGATTACTAAGGAAATTAAAAAACAACAACAACAAAATACTCAGATTTATTTAGATAAGTAAGAAGATTGAGCTTACTAAAAATGTTTAAAGAATATTTATCAGTTCTAGCTTTAGGGATTTTTGTGTGTCTTTGAAATACCATAAAAAGCTGTAACGTATGGGACAAACTTCATTATGTTTTCTGTGATTTTTGTCCTTGAATGTTGTATAAATTAAATTACAGTCATTTGATCCTAATTATACAGGATATAAAAATAACAATTATGTCTTGAAATGGGCAAAGTCACATTTGTACATATGAAACTCAATAAACAGTATATATATTGTGTATTTTATATATATACAGTATATATATATTCTCAAAGTTTCAAGCCTTAATATGACAAATGCATTGTCATATTTTATTTGAAATATTGTCAGTGCATTAAGCTAAATATTTAGTTTAATGATTAGTTTATTAAATGTTTATTTAATAAACTTAATTGTTTTATTATTATTTATTTATTAATAAACTTAATAAAATTGTAAATTATTTATTTATTTATTTATTAGTAAACTTAATAAAATTGTAAATGCTCTACAATTTATGTTGTATCAGGAGACATATTTCTACTATTTTTGTTGTTGACAGTATCTGCAAAAGTATATTATGAGCAATATTTTAAAAGCTTGTTTTTCTTTTTAATTTCAGTAGCTATCATCTATCCCCAAATTTCTTTACTTTTAAAACTGTATATATTAGTCCAAGAAACGGTTCTTAACTTAAGTTGAAAAATGAATGAGTTCACTTTGTTTGATTTAGTAGGAACTGATTCTTTTAGAAGGTATTGTGTGTCTGTTCATGTTTATTTTCTTTGCTGCAAATCCCATGCAGGTTCCCTTTTGCCTTGGTTGATAGTAAGTTCTGAGAAAATTTGGTAGAGTTCGAAGTAGCAAAAATATTTAGTTAAAAAAATATATATATTTAATAGCTCCTAATTTGTTTCTCATCCACATATATAGTACTCTGTTGCAATTTTTTAAAATCATTCTTTCTCACATGTAATACAAGAAACCTAAAATCCTCTTTGGAAGTAGATATTGTATAAATCACAAAATAAATGTTAAAATTATGTGGTAACTACAGAAGAGAGCAGCAGAAGTCAAATTGATTTTTGCTACTTGTGGGCTGTCTAAATGTGTCATGAAAAGATAAGTTGTATATTTTGGACTATGACTGAATCTTCCAGGTTCTTAAAACCACAACCTGTATTTTGCCATAAAATTTCTCAAAAAGAAGTAACAGGAGTATAATAAAAATTATTATGTGTACAAATTGATAGAGTGGATAGAGAAGCGGAAGACACAGTGAGCAACCCTATATTTCCATGTCCACAGACATAGAAAAGAATTTCCATTTCAGATGAGAAGAAAAACCATTAATAAAACATTTTATATGGAGCTAACAATTCTGCAAAACATGGAATAACTTTCCCTTATAGTTAATGTCATATTATCAAGATGCTAGAAATTCTGCTGAAGAATATTATTAGTATTATTATTAAGCCTACTTCTCCCTGGGTACATAAACATCACAAAGGGCTAGATACATACATTTCGACTTATAAAAATGTTGTAATGTGAACATAAATTTGCTTTATGAAACTTGTGGTTGACCCTCAGAGAAGCAGTAATCCCTGGGAGCTCTCTCCAAAGTCATAAATCCTCAAACACACACTAGCCACCTCCAAGGCCATAGGAATTTGCTATTTGAAAAACAGAGTGGAAAGTTCTCGGACTTAGCCGAACTACAAACCTTACAACAAAATCCACAATTAACATTTACATCTGCTTAATAAAATATACAGAACATGGTATGGCAGTTATAAGATCCATCATTAACCTTCTTATCAAACACTAAGCAGCCTGGAACGCTGCTGACCTCACTTTGCAAAATATTTGAAATTAAATGAAGATTAGAAAGGTGCAGAGGGATGTTAGTAATGAACATGAGCTTCCTATATTTGACTTACAGGGAGTGGATAATGTAGACAACACTTCCAAATGTTACCTTGAACAAAGATTTTAATTAATATTTTTTTCTATAAGATTTTGTCTCCTACTTCCTATCTGTGAGACCTTAAGCGAGTTAGTTCATTTCTGTGCACATCAGTTTCCTCATTGATAAATATGGAAATCAAAGTAGATACCTTATCAAGTTACTGTGAAAATAATACAAGTTACATTAGAAGTGTTGGCACATAATAAGGGCTCAATAAACCTTAGCATGCCAGGCATTGAGATAAGAAGGCAGTGCTTGTACATAACTTTCACCTTCTGGTAAACAAAAAGTTACGTTCAATAAATAAGCAAGCAAGAAAGCACTCTTCAAATGAGAACCCTGGCTCACACCCATCTCAGATGAAGTAATTCAAATTTTTACATTTACTGCAGTGAGTTTTATATGATCTTGTAAAATAAAGACTCTTTCAAATCCTGATAAGTTTTCATGAAGTTTTTTTAAAAAAAAACTTGGCCTCTAGTAAATTTGCCCTCAATACTTGTGGTTCTTTCTTTTATTTTTATTTTTTATTGAATTTTAGTCAGATGAATGGATAAAGAAGATGTGGTGTATACATATATAATGGAGTATTACTCAGCCATAAAGAAGAATGAAATAATGCCATTTGCAGGGGCGTGGATGGACCTAGAGCATATTATGCTTAGTGAAAGAAGTCATACAGAGAAAGACAAATACTGTATGATATCACCTATGTGGAATCTAAAAAATAATACAAAAGAAGGTATATGCAAAACAGAAGCAGTTATGGATGTAGGAAACAAACAAGTGGTTGCCAAAGGGAAGAGGGAAGAGGGAGGAGCCAATCAG
The DNA here is from genome assembly GCF_951394435.1 of Stenella coeruleoalba. NCBI lineage: Eukaryota > Metazoa > Chordata > Mammalia > Artiodactyla > Delphinidae > Stenella > Stenella coeruleoalba. The sequence continues at coordinate 41,442,476 of NC_137151.1, forward strand.
GGGAGTTACAAACTACTATGTATAAAATAGATAAGCAACAAGGATATATTGTACAGCACAGGGAATTACACAGCTCATACTTATAGTTATTGATGTTTCAACATTATTTCACAAAAAGTTCTTGGGAGAAAGAAAAGGTACAAAGAAAAGCAACTTGAAATAATTTCAGCTTGCTTAAAAAAAATTTTGTCTTATGGAATGCTGATAATATTGAAATATCTTAAAACAACAAATGTTGATTTCAGAAATACATATTAGACCAAAAGAGATAGGTCAATTAGATATATTTCCTTTGGAAAATAGGCTAAAAATCAGTCCGACTGGTGGCCCTTTCATGTTAACAATGCTTGTTTCTTTAGTGCCTTTAGGTCATATTTGGAATAAACATTTCTGTTAATGTTCTGCAGCATTAATATTTGCACCATCCTTAGATATACATAGGTACGCACGCACATGTTAAGTACACCGAACCTCTCCTTGACAAAGTTCGTTAGCAGGTGAGGAGGGCATTTTGTGAAGAGCTTGATTGAATTTAAAGTGTGCCAAGGCGGGATAATTTTTGCGGGCAAATTATTCAAGTTAGTGAGGGATTATTTACAAAGAATTGATCCAATGTTAGCATGCCATTGAGAGTGAGGGGAGGAAAGGCCACGTGTATGTCTAGATTAATTCAGCCTAGCACTTGTGGTTCATCACATTCCATGCAAGAAAAATTTTAGGTGATCCAAAATGAACACTATTATTTGAAGGACTAACATTCCTGAGGAATGAATAATTATTTTAATCAGAAGGTAATCACTAAGCAAAAATGGAATGCCTGACCTTGTATAGAAAGTCTCATTCCCTTCCTGCCTCTTCTATTTCTTTGTTTTCATTTTGTGATAAAATTTATGAACTTTCTCCTCTTTTGTTTTCTTCCCACCACATTCTTTCAAATGCTTTTCTTTCTACTAATTCTGCTTTCTCAGTATGTTTGGGGCGTGGCTCCCCCATGGATACCAAAATAGGAGGATGCTCAAGTCCCTAATATAAAGTGAGTCGTGCCATGAATAAAGTCCGTCCTCCATATCCGCAGGTTTCATACCCACAGATAAGGAGGGCCAAATGTATTATTTTTCCTTCCTTTTCTCCTTCCACGCTCCCTGCCAGAATATTTTTTATTAAAATGAATAGTGTTCAGAAAAGATGTGTGTAAAGAGCTAACAGGGAGTTAAGGGTTATATAAGATTAATATAATAGATAATGTTTTGTTTTAGAAATAACAGTAAAAATTCATACCATAATGCAAAGAAACAAATAAAATAAAGCTTGCAGCATTTCTTTCACCATATTTCTAAAAGACTTTTATACCGTAGGAGAAGACATATGCCCCTGTATACAAATTAAGCTTTCTAGTATGTTTGAGACATTTTATTTAGTGCTAGGAATGCAGAATGAGGTTGTCGTTACTGTCCCTTGACTTGAGACACTATTCACATTACAATGACCAGAGATACATCTCTTAACAGCCACCATTTATTTACCAACCTTGCATTCAAATGGGGAAATCCATCAATCAAATGCAACAAAAAGTTTTTCTTGACTAAATGAAGACACAGGCCTTTCCTTAAATGGCTATGTTGAAATATAAATTCCTAAGTTATACACTTATTTCCAGTGGCCTTCCCTCAAGTGAACTTAACCTAAAATCCATCTATTAATTAGATTAATTATTCTACTTACTGTCTATTCTTTTAGTAAAAATGGGACTCTATCAGAAGTATTTCATTGGATACAAAGTGCAAGACTTGTATGATGCATTTTCTCTAACACCTAATACAGCCTTACAAACATTAAAGCTCACAGCCCATTTTTCTCAGTGATAGTAAAGAGAAATCATTCCTATTAAACAGGTCTAATTGCCTTTAAGAGACATCATAAGAACTAAAAATAGGGAAAGTATTATTATCTTTGTTATTGCGCTCTGAGTTCTTAAGTATTCAATGTATGCTTTGTCTCTGGGTCTGTTTCCAGTGGCAAAACCCTTGTTAACAGGAATTATATCAGATTATGATTGTGTAGTGGATATCTTAATTTTGTGTGTTTTCTTCATCAGACAATACATACCTATATTAATTATCTTATATCAGTGTGTATAAATAAACCCCAGAGCGATTTAGCTCTTTGTACTTTGCTTCTAGCTCTTTTGTCTTATGAACTACAGTATTGTATATCTCACTGTAATAACAGTGAATTATGTTTAGCAACATTGCCTTCTTTTATTAAAGGTGCATTTTAATTTGATGTTACAAACAACCAGCTTTAAAAATGTGATGGGCTTTCATTTCTTTTTAGATTCTTTTTGGAGATACACTTACCACAAAAATGTCCTCTGTGGGAATTTGGCAACGTAGCTGATGATAGGATAAATCATTTTTAGTTTAGCAAATGCTTCACTATTATGTTATTATTATTTACTATGTCAAAAAGGAAATATAATTTTTAGCTAGCTATATGCGTATGAGTCCAGCTATTGTTTGATAAAATGAGTCAAGTGGGAAAACTTCCATTTCTTTGTGATGACACATCAAATGTGTCCTTATCTCTAAAAACATTAAGGATGAAGGAGTGATAGTTTGTTTTTCCAGATACTCTTAGAACTAATAGAACAATCTAAATTATGATATATTTATTTTGCAGGAGCCAATGAGAAAGAAATAGCCCTAATGAATGGTTTGACTGTTAATTTACATCTTCTATTGGTAAGCTTCCTATTCCACCAATGTTTAGTATACACTGTTTACAGAATCTGACATTTTTCAATCTTTAATCCATGAGCATTTGGAGGTTTACTTATTTAAAAATAAGTTGTGAGGTTGTTTTCATTTCTACCAGGAAATGCTGGACCATGACAGAATGGCTTCTTTGTAACCATGGGAGAGTTGACTCTTGCAAAGAGCTTTAGAATAATGAATAGCTCTTATCTCAGAACATAAGGAATAAGAGTCACAGTGGGTAAAAAGCAAAACTGCTGCACACACACAAAACAATGATGTATGAATGGTAGCAAACAGTGAACTTTTCAGAAAGACAGTTTTCCAATATGCTGGGCTTTAGCAGGGTGGTACTATGGATTAGTATGTCTTTGTAGGCTAATTTTGGGGGAGTAGATTAAAAAAGAATTAGAAAATAAAACTAAATTGGAGAAAAAGGACCTAGTACCTTAAATGAGTCACTGTGTTTAGGTGTTTCTTACATCCTAAGAACTTAATAATGGGTATGCCTTAGAATGTCAAATATATTATTGATTTGAAATATGGTACCTATAGTAATTGTTTGATGCTATGAAAAATTTGTATTTCATTTTTAAGTGAGATTTTGAAAACATGTCTACAAGACAAAGATGCACAATTAAGATAGTGATATTTTATTTTGATAAAATATAGACATGATTATTACATATGCCTGAAGGAAAGTACTTGTGGAGTATGTTAACTATGATGGTAAACAGCATAGTTTTCAGTTCAGACACCTCTGGTTTGGCTCCCAGCTAGGCTACTTAATACCTGTTTGACTTTGGACAAGGGTTTTGGCATCTCTAAATCTTAATTTTTTCCTCTGTAAAAATGAGGATAATACCTACCTTGTACATATGAAACAAGATAATATGTGAAAATTGCTTTAGCACCCTGGCCAGTGGTCAACATCCAATTAACAGTAGTAATCATCCTCATTGTTATTATTGTCAGTCAGTATTGCTTCTCCAGGAACTGTGTGGAGAAATGAAAAGGCCCCACTGAACACATGAGCTACTTCTCTCTGGTGTCTCTAGAAATGCCAAATGTTTCATTAGGGCAAAGGTACTTCTAGTTGAACCTAAAATTAGATTTCATAAAATCATAAAACTGTAGAAATCTTATGTACTAGAAACCAAATCTGCAGTGCTAGATAAACCAATATAAATAAAATATACACAGAACATGATATTTGTCTCATAATAGAGAAATTGCCATTAAACGCATTGGGAAGTTAATTTTTCAATTAACATTTAAGTAAAGTTTGAGAATGTGTTTTTATCTGATTCACATTTTCTCCCAAATTTGCTTTCCTATTGATAAATATAATGAGCAAGTATCTTCTTCCATTTTAGAATTTACTGGAAACAAGGCTAATCAGAGAAGGTACCTTTGACAGACATCTAGCTGTGTAATTAATTAATGCCTTTAAAATGCTGGAGATTATAAAATGAAAGTGTGGTATATATAAAATGAACAAATGTCTAAGTTGTGCATTAACGCATTTCTCAATAAATCCATTTCATTGCAGTTATCGTTTTTCAAGCCTACACCCAAACGGTATAAAATTCTCCTAGAAGCTAAAGCCTTCCCTTCAGATCATGTAAGGATTCTTCAAATTATATTTATATTCTTTCTGCTCTTCCTAAAGGAGCATATCATTTGCCTGACTTGAATGTTTATTCACTAGTCTTTTCCAAGTAACCTTATAATAAAAAAGATCTGTCAAATGCTTTTGATTTATGCATTTTTTATAGATTGTAGCTTTATTTCTTTGGTTCAAGTAAAACGTGTTAAAGGAGGAAAGAATTGAATGGGAACATTGATTTATTAGTCTTTTTAAAGACATTGAGCAAACCGCTGGTCTAAATCAAGTGCAGTTATAAATGTTTTATTAATTCTTGTTGCTGTTTTATTTTATGAAATTAAATCGATACATATACCAGTACTTAACCTTTTAGGTACATAAAGTAGGAATATAAACATTTATTTGTCCATTTTGTTTTCATAGCACACTAACATAATTATTGATGCTTTATAATTAAAAAAATGTATTAAGGACTAAAAGAATTTTTTGTGGTTCAAGAAAAAAAATCATGCTACTTTTTCAGGAATCACAGTTGGTAAGAAATATGATTGTTCCAGACACAGACAGACACAGATTAAAGTATATTGCAGTTTCAGTGCTATATTTCAGTTTTAGTGTTGGAGAAACTTGATTTCTGTCTTTTCTAAGTATTCTAGCCTACACCTTGTAATTTTAAGGCACTTAATTAATGCAAATTAATAACCATGATCTTACTAAAAAGGATCAAACCCCTATTTTGAAAAACTTCAGGGTTTCTAAAATTTCTTGTTCCCATTTATATCTTGGGCTCTCGATGAAGGGAACTTCTTGATGCCCTTTTCTTTTACTAGCTGACTCTTTCTAGGACAAGCCACTTCTGTACTCTCTGTTGGAGCCTAGCAAATCCCCACCTGCTCACTTTGGTTATTTTGTAAATTCTGTTTTGACTTGCATTAGATGATTTAATATCTTATTCTAAAAATCTCTTGTACTCCTAAAGTCTAGATGACCCCTACATTTCCATCCATTTCTAATATTTTGTGTTTCAAAGAATGTTCAGACTGTTGCATGTAAATTATGTTAAGCAATTCTTCTCTGATATATTCTGTTTAGTCACTTTTAACCTTGACCTTGAATTTAATATAACAATATGCTTTTATTGGTATTTTATTATTTTTTTCTGAGTTATTTCAATATACTTCTGTACACTGGACTTGATTTAATAAATCATCTTTCTTTTCCAGTATGCTATTGAGTCACAGCTTCAACTTCATGGACTTAACATTGAGAAAAGTATGCGGCTTATAAAACCAAGAGAGGTATATGAGAAAGATAAATAAATATTAATCATTCTTCTATTTAGTATTGATTTTTTTTCTTCATTTTCTTCAAAAGTTTATTATCTTCATTACTTGAATGGAAGTTTCAAGAAAGTATAAAAGGCCTATACTCTGTTACTGTTAGGTCATTTTGCTTAAAATAGAGAATTAACTCAGAAGTGTATTTATTTTAATTTTTCAAGGGCTATTACAAGCAAACTATTTCCCTATTAATACCACTGGAGTCTGTCATATTCTTCAATGGGATGGGAGGAGATGACAAATTGCATACATCATTTTCAATTTTAAATGCCATTGCCTGTGGGTGCCATTGAAATCATGTTAAAAATTAGTGATACTTGTTGAAATTGAATGATGCCTATCTTTTATGCCTCTCTTAATCTAAGGATCAAATATTTTCCTCTGAGCTTGGCCTGGGGAATAGAAAGGGATGCGGTGTAGCAGAAAAAAACTAGGCTTAGAACTTCGCTATTACTCCCCAGGGAAATCCCAGACCCACCAACATACTGGGTATGTGACTTTCTGATAGTTACTTTATCTCTGAGATTCCTTTATATTTAAACAGACAACAAAGAAAATACCTAGTCAGGCTTGACCATATGTTCAAGGTCTAAAATACTGTGCACTTTACATTAATAAAGATATAAGGCTAAGTTGTACAGGTTTTGACCTATAAACCCTGCATCTTGTGTAATTTTGGCACCAAGAGATCCACACAGAATAAATTTTAGGTTTCACATATGTACGATGCGCCCAGGCTGTTAAACCAGTGTTTGAACATTTATTTCTTTCAACCCAGAACTAATTTGAGAAATTAAAGGTCTACTCTATTCACTTCTATTTGCCAACATGCAATAAATTAATGGAATAGAAAGTTCTCACAGCTTTGGAACAACATCTGTTTCATATGTTGTATATAAATTGCTTATTTCCAGCAAAAATGAGCATAGCCACTAATATATCACAAGTTTTTACTTTAAAAGTGACAAGTGGGGACTTCCCTGGTGGTCCAGTGGTTTAGAATCTGCTTTCCAATGCAAGGGACACGGGCTCGCTCCCTGGTCAGGGAACTAGGATCCCACATGATGCAGGGCAACTAAGCCCGCCCGCCACTAACTAGAGAGAAGCCCGCGCTCCATAACGATAGATCCTTCATGCCACAACGAGGATCCCGCGTGCCGCAACCAGGACCCAATGCGGCCAAATAAATAAATAAATAAATAAAATGAAATAGGGAACAAACTTACAGTTACCAATGGGGAAAGGCGGGGGGACAGGGCGGAGGGGAGGGATAAATTAGGAGTTTGGGGTTAACACACACACTACTGTATATAAGGTAGATAACCAACAAGACCTACTGTATAGCACAGGGAAATATACTCAATATTTAAAAAATAAAAGTGACAAGTGTTGTAGAGCTATATGAGTTAATCATAATTTGGGGACCACTCTTTAGCATTACTGGATTAGGGCACATCAACATGAGAGAGAACCATATCTATCATTGAAAAATATATTTCTTATTTGCTTAATACTGATTCTTTAAAGAAATAAAGTATTAGTAGATATAACACTTTCCTTACTTTTTTTTGAAATTATGGTGGACAAATTGTATTAGCTTCCTCTAAGGGAAAAAAAGAGTTTGGGGTTATGATATTATTAATTTTACTCTGAATTTTTTCTTAGAATCACTGAAATCCTTCTCTTTATGTATAAAGTATGCATCACTTAGTAATTCAAAGATTTCATTGTCAATCCTATTTTTATAGATTATCATTTTGTAAACAAGTCTCAGACTATTAGCAGAAATTAGAGTATTATTATATTTGTGATACATATTATATATGCCTAATGTGGGATACAGTAACTAGCAAATAGTAAGTTACCAAAAATTAAAAATAATTGAAGTAAAATTCATTAATGCCTTAATGAGTTTTCCCCACATATTAATGTAGTTAATGATGCTTTGACTTCATAATCATGTCAGATTTAGCACTGTAGAAAATACATGAAGACTTCATAAATAGATGAGAATTATCAGGATACAAATAGACTATATGTATCTAGGTGAGTTATTTTCACTCAAGTTGTTTATAAGACCAAATCTAAATTCATTCACAATTTTCAGAAAGTCACTGATCACTAGTCTTAGGTGGGGAGTTGTGGGGGAAAAGTAACTTTGATAATATTGAGTTTCATTGATATTTTCTTCATGTTTGGATCTTGATCTTTAGATTGGTGTGGAGGAGATTTTACTCTTAAACTAATAGAAAATATTGGTTAAGTTACACTCAGATGAATGATGTATACGTGACTCTTTTTTCTGGAAAAAAGTATTAGATTGATAAGTAAAATACTAATTTCCAAGAAATTTGCCTTGACATTTAAATTTTATGGACATCCTGTACTTTCTGGTATTTTATTTGATGGGAATAAGAAGGAAAAAATCTATAAGTATGTAAATAGTAAAGATTAAGTGAAAAACTGAAGAATAAAATCAAGCAGTAGGGTTTTGCAAAGATACTTTATAAACCTCTTTTTTACTATTTTATTATCATTTCTTAATAACAAAAAGATATTCAAATACATGCTCTTGTCCGATTTTTGAAGATTATTAATTTGAAAAAAATATCTTTGATTTTTCTTATGGTAGGAAAGATCTCAAGGTGAATTTTAGATTGGGAAATGTAAAGGGACAAATTTGTTATTGTGGATATAATGTAACTTGTGCCTAACGTGACTTTAGGGGGAAGAAACACTGAGATTAGAGGATATCCTTGAAGTAATTGAGAATGAAGGTGACTCTATTGCAGTGATCCTGTTCAGTGGTCTGCATTTTTATACTGGCCAGCTCTTTAATATGCCTGCCATCACAAAAGCCGGACAAGCAAAGGTATGTACGTCATTTCCTCCTTTGCCCCTTGTCCAGAACATCACTCTACAGGAGTATTCAACTGTACTTCTAGTAAAATACCTTTGTTTGTGTCTGTGTAAAATTATTTAAAGAGTTTAAAAAAAGAGTAAGATATATATCATATATATGATATATGACATATAAATAATATATTAAATATATCTGAAAAAATATATATATTTTGCTTTAGGCATCTCTATTTAAACCTCTTTTTGTCACTTCTGTGGTCTTACCTCCTTATTAGCATCTGCTCTCCCAATGTCTACCTCTAATCAGCAGTATAGGTGAGCTTCCTGTAAGTGATGTCATTGGTACAGAGCTGCTCAGTCAGCAGGAAGCAGACAATACTTAGGATAGTAACTATACACTAGGACTGTTAGAAGCTCAACTCTGGTGCTTTGTCATATTATAATTTATTCTATATATAATTCATGCTCATTAACACTATGTACCTGAAAAAGGGGATATGGAGAATAAAAGTTTATCAGTAGATGGAGTTTTACCCAGTTTACTTTAGGAAGCCATTATACTGCCTATAACGAGCAATTTTCCCTCAATACTACTGAATGACACTTACATAGTTTACTATTGTGAAAGAGTAGCTCTTTATATATAAGTGCTTGTAAGAAAGTGTTTTTAGTATTTGTTTGCCTGAAAAAAAAAAATCAGAGGAACAACATTAAACAGTTACAATTTGTATTTAAAATCTTTAAATAACAGCTCTATTTGATTCAGCAATCAAATCATGTATTTAAAAAGGTAACAACTGAATTATACTCTGAACATTAATAAGTTATGCAATTAATATATGTGTGATATCTAGTTAATGTACTCAGTTATTGAAGCTAATGAATGGAACTAATGAAAAAAAATTTAGCACCGTTATCAGCAGTCTCTAGGAGTTTCCAACCAAGACTTCCAACTGGTTTGATGGATAACTGTGAAAGTGGTGCATTATGAAAGATATAAAGATAATGTCTTCTTAATTTAGATATTAAATGTTAAGCACCAAAATAAAGGGAGGCCAATAAAATATCATATTTTTAAATGTTATGCAAGTAATCAGAAGTCCCTGATTGCCTTAGTATACACGCATGTCTCATTAAACTTCATAGAAATGAGGCAGGATGGTAAAGAAGAAAGATCATGGGTTTTGGAATCACTCAGTCTGAAATTCATATCTTGGCTAGGTCATTTAATTCTTATATGATCTCAAGCAAGCTAGTTACTTGACTTTTCTGAATTTCTGTTTTAAAAACTGTTAATTTGGGATAACAGGACCCACTTCATAAATGCAGTGTTGATTATGAAGAGTATAAAATATCTCTTGGATTGTACACATTCTACAGTTAAATGGTGGTTCCCTCGCTCCTTCCACTGTCCTCTACAAATATGAAGTTATAGAAAGTGGCTTAAATATAAATTTTCTTTCATTTCCCATTAAAAGCAAAATAAACTTGTTTAGTAGATGTTATATGTAATTCTTATTCTTAACTACCTTGCTTACTAAAACCATTTTCTCAGTATTTTGCACACTTTCTTTTATGTAAAAAATATGGTAAGTGCCTACCAGGTAAAACTCTCATTGAGTTTTCAGTCAAAGAAAGGAAGGTAGGAATGAGCAGTTCCATATAAATGTAACTGCACAGGAGTGATGGATACTATGTGAGTGAAATGGCGATCTAGCAGACTTCAATTTATCCATTATCAAAATTATTTTAACAGACATTTATACTCTTGCTAGACAATCCCCTCCATTTTCAATGGAGATTTAGAAAAATTCTTTATAATGTAGACTTACATAGCTCTCTTGGGTGGTCTATGAAGATAAAGCTGAAGAGAGACAAAGAGAAAATTAAAGGTGTCAATCAAGAAAGAGTTGGGAAATTCGAGGGGAAAAAAAGCCATAAAAGAGCCACTGTTAGGAACGGCTAAGTGACATAAAAAAGATGAAAATTTCCAGAAGTATGGTTGGAACCAAAAATGATGGATTAATAAAAGTCAACAAGAGTAGATTCTGAAGTAGAAACTTCATATGAAAGGGAAGTGGGGATAGGAATTTTGAAAAATATATTATTAAAGAAATACATGTATACCAAAAAAAGCAGAAATCATAAGTGGCTTGATGAATTATTTTGAACCCTTATAGCCATCACCCACATCAAGAAACTTCTAGAACATTTATAACACTCAGAATCCTCCTTCTCCCAAATACTGCCTATTACCTCCTCTCCTGACTTCTAACCATATATAAATATATATATATAAAATATATACATATATAAAATATATATAAGCTTTGCCCATCTTTGAACTGTATATGAATGGATTAACATATATTCTTTTGTGTCTTGCTTATTTGCTATTATATTTGTGGGGTTCATCCATATTGTATGTAGCAGTTTTGCCTGTTTTTCTTTCCACTTCACTATATTATTATAGTGTATGAAATAGATCACAATTTATTTTTTTCCATTCTAATCAGAATAGATATTTGAGTTTCATTTCCATTTGAGGGCCATTACAATAAATTCTACTGTGAACATTCTTATAAATTTCTTTGGGTATGCCTTCATACCCATTTCTGTTAAATACATACCTAGAATTAGAATCCTTGGAACATAAAGTATGTATATGTTAAATCCTAATCAACAATGCCAACTTTCCAAAGGTTTGTATCAATTTGTCATATACTCCCACTAGCATGTATCAGTTTCTGTTGCTCTTCATTCTCACCAATAGCAAATCTGATTAGTTTGTAATAATAATTCATTAAAGTTTTAATGTGCACTTCTCTGACTATTGATGAGGTCGAGGATCTTTCAAATGTGTACTAGCTGTCTCAGAATCTTCTTTTATGAAATGCTTATTCAAGTGTCTTTCCCAATTTTGTATTTGGTTATCTGACTTTTTGTTGTAAGTGGTATAGAAATCGACTCTGATGGAAAGAGAAAATATAAGATTTCTAGTGATCATCTGAAGGGAAAAATAAATAAATTAACAAAAGAACAGTTGGTAGGACGGCTCTGACTCACATAATGAATTTAGAGAATGCTGAGACTTTTTTTAACTGAGGAGAAGCCCTGGGATGGTGACAAGTGTGAGAGGCCAAGGAAAATTAAGCATAAGATCAGGCTAGAGAGCCATATTATAAGGGAAGGCCAGCATGTGAAAAGAGACATCAGTTTGAAGACACACTTTTCATATTTTGTCTTAGAAGCCATCTACTTAATTTTATATTATTGGCCAACCTACCATCTTGGAGCTCTGACTTACCTCTATATTTATATATTTTTCATATACTATTACTTATTTCTACTAATAATTTATTTTTGTCTACATTCACTGAATGCTCCCCATTGTCCTTTGAATTACTATCCCTAAAGATTTTTAACCACTGCCACGACTCAGCTCTCACTGTCAAGTAAAAGCTACAGGCTACTCACACACTTGAAAATTGTTATTTATGAGCATCTGCCTATTACACATGGAAGTCCTATATGCACCTTGAGATCACTATGTTCCAGACTTGTCTCCCTCCAGAATATCCCTACTGTTTGTTTCATGCCACCATCGTTATAGACCTTTAGACTCAACTCTGACATTTTCCTGTTCTTTACCTTTTCAACCAATCACTTCTTAATTCTACCCTCAGGGTTAGTCTTTCCTTTAATATTCCTGAATCACTTATGAAGGTTTTCAGCTGCAAGAAACAAAATCCCAGAGAAAAATTAGCCAAAGATTAGGGATTTATTTTTCTCACCACAGAAGACTTGAGGCAGGAGGCTGCTAGGATGCACTCAGCAACTGAGTAGTGTTTGTGTGACATCTCCAGGGCTTTCTTATATTTTCTTCAGTCTTTTCATGTCATGGTCACAGGGAGAGTTGTCCCAAATCCAGATATCACAATTCTATTTACAGCAGAGAGAAAGACGAAGGGAGAAGTAGCAGTACAGCTTTATCTGTCCCTTTCATCCAAAGTGCAAAGTCTTTCCCAGAAAAACTTAGCAGTTTCCTGTTTATGATTCATTGCCTTCTGAAGTAGTAGTTTCAAAGAAGCATGAGTAAAGGAGTTTTTAGCTTTTATGGCCCTATATTAGAGAGAGGCTGAGAAGAGGGGTTGGGGTTAATTTACCGACAGTACTTCTTGCATTTCCCAATTACACCCCCGTGGAGCATCATTGTTTCTAATCTGTTTCCCTCTTTCCTCTTCTAGCCCTCTTTAATTTTTTTCCTTTTTTTTCCCCTTCGTTCCTTCCTCCCTCCCTCCCTCCCTTCTTTTTTTCTTTCTTCTATTTTCTTCTTTGCCTCATTTCACAAAACATTTGAAAAAAATTCATGGAAAATTGATTAGGCTCCATAATGAAATATAAAGAGAGCAAAATAAAGAGAAAATCTATATCATCTGGTGAAATGAATAGGTTCCCCACAAATTATAATTTCTCAAGTTGAATTATGATAAGAAATAGGTAATTAGAAATTACTGTCAATGGAAACTCTTGGTGTATAAGGTAGACTAAGTCTTGGTAACAATTAAATAGAGCCATAAATGGCTTCACTGTGATAGATGCTTTTGTGTTGCTCACGCAGCAGTCAGGGATCAGCTTTCTCCAGTGCAATGATTCAGGTTACAAGTGGTTCAGGGTTGTATCCTATGGCTTTCATACCCTAGAGCTTCTGTCACTATTCAGCCAAAGAAATGGGATAAAGGGATTTAAAGGGGAATACTAACATCTTAAAAACATTAGCCTAACAATGAAAAAATTTATTTCCACTTATATTCCCTCGACTAACACATGGTCATTTTTGGGAAATTAAGTATATTTGTGTGCTTAAGAGGAACAGTTATTAGCCTTGCCACACCTGGAATTCAGGCATTTTTGGTTGCTGATGGAGTAGGATACTTATTCTGAAATGCAGTATAGCATTTGCATTAATGAAATGTTTAGATAGTAGAGACAGAGACACACCTGGCCTTGAACCCACATCTTTCCATTAGTTTCTAGAATAGTTTAAATGGCTTAATTCATTTACCAATATGACTTCATTTCTCCACTTAACAAATGGGGAAGGTAATAGTGCCTAATTCATTGATTTGTTCTACTGAGAAACAAGGAACTATCCCTAAAACACTTAGTACTTAGTGCATTGTAAGTAATCAGTAAACGTTATCAATATATAAAAATATCACATTGGCATATCCAACCTACAAAAAAATAATAAATCCTTAGAAAGTGAAATATTAAGAACTTTAAACTAAAGACTCTCATTAGACACTTCTACTCTAGATTACAAAAGAAAACAATAATCTAAGCAGTATGGTTAGGACTCAATAGACTGGACTGAAAACTTTAAAGTCTGGGTAATGGACTGATAAAAATTTTAATAATCTTATCCCTAAAAAAACTCAGTGCCAACTGCTTGCTTTCTACCTTCCCTCTCCAGTGCCACATAAAATGGCCTACAGCACTCTGGAATTCATGGTGCCTGGCAGACAGTGGTGCCAAATAAATATTTTTGAGTGAATGAATGATTGATTCTCTTATTTATCACATCTTTTATACTATCTTACTCTACCTTATATGGATGCTGGCATGTTAGTTTTCTTTTAGCCTACTGAAAATTGAAATGCAATGACAGCCAAAAAGAAGACTGAATTTTGCAAACCTGTGCTTTGCTTTATTAGCTTCTACCTTGTTATGGGTCACTCTCTACTGGGTATGAGTACAAACATCTCTTAGACCTAACTATAAGTTGCCTAAATTATTAATAAATAATAATCACAATTACAGCCCAAACAATTTTAAAAACAAAATGAATTAATTCTGGATCTAGAACATTAGACGAAAGCAGAAATATGAATAAAGACATCATTATAAAAAAGAAAGACATATTTTAGCTTTAATATCATTTAATAAAAACTGAGGTATCTAAATAACACTCATATATAGATGGTCACCTCACTGATCCATCCATTTATCTTCAGGGAAAGTTTAAATTATTGTTAAAAATGTCTTCAGACTTTTGTAGGAGACAAATGATTGATCAAGCCTCAAAATTCAACATTATCTTGGCTGAGCTGCTTCTAGTACTGAAGATTGGGAGGCAAGTCTCATGGACTATTACAACAGAATAATATCAGTAATACTTGCATGAGATATCAGGATTTGAGCAATCAATCAGTTAGGAAAAATCAGTACCTGATGCTTTTGTATATAACTATAATATAAACTGGCATGTTGTATGAAATTTTTATGCATAATAAATTAACCTTTTCCAAAAAGGTTTAACATTGAGATGTTCAATATTAAGTAATCTTTACTAGAAATCATACTAATACGGCCATTCTTTCATTAAAGTCACTGCCAGTTCACCAAATAGGATCTTATCATTAGCACATAAAAAGAATCTTATCTCTATATTCTCTATAGCAGAGCGATATGCATTTTAATTTTTTATACATTCTATCAGTAAATATTTGAGTAGTAAATTATAATAACGGAATTCTAAATAAGAATGCCTAATTTAGCCTGGAGTGTCAGCCTGACCTTCTTAGGTGATTAGATGAGACAAGAGCCAATTCTAACATTATGAGTAGGAGGTAACTAGGTAAAATCCCCTCCAGGGTGCGGACAGTATGGTGGGGCCATTCTAGATAGTGTTAAAAAATGACAGAATTACAAGGAAGCAAATATTTCAGTATAATTTGATTGTAGAAAAGATTGTATAATTTGATAGTTAGAAAAGATATGACAAGAAATGAGTTCATAAAGCTGACAGAGGCTGAGTAAAGAAGGGCCCACTAAGCCATATTATACATCTTGAGCTTCTCTTTAGTGCCACAGGTAGCCATTAAAAGCTTTTAGACAATGAAAGAACTAGGTTTTGTTTTAATTTTAAAAAGATTTTCCCTGCCTACAGGAATGGGTAGGAATTAGATGAGTAGGCAAAAGTAAAGAGTCAGTTGCAGTCTCTATGCAAGAATTTTAAAACTCGCTATCATGATACAGTTCAAAAGATAGGGGTACCAGAGAGCAGATCCATTTCATACTGCATGAAATATTTTTCTGATCTCCTAAGAGATTGTTCTTATTTAATCTTATCATCCTATTGTTATTAAAGACAGATTTTGTATAACCATCAGAAATGAAGGATCTATACTGAGCTCTTGCTGTCCCACCCAGATTTAGTTCTAGCCACAGAATCCAAGGATTAAATATACATATATATATATAGAGAGAGAGAGAGAGAGAGAGAGAGAGAGAGAGAGAGAGAGAGAACAGAGACAAATAGAAACAGAGACAAAGAGACAGAGAGAGAGAGAAGAGAAGAATGACCTAAAGTTTAGATGGAATGTCCCATTAACTATACATCATTTACTCTGGGAATAGTGAAGGATTATTCTGCTTAGAAATATAAAGTAAACTATCCTGGTTATCCAAGCAGCAGCCTGGAGTCTCTGTCAAAATATGTTGGTAAGGATCAGTGCCCAAGAATCTAAAAATTTTGAGCTGTCTCTAAGAAGTTTTCATCAGATGTTTTAATTTAAGCTTTTCATTAAATGGACCATGTGAGAAAGACTGAGTAGTTCTCAACAGAAGAGAAATTTGCACTCAAGATGTTTTAGAATTACAGATTTGAGAAAAGCAAGACTCTCAGTTGTCAATCAGGATTGTTGCTTTGGCAACCACTCTCATCAAAGCCATGGTGGACAATTATTTCTCCAGATCTAGCCTCATCTAAACCCAGGGTCCCCCAAGTGAAATATTATATTTATGGTTTTTTTTAGATGATATGCATTTTATAAAATACTTAAGTTGTCTTAGACCCAGGCTAAAACCCATATTTTTCATGCCACTTGACCAACAAAAGGCTGGTTTAAGTCTTTAAGCTGAAAATGAAAGTGTTACAACATGAAATGTACACACCCGTTTTAATTTATTCACTAATCATAAGAATGGAAAGGAAAAAGTGTGTCTCATGGCAATCAAGGTAGGTGGAATTTCAGAAGACCCCAGAAAAAAAAATCCCCAATAAAATGTGAGAGATTTCTCTTAATGTCCTTCTTCATGATCCCCTTCTTTAAGAAATGTTTTATTAAATTAATTAATTTATTTTTGGCTGCGTTGGGTCTTCGTTGCTGTGTGCGGGCTTTCTCTAGTTGCGGCGAGTGGGGGCTACTCTTCATTGTGGTGCACGGGCTTACTGCGGAGGCTTCTCTTGTTGTGGAGCACAGGCTCTAGGTACACAGGCTTCAGTAGTTGTGGCTCGTGGGCTGTAGAGCGCAGGCTCAGTAGCCGTGGCGCACGGGCTTAGTTGCTCCGCGGCATGTGGGATCTTCCCAGACCAGGGCTCAAATCCGTGTCCCCTGCATTGACAGGCGGATTCTTAACCACTGTGCCACCAGGGACTTCCCCCCTTCTTTAATCAGTTAAATTGTTTATGCAAACAAGATTAGGGATATCAAAGTTTAGTTCAGTTGAAGAGACAATGTTCACTTTCCTAGCAAATTAAGTAAGGTGGTAAACAAAGAAGATAACTATCACATTGTCTATAAAAAGTAGCTTTAAGGGAAGAAATTTAAGAGTGACATCTTCAGAAACTATCCCATAAGCTTCTTTGCAAGATTATCAAGTTCAGTATGTAAGTAAAACTTAATAATATAAGCAAATTTGGTTGAGAAATTGACCATTTAGATTGTCATAGTAATCACTAGTAAAATATCTTATGGAAGAGTGTACTTTCATTTCCCATCTAAACGGGGCTCTCTTTGATATACAGTATCATTCTCATGTGATGGATAAATTAAATAGTTGCTTTAATGCCACTTTATAACAAGACAGGTAGATAAAAGTAGATATGTAAAGGTTAAAAGTCACCATCCATCCAAAAAGTAACTGCCCATTGTTGGGAAGGTTGTGATTAGGCCCATGTACCCCCTATTTGATCCCTTGCTTCATGTCTTTCCCAAATTATGACCATCATTCTTCTACCATTTGTAGAATAGAGTCAAAACCACTTCAGGGCTTCCCTGGTGGCGCAGTGGTTGAGAGTCCGCCTGCCGATGCAGGGGACACGGGTTCGTGCCCCGGTCGGGGAAGATCCCACATGCTGCGGAGCGGCTGGGCCCGTGAGCCATGGCCACTGAGCCTGCGTGTCTGGAGCCTGTGCTCCGCAACGGGAGAGGCCACATCAGTGAGAGGCCCACGTACCGCAACAAAGAAACAAAAAACACTTCAGTCTTTTATGATTATGCATATACCTAAGTTATCAGTATCGTATTTTCCTCTGCTCTCCTTCACATACTAATAGTTAAACTAAACCAAATGTGTTGAATGTTTTCTGTCCAGATGTCATACTTTCAGTCTCCAGGCCTTTTTTCTTAGCTTTCCCTCCTCCTAGAATTCCCACATATGAAGATTCTGTTCCTCCAGCTTAGTTCAACCACTACCTGCTTCACAGGTTATGATCTGTCCTAGAGAATTGCTTTGTTTAACCCTCTTTGTATATGCAAACATCATACATTAAACATTTTTTTAATCACATGCCAATAATGACAGATCAAGAGATTTCATATAAAAACTCCTAGTTTCAAATTACAGGTTTGGCAACACTAGACCATCTTTCTTGTACGATAACAAGTGGCAAGTCTGAATCATAGCTCTGCCCATTGGATGGGACTTCGGTTCTTCAACACAACTCCCACGTCTACCTACTGACCTCAGCACTGAAGCAGAATGACAGCTGATGTATATATTTCTGCTTACATTGCAGCATTCTTACCAAAAACGGTAAAGTGGAGTATTTCTTATAGGCCCAACTCATATATTTCTTGACTAACTCCTGTAGAAACATGAGGGGGTGATCCTTCACCTTCATCATAAAATTTTTCTTGCTCCTCTGTGTCAGGCTAAATCTGTCTTCCTGCTGTATTTCCATAGCATGACAGAAAATGTATTATCGGTCCTCTTTTGCAGTATCTTGTAATTATTTCTATGTCTATCTTAACTATGAAATTTAGGAAGCTTTTGTCAATAGTGTGTTCAATGACTGATTGAGGGTGGACCCTACAAACTTCACAGGCTTATACTAGTGCTTTACACATACATAGTCATTTATCATTAAGTGCATACCTGTTTGGCCAGTGAATGGATAAATGTGTGTTATCAGCAAGAATGGATTAGGCTGATTTTATGGATCGCACATTGCATAAAAGACATAACTATGCTCCCATTTAATTAGAATCAGAAAATTCTGAAGAATTACTTATAATGGTCAATTGCTCTAAAAATCAAAATACTTGTAAAATTTGAGTTCTTTTTCAAACTCCATTTCTACTCTTTGACACACAGGGCATGCAGACTGCTCCATTAAGTTATTAAATATTAAATGAACTAAATTAAGCTTGAAAAATTACCTTGAGCTATTTTTCCCATCTTGAGTATCTGAAATAAATCAAACAAACTATATTTTGTGTGAGATCCTTGCCAGCTGGAGAAAGACTCCAGAAGAGAACAGTGTTACTTGATTTGTTTTATTTTTCTTCTTTGGTTTTGTACTTACTTCTGACCATAAACAGAGGAGACAATTGCTGTTTTTTCCTGGTAAAAGAAATAGCTGAAATTTACTCTTGAAAGCACACTCTATTAGATAGTAAGACATTTCTACCTGTATATTACATAACACTTTAGGGTCTCAAATCAAGGTGTTTTTTTTGCTTTTCCTCTCTCTCAAATCCTTTACTCTTTCTCCCCATGTAGCTGTTAGCTCTTAGCTCTGTCTCAAGCCTTCTTAACTGATACCTCCCTCCTTAAATTTCATTAGCAAAATGCTCCTAACACTCCCCACTTTCTACTTCTCATCTCTGGATTTGCCAGTCTCATCAATATTTACTTTTAAAAAGCCAGGCTAAAAGGATGAATCTAGTTTCTGCAATACTTTGTGCTTTGTACAAATGTGAATAATACTAGGTGCTGATGATGACCTACTGTGCTTCAGGCACTTGGCATGTAGTATTTACAATATTCTCAGCTACCCTAATAGGGAGCTTTTCCCATGGCTCAGTTGAGGAAACTGAGTCCAAGAGAAGTTAAGCAGTTGCTCAAGCTGACTTAGCCAGCCAGTAAAGGTTAGACTTGGAGTCTGGCGCCGATACCATACCTCTCTTTCCACTATATTTTCTCCTTTTATATTTGTAAACTGATTGTGTAAGGGCAAAGAGGTCTCAACATTTGGAAAGTCAAAGAAAATACATATAGCCCTCTTTCTTGGTTATTTTTCTCCATGGGAGCCTGAAACCTTTGTCTTTATCGTTGATATAACTGTCTCTTCAGTTTAGAGAATATTGAAAACCACAATTTTTACTTTGCCCCTAGATGTCAAGTATAAGGAACAGAATTATTGCTGAATAAGATTCTATTCAGTGCCAGCATTCAATAGTGGCCCAACTCGGAACCTCTAACCCACTCTTCCCAACTGCTCTTTTTAAGAGATGCCCCAAGACACTGGTGGGTCTCCTTCTGATGGTTCTCTTAGGTAGTTCTATTGGCAATAGCTCCCACCAATGATTGCCCCATTGTCATTCCTGTTAGCAGCTCTTCAGGGCCTTTAGATGTATTTGCAGGTGCCCTCCCTCTAATTAAGAGCTTACAAACTCCTATATGACTGGGAAGCTAATCTACATGACAATAGGGAGAATTTCAACAGGAAGTCCACTGAACCTTCTAATGGTAGCTGAGTTGCAGAGTATTCTCAAGAAATTTCATTGTTTCACAGGTATATTGACCCCTCACTTAATATCAGTTTCCAGGATTTAAGAGGGGGAGAGAGAGAGAGACAGAGAGAGCGAGGGAGACAGAGAGAAAATAGATTAAGAAAAACCCCACTGTGTCTGCCTTTAAAGAATCATATGGGACATAGAGACATATATATAGAAAACTGCTTTAGACTGTATTAATGCTCGACAAGGGTAAAAACAAATCCATGAAAATGTCTTAGAAAATCAATCCAGTCTAATACCACAAAAAACAGAGTTATATATGCTCCAATTCATTTTACCTTACGATTGGGTCAAAACCACATATTGCAAATTCAAGAGGAAGTCAGATAGTGTGGGGAAAATTTCCCACTCAAGTTCGGAAGCTATCATTTTCCTCCAGGCATCTGTTCACAGAACTAGGGGACATAGCTATTAGGACATAGCTAGTATTCCAGACTCTGGTTGCCAGTGTTCCCCATGGGCTACGTGGCCTGCTGTGTAAGTTCCACAGCTAAAACACTTCTGGAATTTAAACAAAGGGCACCTTGAGTTATACATTAATTTCAAAAAACATTCAGGTTCCATTTCCTGTGACATAAACAGAGCCCAGAAAGGCCTCCAAAAATGCACTAGGTTGGCCATCTTCAGCACCTGAGTAGAGTTCTACCACCCCATTCAGGACTCCAAGGTTTCCATCCAAAGACAAGCTCCTTAGTTTTCCTGTGTCCATCATCTTCTTCCCAAATTTCCACCCCGTCACTTTACTTTTCCAACAGGATACTTCCTTCATATTTTCTTTTGGGTAACTATAAGTTACTATACTTTCTGAAAATATGGAAGTATGGCTTGATATAAGTGGGTAATAAAATCCTAATACTGTATTAGTCTAATTTGCACAGGTTGACAAATAAATGAATATTTCAGAATTGATTCTACTTTCACTTTTTAGCTTACCCTTGAATCCAAACCAGAGTTTTTAAGTCACTGAGTGAAAGCATTCATTCTGATTTCATTTTGATTTCAAGTTAAAGGTACTCGTTTTTAATTTAATTAATTCCCTGATATCTATGCACAACCTTTGTCATGAAAGACTCTTTCTTGATTCAAAACTCTCTCTTATTCGATATCTTATCTTTTTCCAAATTAAGCTCTCTGGAAACCGAGAAGTATAGTCATGGCTCCCCAAATCCCTAGCAATAGCCCACATGAGAGGCACAGAACAATGTTCACTTTATCACGGCTTGTTGTCTCTGCTGTATATACATTTTGGCATAAATACCATCAATCAATAGCTCTAGGACAATGGGAGAGCTTTCTTACTCAAATTATCATGTAGACTAAGGGTTATTTGTGATACCATCCTTCTCTGTACACTTGCATTTTAAAATAGTATTTTGATAGAAGATACATTTGAAATTATTAGACCTTAACCTTGGAGTAATTCATCATATGTCTCGGGTAGAATCTTGTCTACCCTCCCAATTTTTCCTCTTTCTGTTCGTGTTTGCTGCTGAACTTAATATGAACATTTAGAATTATCAAGTCACTAGCTTCCTGGATGGAATACTGTGTGTATTTTTTTTCTCCTGCAGTACATATGCTGATTACTTATGTTTTTGTGGTATCATATATTATCTATAAGAGCCTCAGGACTAAAATAACTTTGAGTAGCATTCAGGTTCTGCCTTACAGAAAATTTTAAGTTTTGGTTCTAGTTGCCAAGCTACTTCTAAAATATTCCCTGCAGTTCCACTTGGAAGATTGTGTTTTGTCCCTTTTAACTTGTGAAAGTTCATTCTCATTTTGTATTGCTTTATGTTTTAATAGTGAGGAACAGTTACTCCCATCAAACTATTGATATAAATAAGTGAAGGCTTAACATAGTATTTCAAAAAACAGTAGACAGCTGTATTAAATAATTTGGGGAAGGAAACTGTAATACAAATTACATATTGACTTTAAGTGCAGAGTAAACACAGTATTAAGAAATAATGTATAGTTCCTGCTTATAACCAGAGTTGGATGAAAAGAAAAAAAAAAAAAAAGTGAGAAGGATATTTGAAGACCACAATAAATTTTAGGATGAAAGGAAAGACTTTCACAATAAAAATTCACTCTGAAATGATATACTATGTTTACAGAGATGGTAGAGGCCCCTCTTACAGAGATCTTTACTAGGTATTACTTTTTTTTCTTTTAACTTAGCATCTGTGGATTTTTTTGAATCACAGCACTTGAATGAATTTTACAAATTTTAGTGCTTCAAGACTATGGCAAGAAACCCTACCACCTTTCATGTGCTTCTTGTTCATTTTCACCCTCCCCAGTACCTCCCTAACTGTGAGCTTCCTCGGGAAATCCCAGGATCAAAGCTAACTAGCCAACCTGTTGTTATTAATCCACCATTTGTCCATATCATCTATGTAGAGTTGAACAACAACACACACATACACACACACTCCTATCATTTTTAAAAATTTTTGTTCACTGTCCTCAAATTTTCCCATCAGTTTTTCTATTTAAGGTAATATTGTTCAAATTTATAGCAATGTACTTCTTCAGTTGTTTCCTGTGACTTTATATCAAAACAGGAGTGATATTTAGAATACATAAAGATCTCTTTAGTATGGTGTGGAAACTGTAGTTCCCATAAACAGCCACAAGAGAAGTCACACTCCTATTACTAGTATCCAATTACTAGCCTTGAAGGGACTTGTAGGCCCCTGTAATTTACCCACCATGATGCTAATGCCACTGCCAAGGGCATCCACTGAAGTCTGGACATGCACCCAGCTGGTATGTATGAATGACCACAGGCTGTGTGACAGGCATCTCTTGCAGGTACCTCCTAAGTAACCTGGGCGCTTACTCAACTGGCTCAAAGACAAAGGCTACTTACCTATCTTAAGTATTTTATTATTTTAAGAATTATTTGAACATACAAATGCATACAAGCTGACTTTCAGTTCTGTGTATAGCTCCAAATATATAATTAACCCTTTTCCCACCAAATTTGCTACTTATTGAGGGTCTTCATAATTTATAGGATTTTTTTTTTTTTGGTGAAGAAAGAACAAACTAATAATATCTGTCTAAAGCCAATCTGTTATAGAATAAATCAATAAAGTTATCAGGACTTTAATGCTACAAGGGATAAAATTAAACTGTACTATTCCATATTTCATTTTAATTAATAAACAAATAATAAACTAAATTTGAGAGACAGTGATCTAGCTCTTTACCTGGAAATCTCCGCACAGACCCTGTGTATTATTCCACTGGTTAGAAAAATTTTTAGTATTGTGCTAGTAAAGATGGCAAAGACAAAAAGTCATGATATTCCTTGTTTTATTGAAAGGGATTTTAAATATATTTTAAACTACTTTTGACTGTCCAAGAAACTTCATTTTAAAATATGCCAAGCCTGAATAAATGGTTTATGCAATAAAATTGAAACAGAAATAAAGGATATCAAATAATATTTTAACATTTAGCTTCAGTTTACAGAATATTTATTGACAATTGTATGACTTCGTTTTTTTACTTATTTATTCAACAATTGAATTATTTGAGTTCATATTATATAAAAATAGAAGACAGTTTAAGATTGGAAAATTGCTACAAGAGATTTATGCAACCAGGGCTGTAAGATGAGAGGAGCAAGAGGGTTTGGCAACGGTATCTTCCTATGGAAGTTATCTTGTGATCAAAATTTGAGCTACCCAGGCAAATGAGGAGGGAAAGAATACCCCAGAGACAGAGAACAGTTTATGCAAATAAATGAAAGTAGGCGTAGGGCACCCGGGACAGGAAAGCTGGAAAGAACCAGATCATAAAGGTCTTTAAAAGCCATACCAAGGAAAATGAGTTACATTCTCAAGTTAATGGGGAGATCTTTGAAGGGACACAGGAAGTCTTATAACCAAATGTATGATTTAGAAAGTTCATTGGAAGAAGGCAGGCTGGAAGTAGTCCTAATGGTTAGAAGACTACTGCCATAGTTTGGGGACTGACTGTAAAGCCAGGTGACACAGTGGCTGAACACCGCTGCTGTCCTTGTATCAATGAGAGTCTGAGCAATTGTGGGTAATTTTAATAAAAATCTGTTGAAAAATATTTGATTTCTATTTTTAAAATTACATAAAGTATGCACTCAAGGGTGAGGTCTGTTTTCACACATTCATATTGTTTTACCTACTCTTATTCGTAAAATAATGAAAATGTTAACTGCATGGCTATACAGAGGTTTTGGAGAACTATTAGTTTTTTCTTTATTTTTAAGATGCTGCCATCTAGTGAAACTTTTGTAAAATCGCTTTGTGATGATCTCATGCAAGTTTGTATCTTACGGTCATTTCCTAAAAACAGTCACATTTTAATAATTTATGTTCTCTGCCACCCATGGGGAAAGAATTGTACATGCATTAAAACATACTGTAGGAGCCACAAGTGATTATTTTACATCGTGCCACAGATGTGACCACAGAGCTTTTAATAACAGGATATGGTAGGTGAAGTTTCATGGTTTCTTCATTGTGCCATTCTTTATAAATAATTGATAATAAAATAAAAGTGCTGCCTTTTTATTCCTTGAGTTTTCTAAGAAAAGCTGTGTTGTAAAAACTTGTCTAAGAGAAGTTAAGTTGTAAAATTTTTTTCATTAAAAAAGCACTTTAATTGGATGTGTTGGTGAGAAAAAAGAGAATTTTAAATTCAGAACTTTTTTCCCCAAAATTTAATTTCAATATTAAAAGTGTATCTTAAAATACAAACTAATTGCACATATGTATGTCTCTGTATATATATCTATTGAACCTAGTCTGCAAACCTCAGTTTTGATGACCTCTAAATCTTGATGGAGATTAACTGTATTTCTTTTCTATTGCTTCAAAAATTTGTGTTAGCATGAAGCATCTGTCATACTTTTATGATATGTATTGCTCATTTTTTGTGTTTTAGAAACAAAATACCTGTAAGAACTTTTTCTTTTATGATGTTCTAGTTCTGGCCACATTACAGTAAGGTTTCTAATTAACTGACTCCCCAATATATTGAGTTTCTCTATGGAAACCAATGCTATAGGGCAGGGGTCAGCAAATCTTTTCTGTAATGGGCAAAATAGCAAATGTTTCAGAATTTTTCGTTCATATGGTCTCTGTTGCAGTGATTCATTTGTGCTTGCAAAAGCAGCCATAGACAATATCTAAACAAATGAGATTGTTGTGCTCAAATACAACTTTATTCATTAAGAACAGGTCATGAAAAAAAAAAAAGAAAAAAAAAAGAACAGGTCATGGTTTGCATCCCTCTGTTCTGGGGAAAGTACCTGTAATAGCAGTTTGGGGTTATTTATTCTTAAGAGGTGTTAGAACAATCTAAAATTGGTACCTCTGCAATTATTTACTTCAAAAACTTCAATCCATAGATGTGTTTCTTCGAAGTTGCAGGAAGTCTACAAGTTTTAAGAATGTAATTATTATGTTTGCTCTTAGTAAGCAAACAACAGAAGAACTCAGAGGTAAGACACGTTTGCAAAGTGAACTATCACCCCCATTTAACTATCAGCTTTTTAAAAAAATTCATGTCATTAACTGAGACAGAATAGAGTCAGATAGTAAGAGACTGTTAGGGTCTCAAGTCAATGTACAGGGAGAACAAAGTATAGAGTCAAAAACAGCATCATTTTTATGGGTCACCTTTGTGTCAACTGATCTAGACAGGACTTAGTTGCAGGGATCCTGCTAATCTCAGCTGAGGTCACTCATGCATCTCTGGCCAACTAAGAGAATGTGGGTGAGTAGAATCCAGGCTGAGCCCAGGGGAGGATGACTCTGATCCACAATTTTTTCATCTTCCATCTGGGCCAGTAGGTTGGCCGAAGCAAGTCCTTCTCATATAGGTGGCAGAGGGCAAGAGAGAGCAAGCCTCATCACTCAAGTGATTAGGACATTCTCTTTGTATTATATGTGCTGATGTCCCTTTGCTCAAAACAAGTCACCTGACTGATCCCAGTGGCGGAGAATTGCACCCTGTTCTCAGTGAAGGAACTGAAAAGTTACGTGGCAAGGGACATGGATACAGGAAGGGACGTAGAATCGGAACCACTAAGGCAATTTACTACAGCATGCATAGACTTGATCAAATTAAATGACATGATGTGGGGTTAAGTGATAAACTGAAAATTTTATTAACTCCTTCAGGTTAACAGGATATACTAAAGCAGCAGTTCTCAAACTTTTTAGTAATGCAAAGCTTTTACATTCTTAAAAATCACTGATCACCTCAAAGAGGTTTTAATATTGTTTATATCTATCTATCTATCTATATTTACTGTATTTCTAATTAAAACAGAATTTTAAAATACATTTACTTATTTATTTTAGGACAAAAGTGGCAAACCCATTACATACTGACATAAATAATATATTGTTAGGGAAGCAAAACTGTAGTTTCTAAAAGAAACAATAAAAGGAATGTTTTATATTTGGCAGATATTTTATATAGATAGAGATCTTTACTGTTTGGCTTCATAGCAGGCAACTGGTTTTATATATCTTCTGCATTCAATCTCTTGATTTTTTTTTTCCTCTGTGAACCACAGGAATGAAATTGGACCTTGTACAGATATATATTTAGAAAAAGCAAAAGTAGTTTAATAGCTTTTTCAGTTAATTGTGAATAATCTTTGATACTACACCAGAATTTGACAAGTGAGAACTTCTTGGGAGTTGTGGTATGAAATGTGAAACCAAATCACTGATCTTTCTATGCTTTGTTACATTAAAATCCATTGGCTGATTTTTCATTTTGAATAGATCTTTTATCCATGCATGATATGTAACAATAAGCATTGGTCATTTGGAAAATATTGGTTCATTATTATCATATTTTACAAATATTGATATTTACATATTTCAGTATATGTTCTTTTAAAAATTATATATTACTTCTAAACTCATCAGAAATATCTTTAAATACTGGGAAATGGTCATATTCATAAAAGTGGATACAAGTTTTCCAAAATTCTACTTTATCTTGGTAACTACTTTTTTTCCTTGGCAACAAATCCTGTGAGTTATTTTCCTTAAATTGACAGACTCATTTAATTTTCCAAAATATGTCTGTCAAATACCTAAGTATGACCTACTATTGTTTGTATATAAGTTGCTCTTTCATGCAAAAACGGTTTTCCAGTAACCTAAAGTGGCTAATTCAGCTTGCAACTCAAATAATTGCATAAGTGCATTACTTTGAGACAACTATCCTACTTCAGGATATGGTCAAATGTCTTATGCATAATTCCCACATTAAATCTTAAAAACAGGAAAATTAAGATATTGAGATTTAATATAAATGTATTAGTTTCATACTTTTATCAAGGAGATATAGAAGTGAAATTAACTTTTTTATACTGTAACTGAATGGCTTTGACACACAATGACAGTACAAGCTTCCACTACCTTGATTTGTGCTGAGGTGCCAGCAATTTCACCCATCATTGCTTTTGCATTATCATTGCAAATATCAACACAGTGAAGGAGGCAAAGAATGTCTTCTTCATGGTATGAAAATTGTTTTGACCTGAAAGGGTCTTGGGAATGCCCAGGATTTTGTGACTCATGCTTTGTGGGTCACTGTACCAAAGGATGAACTATATTTATGGTACAGCAGTGTGTCAAAGATTTTCTTAAGTATACTGTCTTTACTATTTCAAATCATTAAGTGAATTCAAAATTTATTATGTTCTTCCACAGGGTTGTTTGGTTGGCTTTGATCTGGCACATGCAGTTGGAAATGTTGAACTCCACTTACATGAGTGGGGAGTTGATTTTGCCTGCTGGTGCTCCTACAAGGTATCAACAAACTAGTTAATATATTTTTATTCTTTTATTCCATATTGACGTTAATCTAAATGTAAAACTGGATCAGTGGCCAATTTTAAGTATTTGAATTACTTACCTCCATTTCTTTCATTACTGTATTTTCTGACTCTAGTTAACTGTAGAGCACATGATAGAATAGTATAGGTTATTAAATTTTGCTATTTCCATCCTCTATAGAATACTATTCCTTCAATTCCCTGGCTGCTCTGTAAAAGTCAGGAGGTTCTGGAAAAAAAGCTCCACACTTAGAACTTAATTCAAATTGATCTGAGTTTTTTGTTGATATGTTGTGAAATTTCTACATAAGTAAAGATAATTCTTATGGAATCAACTTTGTACTGACATTTGAAGACAAGTTAATTGACAGGGAGCATGGATATAAAACCAATTTTATTTAAATTTAAGTGTTTTAAAAATATAATCTTTTATTATTATTTAAATAGTTTGTGACAAAATAATTGAAATGAATGAGCTCTGAAATGAGATAAATGTCACTGGAACTATTATCTACTAGTTGGGGCAAAATTTGGCTAAAAAAGTAATAGCTATTTATTCTCGATTAATAATGCTATGTTTCATTTTTTTTTCTTTAAACAAGGTAACTCTAAATTCTGTTTTTTATAAAAGTTCAAATAGTCACACATTCTGATCTTGTCAAAAGTTGGTTTCATAATAAAAAAGTCAAATTATTACATTGTTTACTTTTGTCATACATATTTAGGTAAACCCATACAGTTTAATTTATTCTCAATCCAGTATTTTTTTTTTAATCCAGTATTTAAATGCAGGAGCAGGAGGTCTTGCTGGTGCCTTTGTCCATGAAAAGCATGCCTATACAATTAAACCTGCGTGAGTACTATCTTTAGATTCTTCTTTGGTGATGAATAAATGAACTTGCATTAATAATATGCTAAATTTACATGAGCTCTTTAAGATGCTATCCAATAAGAATCTGGACTGATTATAATTATTTTACTACTCTATGGACAATGATATGCTTTATCGGAAATAAATGGTTTCCAAAGAGTTCTCTTGGTTGAACAAGAAATTTAATCACAAAAGAGAAGCTTCAAGGCTAAAAATGAGTCCCTGTAATCATGCAGAGCAGATGGTTTAATGCGAAGAGACTACTTAACTTTTTTTCAAAAATTAGACTTTAGAAAATTTCAGGTTTCTCACATTGATGAATAAATCAAAGGCAACTAGAGCTGTGCCTAATAGAGCTTCAAAGTGGTATGTGATTATTAAAATTACATCTACCTTTAAAGCTGGAAACTTATAAAATGGTCTTGTAAGGAGTATCTTCTGTCCTAAAAAATTTTATAATCCATGAAAACTGAAGAAGTTGAACACTGAACAACAGACTGACTACATAAAAAGAAATACTTTTCAATTTTTATATAGCACTCCATTTTTTTAGAGCAAGTATAAATGCAAATGTGATACACCAACAAATTTACACATTTTTATTTGACTGGGGAACTCTTAAGTGTTTCTATTTTTCTAATCTGGTATGGAGATAAAGAAATAATATCCTGTAAAAAAAATCCTTTCAAAGTTGTATCAGAGTGTAGGTGATGAGGAGACTGTCTAGACTCCTAATAGGTAATATAATGACATTTGATTAGTTTTCTGAATCTTCTCAGTCACTGGTTGAGTGGTATAATCGTTATAAGAATTGAAAGTGAATTAGTAATAAAGCTTGGAGCACCTCACATTTTTGAGATTCTGTGCATATAAATCTTACAAATTTAAGATGATTTTCTATAGCTCATTTAATTATGTCTAAAATTTCCACAAGATTTTAAAGTTTTAAAATTAAATAGAGCATTTTTAGGCAAGTATTTTGTTAGGCAGACATCTTCCTTGAGTATATTGTCAGTACATTAGATTTCTCCCCTTGTCCCAAATTCTCTGAAAAGAATATAAAGCGTATATTATATTATAGGAATACGATACATATTTTAAAAGGTCTCTTTTTCATTTTTAGCAAACCACATTGATAATATTTTACCTAGCATAAGTGTTTTCCATATAGACAGTATATAAGGTATTGCTTGCTTTGTGTGAAGACTCACTACCTTGAGCATCTCCAACTCTCCACTTATTTATTGCAATAGAGGAATCAGCAAAGGGAAGCGAGGGTAAGTAATCTATACAAATTCTAGAGAATGCAAGTGTTAGCAGTTTAACTGATTTTACAGCATCTCTATTGAACTTCAGATTTCTTTCACCATTATTTGCCTTTCATGGATGAGGAACTGGAGAGGGTGGAGGGGTTGTAGTGTGTTCGCATGTGCCTCATCTTGTAGAATCCCAACATCCTCTAGACCCAGTAAGCAATTGTTAAGTCTATGCTCCCAGGAGAAAGACCATGCAGACAGACCAGATTTACATTCCAGCTTGATCACTCACTTGCTGGTCCATAACCTGAAGAATGTCCTTGACTTCATAGTGTTCTAGCCTCTATATTAAGATAACATCAGCATTCACCTCATAGGCAATTACTGTGAGATTAAAATGGGATGATGCATGGAAAGCACTTAGCATAGCCACTGAAGCATGACAGGTGATCCATACATGTAGGCTAAGTATTTTGTTGCCTCAATGTGAAGCTGCATGTTAACTTGTAGAATTTTGCCTAGTAGAGACCATTTCTCTCAAGCAGGAAACATAGCCTTAAAGATTACAGCTTGTGACCTTTGGGACATTAAACCGTTTTGTACGTATTGCCAAGCTCAGACTGACCCTGTAAGTCTCTATTCCTTGAATTCTCTCTCGTACTGGCCTCACCATCTTAATTGGCTCCCTTGCTAATTAATGAGTTGATTGAGATCTTTATATGTGTTCATTTTATATTTGTATGAGAGCCATGCTTTTAACTTTTTTGAAAATTATACGTTATTAACTATTGTTGCATTTTAACTATCTGGCTTTGGAGACTGACGACTCAATTCAGTCTGACTCATGTAGCCCTTCTTACAGGAAAGCCTGTTTGTTGTTTCTTCGTTTGTCTGTTGTTAAAGCTTCTTTTTATGTGATATCAGAGGGACGAATTCCGATGGTAACAACTTCTACCCTATAGTGGAACGTAACTGCTGTTGATGTTGTAAACTTTGTCAAGTAAACTTTGTCGCTTAAAAAAGGGTGACATCTAGTGGCTAAACACATTATTTCAAATAAAGAGTACATATAACTTTTCCTGGTCCATTCATCCTTTTATCAAGTATTTTTTAAGTATATATATTTAAATCATTTTTTATTTTATATCATTTGACCCCATATTTATAGTGCAATGATTGTGTAGTCAAAGCCTTCGATAAAGAGGCAGGACAGGACGAAGGTGGAAGTTAGTGAGGGGCATTCTAGGTGCATGGTTCAACATAACGCATACATGTCTATCAAGGCTGAGAAGAAGGGCATTATGGGAGTGGTTGGCGGTTGGCCTACCTGCTATAGTGAGTGGATCCCGGAACATGTAATCCTGCATTCTAAAAGTTTAATATTCATTATATAATTTCAAAGTATCTTTTATATGATGTTCCCATTAGCAACTGGTAAATTATATCTGTACCAAGAAACTTCACTTCCTTCTTTTGTTTAAATAGGCATTTTGGCCATTGTTCAAACCTGATGATGACCTAAGACTTTTTCCAAGAACCTTTGCCAATAAAAAGAATGAGTAGAGGCCAGAGTCAGTCCACTGCATTAAGCATTGTAACTCAAGCTATCATTCTCAACTAGAATTTGACCTTTTCCTAGTTTATCATCACTTTTTCTCATTCCAGTGTCATATTCTAAACCTTGTCTGTAGCTAAGAATTATACAAAGTTAGAACTGGTTGTGAGTAAATGTTATCTGTGTCTTCTTCCTTCAGGGCTGACTTCAATTTAGTCTACACAGTTAATTATTGCTCTGAAATATGAAGGAAAATATTTTAATTATAAGAATTTGACAATCAGAAATGTATCACTTTAAAAAATATACTTCAAAATCTTGAATTTTTCTTTTTAACTTTATAAGTGTTGACCTTTCTGATAGACTTCAGATCAATATTTAACCTTTTGGTTTTAGGGGATTCAAGCATATCTGAGGACCATAAAAAGATTCTTCTGTGAGAACCTATAGACTGCAATTCAAGACACCACCACCCACCTCTTCTTTTTTTTTAGAGAGACTCTAGCATGAAAACAGGAGTGGATTATGTGAGCTATTAAGATTCCTTCTATGGCTTACTTTTTTACCCTGTCCAATGAAATAACACATACAAGAAAACTGCTGTTCCTCACTTTCCATGCTGGCATAAAAAACCTCCAAATGGTCTCATATATCTCTTGAAATGCTAGTTTCTCCTACAATTTTTTTTTTTAAGTTTTCTGAGTGGCCAAGAATGGGGCCAACTGATAATTTTTTTTAAATGCCGGAATTTCAAATCATGCCAACACATTTCCATAAACAGCTAGAAGTATTTGATTGAAGACTTTAAGTAGAGATAACATTTTCAAAGCTTTATTGAGAACTTGAGTCATCTCCTTTATTATAATAAGTCATTTGCAGGTTAAAAAGAACCAATAGAAGAGGCTGGCTGACATCAGTGCATGGTTAAGGCATATTTTAGAACTCAGAAATGTAGGTTATTATTATTATTAGGGAACTTAAAAAAAGAGGAACAATAAAAGGAAACAACATTGTTTCCTATAAAACAATATAGGGAAGTCTAAGAAAGGATAATAATAAGCATCAAGAAAATTTAGAAAAAAAGACTTAAAAAATTATAAGCAGGTACCATGCGTGACCCAACTGTACAATTAATGTTATATGGAGAGAGCATCTAATGCACATTTGTTCTGGGGAGCGCTGACTTGAAATATTTGATTCTACATACTTCTTCAGGCGATACTGGAGAACACCATAGCCCAAAACTCATCTATAATTTAAACCTTGTTTTGGTTTCTGTGATTCTTTCTGAATTACTACTTATCACATCCTTGTCTACTACCTGCATAAGGTCTTGTTGTTAAACGCTGAGAGAACAAGGAAGTGTAGGTGTGTGAATTCACAAGACTCCAAATGCTTTCAAATGGAACAGGCCAGTATCAATAGATTTCTCAGTGAGAGTTTTCACAGAATTCCTAGTTGATCTATGACCTAGACCTCCCAGGGCGTCTGTCCTACCTATTTAGCATGTTTCTGGAGTTAGATGTTCAGTATGAATTAACATGGATGACTTCTCAGCCACAACTTCCTGCCCTATCAGACAGCCATATTAAATGTACTTGGCCATCCCCTTTGTCCTTAATGTGTACCTCCCACAGCCCTAATCTTCTAGTGTGCTACTTTCCCTTGCTTCTGCTCCAATGTATGTGATTATTCTTCTATATTTTATAAGGTTTTCTCTTTCACTTTTTCATTGATTCTCTCAATGCCTCAACCATTGGTCCTCTTGCCCAGGAGTTTCTCATCCACAGTCATTATGTCAACAACAGACATTTGTAGAAGACACCAATTTGCATTTCCAGCTTTACCACTTGCTTACTTTCTAGCCCTTACTTTCATCTGATTGCAAATTGCAAGAGTTCCTGATTACCAAAGCATTATTCCAGTCCCCAAGATATATGACAATGTAGGGAAGCAAAAACTGTCATAGTAGGAAATTTTCACTAATGAACTACCCATTTATAAAATTAGCCTTTTCTAAACACCCTTTCCCAATTAGTATTAGCATTTATCTCTATGTTATCATAAAAAAGTTTAGACTCTTGCTGATTATAGAATGTTATAAGCATAACACAATAAAAACTTAACACAAATTAATTGTAAAGTAACATTTTGCAAGAGATTCAGGATTTCATGATGCAAGTGATACTGAAGAACTGCTGAATCACAAAATCATGGACAATGAGAATATGTCAGAGTCAGAACCATTAACAGATGAAGTAGACGAAATTAGACACGGTACTTCAAAAGCAAATGACTAGAATATCAGGGATTAAAAGGAAATGATGAATGCTTCAAAAATTTTGTGGAAATGATCATCTTTATGCTCATGCTAAAAAAGTTAAATGTAATACAAAAAAGATTGTAGTTTGCTATCACATTTGTTAAAATACACACAAAAACCCCACAATTTATTATTCTTTTTAATAATTAGCATATTATAATTTTAATGTAAGTTTTGTCAAATTATATTTATTTTACAATTTAAAATTTTATTTTCAAGAGCATCTCAATCAAATCTTTTATTCTTTTTTCCTCCATTATTTACTTCAAAAAGTATGGTTTACTGTTTTAAAATAGATGTATTTTAAATGGCCTTTTCCCAGTATTCCATTTGTAATCAAATAATGAGGACTTCCAATATATTCATACATCTTTCCAATCTTAGGAATTAAACATGATGAACCTTCCATTTTATCCTACTCCAAAACGAGTATCCTTTCTAAGGTGCTCACTGCTTTACCAAGTAAAGAGAATGTTCCTGAGTCAATTGAGGAGGCATGAGCAAATATAAACAACATAGATTTTTGTACAAGAAACTTTAATAGATAGAAATAAATATAGGATATTTCATATGATTTTTAAATCATACAATCTATTTGGAGAGATGCCATTTCAATAGCTGAATAAACAATTTAAATAACAGGTAACACAGGGATAGAATATGTGCCACAAGGCAATTTCTTAATAATTGCTGGGTGAATATTCAGATATTGCCATAGAACAGTGAAGGAATAGATAACTTTAACTCAGAGCCGCTTTGGAAAAGCTTGAAGAAGTTGGTTCACCACCAACTTACAGATACAATTCCTCTGCAAAATGGAATGCTATGTTAACTGAGTAAATTTTCTCTCTGTTACTTTGAAAGTTGAAATTGTTGCCTATGAGGGAGATTTCACTTGATTAGTTTCATAAATTTAAGGAAGTATAAAGAAGAGTTACTTAAATGACATTTCTTTAAGGGATATGTCAGGTGATCTTTATCTTTTTATACTCTTTAGTAGAATTTTTATGGAATCTGAGTTATTGACTTAACATTTAAAAGTCTGCCGATTATCATAAAATTGCTCTTTATCTCTATTCTACAATATTTTAGAAATTATAAACAGTGGTAAAATCAAGTATGCTTCATACACTTAGTTCCAGAGCCACGCTCATGAGTGGGTTACACCTATTGCAAATCCTAGTCCCCAAAGCCTCATTGTAAGGGATCCAAAAGAAGACAATTTGATTGAAGAAAACTCATTTATGGATTCATGGCATATAACCTATACCTGTCTTCATTCACAAACCATTTTAGATCAATAACTCTAAAAGGATCCCTCATCTTCTTGGCTTGACACTTTTTTACTGTGCATAATCATCTAGACAATTTTCCTGTGTGAATTTAAGCTGGGATCATAAAAATAACGTTTATGCACTGAGGCATGATCACAGTTAAAAATAATTTCAGTAAATAATCTGATTTTCTCAATTTAAGAGATAAAGGAATCCTGGCTCTTAAAAGAAAACCAAAATAGTAATCATCAGTATAAAAAGATACATTAAAGCCATTGTTGCTCACAAATCACTATTCTCAGATAATGATGACATAAAGATTAATTTGAGAAAACTGAAGTCCTTTGAAACCTCAAAATTTATTTTCTCTTTGAAAATTGCAGACTTGTGTCCCTGGAGATATATGAGGTCAGTGAACCTTTTAAACACAAAAAGTAAAACTTGTCAAAGAACTTCTGCTCTTGTTTTAATTACTTCAAGTTTTGTCCCTAAAGTAACCTTCAGAATCTGCAAGGGTTTTTAATATAAACTATGGAGAGCTACTGCTAAACTTTTATTTGTTCTTGTTGAGAAAACACATGTATCCATCTGACTTTTTATGACTGTCAAAACAGCCACGGTGCAATGATACTGTTGTGCAGGGCAGCTTGGGAAACTGCTCATCACACACAGACCCACTGGGTCCTGGTGCTTCCAAGACTGAGCTGTGCCAACTTCACAGGTCACAGGAATACTTGGAATGCATTACTCAGAAGAGAGGTCTGAATTCCTGTGATCCATTTTCTCTTTGGTCACTTGTTTTTAACTCTACCCCAGAGAAGAGGGTTTGATTGAGTGGGAGTTATCATTTTCTCTAGGATGGAGGTTTGTCCCCATCATGGTAACGTCCTGTAGAGATAGCTTGCCTTCATTCTCTTATAAATCCTTGCTCCAATCAGATGTGGTCAGAGTCTCAGAAGATTTGGCACAGGCATGGAAACCTAGGCAGAAAATGCCCATTTGATTCTTTTTTTTTTTTTTAAAGGGGGCCTGTGATCCTTGTGAGAATTCATCTTAGTATGTCCAATGTGATTGTTTGAAAAATTGACTAAATTAATTCTAAATGTTTAAGTACAAGGACATTGTCCTTTGAATTTCCTTTACTTTCATAATCCACAACGCCCAAGAAAATATTTTTAAAATTTTGTTGTTGGATATATGGCTCTTTCTTTACTCTCAGCATAACAGACAAACCATCTTCTAGCATATGGAAGCATTTCTACTTTGCAAGGTATTCTGAAGTGGGTATGATTTGCAAAATACTGTCAAATTAAATATGCATTTCCATATGCTTCTACAAAGACCAAATATATCCATGAAAACCAGCTATATACAACTTCAAAAGTCCTTCATGAGTATTTTAATCAACATTGCAAATAGTTCTTTCTAAAGTCCTAAATTCAGACATCTTCTTGATGTGTTTTGTGCTTTTAGCATCAATGTTACCACAGATTATAAACCAATATTTTATAGTAATAATACATTTCAATGAATCATATGCAGAAATTTTTTCTTAATGAAGCTTTCACACCAAGAAAATATTGATTTAGCCCTTGTAAGGACAGCATATTATTCTGAATCTTAAGGAAACAATTTTCATTAACCAAAACTTACAATAACAGGAAGTACTTTCTTATAACTATGCTTATCATACTGTTAGCTCACTGAACATATTTTAACAAGCCTCCTTTTGAGTAAGATTTGAAGATGTAATTGAATATGTAACAGAACCAAGTAAAGCACTCTATCTTAATGATATTTACATTATGATTGGGCAAATGAGTGGAGGAAAAGGAATTGAACCCCCATACATCCACAACTCCTTTCCAAAGCAGTGTTAAATCAGCTGACTTAGAACAGAGCAGAGCAAT
Source organism: Stenella coeruleoalba (assembly GCF_951394435.1). Classification (NCBI taxonomy): domain Eukaryota; kingdom Metazoa; phylum Chordata; class Mammalia; order Artiodactyla; family Delphinidae; genus Stenella; species Stenella coeruleoalba. The sequence goes on from NC_137151.1 coordinate 41,479,897, forward strand.
TGTGAATAGATGAATTTTTTTAGAAAATAGGAACTGATAAAGATCTTTACTAAGAGTGAGTTGGTAATATTTTACCTGTCTAATGTCATGGCCATGTTGAGCCTTATAATGGTCATGCTTAGGGACTAGTTGCTGACATCAAGGGATGAATGCACAATTCACGGGCTGAAACATCCTGTTTTGTCAAGATTTTTGTTGTCACTAGCACCTTTGAATCTGCTTCTATCACTTAGCCGTAAGTTTACTTTTCCTTCAAATATGCTGTTCCCCAACTGCCTGGATTTAGGTTTTCCTTGCTCCTTCTCTCATTTTTAGTTGAGCTTTTGTTTTTTTGCCTTTTGTTATAGTTTATATCTGTTTTCTCTGATCCTTATTCCTATGCTGTAGCTCCACCTTTCCTATATGTGCCTGAACTACTGTTATTTTTGAATTTCAACATCTACTTGAACTTTAGCAATTGTGTTCCTGTTTCCCAAGCCTTTCTTCTCACTCTGCATGGTAGTTTAGCAATATTAATGCCTCATTGTGAGAAATGGCCTAAAGACTTTCTGGGATACTTATGTACCCACGCAACCTGCCCATATTCCACCCAACTGATATTACTTCCCTGAAGGCAGCGTTTTAGTATGCTCAAAGTCACCCTTGTTTGCATTTGGTCATCCTATTGGATGGCTTGCTTAGAAAAGACTGTCAGTGGAGGCTTGAAGAAACACCTTGGCTGATTATAGATGAATAGAGCTTGGACTAACCAAAAAGAAAGAGGAAAAAAGTATACAATTGTTCATGAAAAGAAGTTAATATTGTCACTGAACATTGTGGAAGAATTTTGACTTATAATCTTTTAAGGCACAGCTGCATAATGTCCTTGTACCACATTTACATTCATTAAAGAAATATTTATGGAGCATCTACTATATTCCAGGCATTTTTTTTAAGTGTCTGGGATATATGGACAAATAAAGCAAAGATTCCTCCCCTTATAGAGCTTACATTCCAGTAAAGAAAGATAGATTATACACATAATAAAGAGCAAATTGTATGATATGTTTGAAGTTGATAAGTCCTATAGACAATTGGAAAAACAGGACATTAAAAGGAGGTATAAGAATACTCTGTGGGGCTTCTCTGGTGGCACAGTCATTAAGAATCTGCCTGCCAATGCAGGGGACACGGGTTTTTGCCCTGGTCCGGGAAGATCCCACATGCCGCACAGCAACTGAGTCCATGAGCCATAACTACTGAGCCTGCGCTCTAGAGCCCGCAAGCCACAACTACTGAGCCCACGTGCCACAACTACTGAAGCCCGCATGCCTAGAGCCCGTGCTCCACAACAGGAGAGGCCACCGCGAAGAGAAGCCCGTGTACCACAACAAAGAGTAGCCCCCGCTCAATGCAACTAGAGAAAGCCCATGCACGGAAATGAAGACCCAACGCAGACAAAAGAAAAAAAGAAAAAGAATACTCTGTGGAATCCTTGGCATTGCACAGTATTAAAAAGGCATTCAGGAAAGCTCACCATTGGGAAAATATAATGTGGATGAAGAGGTGAATGAGGTGGAGACTGGACCAAATAATTATTTGGTGAAGAGGGCTCCAGGCAGTGGGAGTATTTTATCAAAAGCTCAAAGACAAGAGTGTGTTGAGAAAGCCAGCATGGCTGGAATAGAATGAATAAGCTGGAGATGAGTGAGACAAAGTGGTCCAGAAAATGCATGCCCTTATAAGGCAATGTAAAGACTTGGGATACATTGCCCATTTTGCTGAAAAGTGACATGACAGCAAATTTAAAATGATAATTCTGGTGGCTTTCTTGGGAATAGGTTGTAGGAGGGTAAGGGAGACCTTACTTTGGGAGACTTTGGGAGACCTGCTGGGGAGCCATTAAGGAATGCAGACAAGAGGTGACAACAATTCAAAGCAGGGGAGCAGCAAAGGAGGTGATGAGAAGTTGTAGGCTTCTAGATTTATTACAAAAGATAGGTGGCAGCACTCTGAAGGAGGTCAGAAACAGAAATGTGGATGTCAGTTAAGTGATGTTTGCAATCACACAGAAGTGAGCCACTCACTATCTAAAATATAGTAATGGCAAGAGGGATAAAGAAAGCAGGACAGAGTTAAAAGTTATTAGGAAATTAGAGGACATAGAGAAAAGTTTGGCTAGAGGGACAAGAATGAGGGGAGAATCAGACTGATGTCTGTCCAAATGATACTAAAATACTCAAATGTCATACAGTTATTTCAACTATCAACTAAAAAAATATTTCTTGAGCATCTACTACAGGCAAAGCAGTATGCAAACCCTGGGGATACAGACAAGAATAAGCCTGTTTTCTTGGGATTTATCATTCTGTGTGACAGGGAAAAGGAAGAGAGACGTTGGAGAAAGTCTCCTAACTCTTAGTCAGACTGAAAGGGAACAGGCAGTGGTGGGGTGTTCCAGGCAGGATCATCGAGGTCCTTGTGTTTCAAGTTAAGGAGTTTTGATTTTTATCTTAAAAACAAAGGGGTGCCATTGACTGCTCATATGGAACAAGACTGCAAATTCAAGTCTCATAACCTCTCCAGGTATTGGTTTGATTATGGGAAAAATAAATAGTTAGGCCGGGGCATCTTTAAGATTCCCTTCCAGTTTTCAAACTCTCTGATTCTTCAGTAATAAACATGAAGCTTTCGAATAAGGTAAACTGCTGATAGGGATAACTCAGAAATTAAAACCAATTTAATGGAAATCTGTGCATCATCGGTTATATTGAGTTTGATGACCCTCTTCCCTTCTGTTTTTTTGTAATAGGTGGATACAGTAATGCCCAGTAAGTTCAGACAAATTTATAACAAACTTTACTGTAACTTTCTCATCTTTTTCATTTTCTCAAGTATGAAAGAGTACCATGTTCACATTTCCTAAGCTCAGCTACCAAATTTTTTATTATGAAAATTAAGACTATATAAAAGCTATTTGAATGAATAAATTTCTCATTACATCCTCAATAAAACAACCTTTGTGGAACTTTTGATTCTGTGAAACCTGATTATTTGATGAGGATTTTAAGTAATATACTTTCACTTGAGGTTCGGTTATAGAGGACATTAGGATATGAGATAACAGACAAACTTATTCACAATTGCTATTACAGATTTTGTTTAAAAATAAACAATTATGCTGTACCCCAAATGTTCCTTTTTTTTTGTAATGCTATAACAGTTTTGTTGATTCAACACATTTTCTGAAACCATGAAAGCAGTAAGACAATTGTATTTAGTTCTAAGTTGTGCCCGAGAGAGAGAGAGAGAGAGAGAGAGAGAGAGAGAGAGAGAGAGAGAGAGAGAGAGGGAGAAATAAGAGAAGAGGGGTGGGGAGGGGAGGGAAGAAGAAAGGAAAGAGGAAGAGGGAAAAGAAGAGGAAAAGGAAAAGAAAAAAAAAGGAAACTTACTCCCAGTCAGGTTTATATTCCTAAGCACAGACTTAAATTATTAAATGTGTGGTGATAAATTGCCAAATTAAAGGACATCATGAAAGCAGTTTTTAATGCAAATGTACTTCCTTAGAAAAGATTGTGATCTATTTCTTTATATGTGGGATTTTGCTCCAATGAATAATTGCACTTTTAACATAAGCTAAGAAAACCGGGATAAGTTGTTTTGTTTAGTTTTGGTGAGGTATGGGGTGAGGAGAGGTAAGGGGTTTGCAGAATAAGTTAAATTAATTCAGTGCATGAAATATTTAGGGATTCATACTGGAGATTCTGCCATTAAAGTCTTGCTAAGGAGATCAAGGAGCATTTTGATATTTCATTTCATAACTCTTAGCATCCAAAATCATATTGATTGGATCCCTAGTGGCTTCCTCTTACTGAATCTGAATATCATGGCTCAAAGATGCCTTTATTGTAAGTGATGCTTTCCATTTGATAATACTTATTTGAAACTCCTTTTAGGAAATTTATGATGTTCAAGAACAAAAAGCATATTAAAATCTTTACTTTTTATTATTTATTGGATCTCTCCCAACACCTTCTCTCAAAATTCTGTTAACATCCTCATTTTAAGTAAATTTACTCACTGCTTGATTTTTAATTTTTGATGGCAAAAGATTCAAATTTCTATCCTAGTATGATGAGATTGCATCTTAATTGTTATTGTTCATATTCAATTTGTAGATATGATTTATGAGCTTGTGATAATAGCTACTTATAAGCTAATTTAATGGTTTTTAATTTTACTGCATTAGCTTTAGAATATTTGTCTTTAGAATTCATGCCACGATTTCATTTATATTACATTTCTTTTGTATTTTGATTTTCCCTTTCCTGCATTCCAAGTGGTGGAGTCTTAAAATGAATTTAATTTTCCCCTAGGTTCTTAGAAATGTATTTTGAGTTTGAATAAATATTCTTTGAAATAATCATTTCTTTATTTGACTTTAAACAGCCCCCATTCCATCTGTCAAGACTTCAAGGTGTAATATATGATCGATACACATACTCAGATTCATTAAATTAGATACCTAGGTCCATGCATTTTGAAGAAAAGAAACTGACTACAGTGATTATGAAAGGACAGAGTCAAAAAACTTTTTTTTTGAGGAAGGAAAAACATTGTGTATAAAAAAATGTGGCTGTCATCTAGCCTGGCATTTTGCCAGGTCAGAACCTTAAGCATAGTATTTAAGTAATCTAAGGAATATTGGGGTTTTTTTAGACTCTTTGATGAATTTAAAAAAAAAAAAAAAAGACTGCCCAGGCGATTTTGCATGTGTTTGTGAATATACTTGGTCATGATGGTCTATACCTGTATTTGGGCTTCAAGGACTAATAACTGTATTATCTTCAACTAATTTTTTTTTTTAATTAATTTTTTTGGCCACCAACGTGAGGCATGTGGGATCTTAGTTCCCCGACCAGGGATGGAACACACGCCCCTGACAGTCGAAGCAGAGTCTTAACCGCTCGACTGCCAGAGAATTCCCCTATCTTCGACTATTTATCCAGCATCTTGGAACCTCAATTTTCTCATCTGTTTAATGAGGACGATAATAATATCTACATCACAGGATTCTTTTGTAGATTGATTGTTTAGAACAATGTTTGATTCATAATGAAATCTCAATTAACATTTGTTTTTGTTGCTCTCAAAATTAATAAAACAACTACAAGAACCTAAATCAGGACGAACCCACAAAATCAAATCAAATTCTTTTGAGTATTTTTACAAGATCTTTGCTTGATGTTTGAGGAGTCAGTCACCTGGTTTCATGTTGTTCACTTTCCAGCATTGGAAAATAATATGGGGAAAAGACTTTATCTTTTTAACATACTATTTTAATAAACAGAATTCTTTTTCCTTTTCTTATTTAAATTAACAATGATTTTCAAAATTTTAATCTAGTTATGGTAAAAGTTATATTAGTATGGGCTCTTATATTAACATATATCATTGATGTTATTTATCATGAAAATATTCAGGATAACCTGAAAAATGTCAGGAGTTAAAGAAGAGATTCTAAGATCTTTTTACTTTACAAGGAATTATGGGTAAAAATAAATTTTAATAAGATAAAAATGTCATTCTCTTGTTGTAACACCCCATTTAAATTATTACTTTTTATCAAGTGAAAGTATAGAGCAATTAATTTTAGAAAGTTGTAATTATTTCCAGAAGAAATAATATTTAGAATTTCATTAAGGTTATAGATACCACAAATGATTAAAAGAATATGGTAATTATTAATCTTTTATATCAGAATAAAGACATAGAGGAAGAAAAGCATCACATGAAAATCAGTGACAGTTTGGGACAATTAACCACTATTGGCTTCAGGAATTTGAAGCACATACAACATGGAATAGCTCCTCTATCCTCTTTTTTCATAACTGTAAGAGTATTTGTACTATGATTTGTTGAGTTGTTTTGATGAAAATTTTCAAGTAATTGCTTTGGTAACAGAGTTCAGTGATGTCACTGTCACATCTAAATATCAGACTTTACTGCCATATATATTATCCTCCTGCTCTGGAGCACTCTCACCCTATTTACTACTACTTGTTAGGGAATTATGGTATAAATAGCCTCTATTGAAGAGCCGTGTTTTCTTTCTTCTGTTTCTCCTACTCTACTTTTCTTCTCTTAATGAGTTCAATATTCACGTTGATGAAACTGAAACTTCTTACCTTTTGAGTCTCTAATTTCATTTCTTTCAGGGTTTCAATCCACTCAATGTCTCACTCCTAACAGAATCTGTCAGCAACTCTGTCTTCCTTAGCTCTTGTTTAACATCAGACATCTAGGTTTGAGTCCATTTTCCCTCTCTCAATTCTTTCTACTTTGCTATGTCACCTGAATCCATTCTTCTTGAGGAAGAGACACAGGTCCCACCCACAATTCTTAATTGTGAGCCACATAAAGGCATGAACACCAGGAGTCAGAGATGGGGGGCTACCCACCCACCCTTTGTTGAATTAATATTTGTTTAATTAGTTTCTACCCCGAGTCACACCCACACCCAATAGACTTTAAGCTCTTTGTGGGCAGGAACCATTTCTAGTACAGCTCACTGTACTATTTCTATCTCTTGCTTCTATCAAGGTGTCTCAACTATTTTTGAAGAATTATAGAGTGAAATGTAGGAAAACTCTAATAAGCTTGATAAAAGAAAGGTAATTTAATTAGTAACATAAATGATAGAAATAGAGTCCCTTATAACAAGCATCAACTTTACTCTAACTTCACACTAATTTCCATTAAACTATTTTATTTTACCTGAGTCTACTTTTAGCATCTGCTCTTCTACTCAGCTTCCAGGGACTGACCATCTCAGCTTCTATTTGCTTATTGGTTTGTTAAGATACTTGCTTTGAACCCCCTCCTTCAACTTCCTTCTGATGATGTTATATCAACCACAGCTTCTCACTGTGGGTCAGTGTTTCTGCTCACTTACTGGGCAGGATGTGGGCTTAACTAGGTACATTCCTTTAGATGATCACTCAAACTCTGTAAGCCTTACTTTTCTCAAATATAAAATGATGGAAACAATACCAACCTCAGAATGTTGTTGCAAAGATTAATAAGTAAGATGACATGAAACGATCTTGCCCATTTTCCAGCAAACATATCTTTGTTTCTGCCCTTTTTTTCCCTTAGCAGTTCAATATGCAAAAGCTTTGCCCAACCATGCCTTTTGAATAGGATTTCCTGTTGGCATAAGAACAAGTCATTTGACTTGATAGATCACTCCAAAATGTTCTATAGGATTATATAATTCCCATCCAGAAGTGACATAGATGCGGTGGCTAGGGGTGATGGATGGCAAACAATTAGAATCTCCAATGCGGCTGGCCCAGAGGTTAGTCTCCCAGTATCTTTTGTACTAAGCCATTGGATAGAAAAATATAATCTCTTTAGTGAATAAATTCAAAAGAAGCATATTATCATCAAATAATGAGGCAACTCAGAAAAAATTACAATATCATATTTGTACTTTTTCAGATAAAAACTTAAAGTACTTTTATGGACTCAGTAAATAAAGCATAAAAAATGATGCCTTGACCTCAGTTATAGACTCAGGTCCAAGTACTTTTTCCCCTAAAGAAGAAAACTTTTTCCCTCCGTGTATTTACTTGTTCCTTTTATATTTGGGCTATGAACGTGCCATCAGTACTTTTAAGCATGAACTATAATTTCCTCCTATGATACCACGTTCATATCTAGGTCTTTGATGGTATCTTTGGATACCATGTATCTAGGTCTTTGATGTTTCTGTCAGATATGCCCAGCAATCATAAATCATACTCCTGAATTTTTAATAGCACTCCACAAACAGAAATGATAAATACCTAGTCTTTTTAATGAATACACAAAAATGAAGGAAAAGTTGCTAAATAAGAAAAAAAGTATTGAAGTACTCTCCCAATTTTTATTTTAAACCTGTTGAAAAAAGATGGAAAAAAAAATTCCCAGTTTTCCATTACCCTGTCTCATAGCCACTGTATTTGCCTCAGATTTTTAAAAAAGAAAATGCCAAGAGGAAAATTTTGAATCCGTTTCCAAAGAAAGCATTACATGCAAAAGGGCTCATACATTATGTTTTTGATTTGTAACTATAGAAGAAATCATTCTCTTTAACAAACTGTAGTATTTTTCTTCTCTTTCAAAAGATAGAAATAACATAAAAAAATAGTAAATGCCTCTGTACTAAATGATAGTGAATGAATCTAATTCATTCAGGCTAGAACTCCTTTCTTTATTCCTCTTTTTTTATGCAAACATAATCTTAGCCTCAATAGAAAAGGTGATACTGAGTTCCCCTCAGTACCCAGCACAGTTTTATGCCTGCTGAAAGAATGGGTTTTCAATAAATATACACCATGATAAATATAAGCACCTCAAATAAACAATTACATTGTACACTGATTTGTTTTCCCACTCAATTTAACTCATCCATATAGCTCAGTTATGTGTTCAGATTAACTAAAGAAAGGTTCTGATTCTGGATATTTAATACAAAAACATATGAGAACTTTGATAAACATACTTTTCATTTTATAATTGATTTCAGTTGTCATCAGAAATTTAATAATTTTTTAGTAAGTTACATATGTAAATGTCACCAGACCATAAACTTAGGTGGACAAATAATTTTATTTTCTTTATTTTCATCTATCAACTCATTTGATTCAGGAAATTCAGTCTTATAACTTTACTTAGTGACTTTTCTCTTAGTGACTTTTCACTTAGTGACTTTTATACTTAGTGACTTTTCTCAGTAAATTCAGAATTTAAGCTCTGTCAGTTCAGAGTTCTTTTCTTGTCCTTCTCTCCTTAGGATGGCATCTAAGGTTGCACGATGGGTGACGTACAGAGTGCCCAGACATAGATAAAGGAGAGGCATCTTGTCTATAGCCATCTCCTGGAATCCATTAAAATGTACCTGGCACTCCCTTGGTCATCTGCTCCCATTACTGCTACATCCTCCAAGATGTCTGTGGAGCTACCATGACCCTATGCCCTTTATCTCAAGCTCCAATGGGGATGCTGACTTTCTCAGTCACTTCGATTTCCTTCTCTGGGGAAACAGGAATTTCAGGATACTCTCTTGGGTCTCTTGGGTTAGTATGATCCTAGATTATAAATGGAGGTGCTATCACAGGCCCTTCTGCTAACCTTTTTTGTATGAAGATTATGGTACCAACCTGGCATAGAGGGATTCTTACAAACCCTTTGGATTGCCACGTAGGACTGAGGGAACATGGCTCAGGAATTCCGTATCATTAGATCCTCCCAAACATATCTGGAATTCCCACTGACCTCTCAAGCATCCCAACTCCCATCCCCTAGAACTTAACTGGGGGTAGGGAGTGCAGCCCAGCTCTGTATTAGGAATATGAATCCAGTCTTTCTATTTTCCTTTCTGAAGCTTCCCATTCCTCAGCACTCACAAAGGTCATTTGATTCATGGGTTAGATTTATTATTCTCTTTTCTTTTTGCTGCTTACAGCATAAACTTTATGCTAGGCTATTATATGAGACACTTGATAATTAGAATTCCAAAATGTCTATCTACTGCAAGTCAAAAGCCTTGGCTTTTAAAGACTACTAACTCTGCTATAAGTTTCAATAGCTTGTTTTGAACTCAAAGCTAAAAGGAGTATACATCTTTTGGTGCTCTCCATTTAACAAATGACCCTGAAGTAATAAAATTTATTGATTCATTGTGGAGAAGAAAGTTTTAGAAAATTATTTGCAAATGATGAGAAAAATTTTAATTAATACCTTCAAAGTTTTTTTTTACCACCCCAAACATTTTTTCCCAAACAATATTATGTCAGTAGTTGTCCCTGAAGCCATAGATTTTTCAAGTCAAGAGAAACTGGCAATTAATATGTGACTAAAAATATCATACATAGCAGGAGCAGAACCCAAACTGGATCATCAGTTTTCTAATAAGTTTTAGAGCTTTATTCTGGAAAAATCATTTGAAAACAATTCTGAAGTTGAATATTAAGTCTACACCTAGAAATTTAGTAAACTCAATAAAAACATCAGCAGAATTCATTTAAAGTCAAACAGTATAACACACACAAAAATATAAAAGTTGAAAAGGGAGGTGGTGTGAAATTTGCCCTCATAATCTTCATATGTGCTGGGCCTTTGAATATGCTATTTGACTATCTGGAACACTTTTTCCTTTCTCTTTTGCTGAAATATACTCATTCTTCTGCTTAGCTTCCTTGTCAAAGCCTCCCCTGACCATCACCACACTAGTCAGTTGCCCGAACTCATGCTTCTCCTAACAATCTTTTACCATTCGTCACACATCCACATTACAAACACTCTTCTACAAACACTAGGAGACAAGTCCCTGATCTCATGAGCTTACATTCTAGTTGGGGGAGAAAAATGAAGATAAGCAAGATAATTATCAAGTTCATAAAAGATACTACATGTTCTATTGTATATCTTTATTTTTTGGTTTCTTATCTCTTGCAATCATTCCCTTTCAGGACCCAGAACTCATTCTCATTCACTTTTGATATAATGACTATGTGATATTTTATAATATAAATTTAGCATAATTTATAAAACTAGTCTTTTATTGAAGGAAGTTTAGGTTATTTTCAATCTTGGACTATTACTAAAAGGGAGGCAATGGCTACACTTATACATAATTCACTTCATACTTGTACAAGTTCTACTGGAGAAAAAACTCCCAGAATTGAATTTGCCAGGTAAAAGAATACATGTATTTGTAAATTTTATAGCTGTTACTCATTTGTTTTCTAGAGGGGTGCATCAATAATACATATTCCCACAATAATACATGAGCATTACTTATAAAACATGTTAATACTAAAAGAGTCCTTAATAAAACTTTGGAATTTTTTTCTAATCTAAGAGGACAGCAAATGTATCTCAATGTAGCTTTCATTTGTATTTTTCTTATCATTAGTTAAGTGGAGAGTTTTTTGGGTTTTTTTTTTTGCTGTACGCGGGCCTCTCACTGTTGTAGCCTCTCCCGTTGTGGAGCACAGGTTCCGGATGCGCAGGCTCAGCGGTCATGGCTCACGGGCCCAGCCGCTCTGCAGCATGTGTGATCTTCCCGGACTGGGGCACGAACCCGCGTCCCCTGCATCGGCAGGCGGACTCTCAACCACTGTGCCACCAGGGAAGCCCTATCTCTAGATATTTTTATACTACAAAGATTAACCTCTTGTGACATAAGTTGCAAATATCACTTGATAGAACTTTCTCTTATGACTCATTGGTCTATGGAGATGATTCTATAACTTTCTCTTCAGCTTTATTAATATGATGAATGGTATATTAATTGATTTGTTAACACAGTTCCACATTGTTTTCATTTTGAATTTTTATAATATAGTAATATTTTGTCATAGCTGTTATGTCATAGCTGTTATGTCGTAGCTGTTATGTCAATGTCATAGCTGTTATTTTTTAGGGATTTTTTAATATTTGTTTTTCCATATGGCATTAGAATCAGCTTGCAAGTACCAAATGAAAATAAAATCTGTTTGTATATTTTACTGGGGTTATATAAATTTATACATCAATTTGAGGAGAACTGACTTTTTCTTTTTTAATAAATTTCTTTATTTGTTTATTTTTGGGTGTGTTGGGTCTTCTTTGCTGCGCACAAGGCTTTCTCTAGTTGGGGGGCGATGGGGGGCTACTCTCTTGCGGTGCGTGGGCTTCTCATTGCAGTGGCTTATCTTGTTGTGGAGCACGGGTTCTAGGCACACAGGCTTCAGTGGTTGTGGCTCACAGGCTCAATAGTTGTAGCACATGGGCTTAGTTGCTCCGCAGCACGTGGGATCTTCCTGGACCAGGGCTCAAACCCATGTCCCTTGCATTGGCAGGCAGATTCTTAATGAATGCACCACCAGGGAAGTCCTATTGTTTTTCCTGATGTTGAAAATTATTCAAGTCTTTTTGCTCTTGTTGTTCAGATTCAGAAGTATTTAAACTTTTTTATGTAGGTCTGGAATATTTCTTATTATTATATCAGCTTGTTGAAATTGTAAACTTCAGATATTTAGTTCTCATATTAATTTTGTACCAGATTACCAGACTAAATTATCTTTTTGTTCATACCAGCTACAAAATTGTATAATTTGAAAGTAGTGACAATTTACTACCTCTTTTTTCAATTATTATAACTGTAAAATCTTAGTACTAATGAAAGTAACTTTGGTGTTTCTCCATTTCGTCTAAGTTTGACTTGGATGTGAATAAAGAAAAAATTAAAAATTTTAACATTTTGGCCATAATTACATATAAATGCATGCAATATATTTTATCCTAAAATTGGAAACATAGTTTAAATATTGTTATCTCCATTTTATTCTTTTTGAATATAAATTCTTTCAAATATGATTTTTATAATGGCTACATAATATTCCATCATATAAAAGTTGTATAATTTATTTTATTGTTTCTCTGTTACAAGATATTGGGGTTGCTGTGACACTGTAAATAGTACTGTGTTCACTGTCCTAGCACACACATCTTAGCGTACTACAAATAGTGTAATCCGAACAGTCCTTTGGATAAACTGGAACAAGTAAAAGTACTGGGACAGAAAACTATACAATATTTAATTTATATTTTCAAACTGTACTCCATAAAGGCTTCATTACTTATATATTCATTATTAGACAAAGAGCTTATTTCCTTTTTACTAAATCCTTGATACAAATAGACATATAAATTTTAAATGACTTTGCCAATTTGATATGTGAAGCATGGTCTGATCTTCTTGTTTTTTCATATTTTTAATTATTACTGAGATTGAGGGGTTTTTTTCCCCCCAGAATTCATGGGGCATATGCATTTCTCCTTTTATAAATGCCTTGTCCATTCTTCGTGGCTGTGTGGTTTTGGGGGCACTGCCCTTTCTCTGATGAAAAAACTCTTGGTGAAAACTCTTTTAAATGTGGCAAACAGCTTCCTTCTCCCCATCATTGGTTTTTCTTTTGGTTTTTCATTTGTTTTTTCTTTGTAATACAGAATTTGAAATGTGTCTGAATATATAGATATGTTCCTTTATATTTTCTTTGGTTTTCATAGTTAGAAAATTTACTCTTAAGAATCATATAAATATAGGAACATATGTTCTTCATCTCTGCATTTTTTGGAATGTTACAATTATCACTTATTAAATTGTTGTATGATCTGAGGACTGTTTTTTATATTTTCTGCCATGTTCCATTTGTCTCCCTGATGCTTCTTTTAATAGTATTGTGCTCATTCATTTAACGAATTTCGTAATATGCTGTATAATAAAGAGCATATTCACCTTTATACTCTTCTATTTCAAAATTTATTATTTTCACTCATATATTCTATATAAACTTAACAACATTTTGCCAAATCCAAAAACAACATACTTGGAATTTTTAATTTTGGCAGTATTAAAACTAGCAATTTATTTAGGAAGAATTGATTATCAGGAATATTGTATTTCTCTTTCTCAAATTTTATATTTTTCTTGAGATATTTTGTATTTTTTTTATCTAATAAGCATACACACATACATATGATTTTTCCTATATATACTGTATTTTATATCTGGCTAATTAACATTCTTATTAAAATCTGAAAGTAACAATTTCTTTAGAAAATTATTTAAAATTTTTCAAAAATTATATAGGTTATTTTTATGCCATTTCTCCTTAGAGAGCTTACTGCAAGAAAAATACATTATTGTATTAATCACATTTTTTTGGAGCTTTCTTTTCACCTTTGTTTTAAAATCTAAAATAACCAACATTTTTGCTCATTTTATTTAATTTTAAATAAGAACAAGATCATTAAGTACAGGTCTCCAGATGATTTAACTTTGCAAAGGTAATACAACTAATAAGAATAAATTGATTTTATACTCAATCTCAAGAAGGTTATAAATATTAATTCCCTTATGATATCATATAGTATTTATATGCTTAAGTATCTGATGACTCGTATCACAAATGATTTTAAAATGCAGGCCCTAGAGTCCTATATTAATTGTGACTATTTTTATAGACCAAAATATCAAATGTTATTATTTATGTTTCAGGTTAGTGGGATGGTTTGGCCATGAATTAAGCACCAGATTTAAGATGGATAACAGTAAGTGTATTCAATTTTACTTCACAAGTCACTTTGTCTTAACTTTATTTCAATTTTCGTCTGTCTTTGTATGATATGTAATATACATGCCTCATGGAGAGTGCACTTTGAAAATGCCACTGAGAATTCTTAAAATAAGGAATGACATTTCTTCAGTGTAAGACTAAGTGTTCATAGATTTTAGCATGATTTTGAGCCTATCCTTTTGTAGGGAAATAAGTAGAAGTGAAATCTAAAGTACTCAGATCTCATCAATATGGAGTACCTAAAACATCAGGCAGGGAAAACAGGAAGGAATTGTTGGCTTGGAGTCAGACCCAGAGAGACTTAGGTATCAAACCCACTTTGCTGCTTAATAGTTTTGTGATGTTGCACATAATTATCATTTTGGATTTTTGGGGTTTTTTCCTCACATATCTAATGTGAATAATAATAACTATTTCAGGGTTTCGTTTGAGGGCAGGACACATTCTAAGCTATAAACCAAGTAGCAAACTATTTAATAAATGTTCATTTTTATCCCTCTATTTTCCCAAATATTCCTTCTTTTGTGTCTTTCATCACATACCAAATAGTAACCCCAATGGGTAGAAATGAAAGTACACCATGAACAGGGAGTTATCAAATTGCACTATTTCTTTTTCCTGAGTGACTTTATTCTTCCATCACATGGGATACAGAGAACTTCCTAAATGTGAGAATTAAACTTAAATTTGATCCTTCAGACTGCTTCCAACCCTGAGATAGGATTTTAAATATATTCACATTTGCACCAACCAAGATGCAAAGAATAAAGATGGGCTCTTCAGTCATATCAGGAAAGCTGTGTTTTATCTTGGCTGCTGAAATAATGAACTGTTATTATGCCAGTTATTTAAATTGTTTGTAGTGGGTTTTCTTATCTGTAAATGAGGGAGCTGGATTAGATCAGGGGTGGACAAAAATTTTCTGTGAAGGGTCAGATTGGAGATATGCTAAGTTTTTGGGGCTATGCTGTTTCTGTGGTAAATACATAACTCTGCCATTGTGGTGCTAAAGCAGCCACAAAAATACATAAATGAATGAATGAGGCTACGTTCCAATAAAACTTTATTTACCAAAACAAGTGGTGGGCCAGATTTGACCCACTGGATATAGTTTGACTAGCCTTAATTAGATGCATCTCTAAAGACCCAGAAAATTCTCTCACTCTTAGTATTAGTTTTTAACTTTATCTCTAACTAGCAGTTTTAACTCTTGGATTTAACTTGCAACTATTCAATCTAATTAATTATAATTAGGATAATGTCTGATATTAATTTACCTTTTTAATATATCATATTTAGGCAGATCATTTTTTTTAAAGCCTTTTTTTTTCTTCTTTCCCAAGAGAAGTTACTTGACCTAGTAATCCTAATGTTAAAAGTCACCTTCCTAGGTCATTTCATTTATATTTCTGCCTTTGGGTGACATTACAATTACAAATCATTCGAATATTGATATCTTCCCCTTGTTGACCTGGTTTCATAATAGAAAGGCAAAGCATGGAGCAGAACAAGGAATGCTGGCTGGGGATGAGAGGGCAGAGGTTGGGGTGCCGAAAATCTTCTAGATGACATTATGTTTGTCTTGTGTCTAAGGGCTCTAATTTTTGGTAGGCTGCTATGAAGGTGGGGGCAGAGGAGATGGAAGTTGTAGGTGAAGGAGAAATATGCCGGTATTTTAGGTCCATGGCGTTTCTCTTAAATATCTCAGAAATCTCAGGAAGAAAAGTTTTTAAGTCTTATATTTTTCCTTTCTACTTTACTGTCATAAAAAAATCCATAAAGGATACCTTTTTAGGCACATTCTATAAAAATGACACGATATTAATTTTTCAGAACTGCAGTTAATCCCTGGGGTCAATGGATTCCGAATTTCAAATCCTCCCATTCTATTGGTCTGTTCCTTACATGCTAGTTTAGAGGTAAGTGATCTATGCTTCAGCCTTCCCACATCTTTACCTTTCTCTTTACCTGAGACATGTTGTTTATCTGCTAATCAGCTAGATTAATATGCAATGTGCATAAACAATGGAGGAAGGGCAGGGTTCTCCATTAGGACAGTGACTGTGTGCTAATGTCACTTTTTATTTATATATTCAGCCCCCAACCCAAGGCTTGGCACACTTAATAAATGTTCAATGAATCTTACATGGGGTGACATATTTTTAGTTCCACTTAGAATTTGTGTGAACCTGAACAAGTTATTTAATCTTCTACTGGTCTCTCTCTATACAAAACAAACATGCAATATTTAAGTCTTGATTAATTCACTCATTCAAACACTTACTTATTAAGGAAATATTGTGTGCTGGACGATGTTGTGATTACTGGGGACTCTGTTTCTTCTAGTTCTGTGAGTCAATGAACTGACAAACTGCCATGTGACAAAACTATAGGAAGACTTCAGGGGGTTGGGGAGAGTATGAATACTCAGAGTAAACCAAAGATGAGTAAGGTTGTCCCATGAGGTAGGGCGGATTTTCTTTTTCCTCACTGGGGTTTCTATAACATTATATCCATGTTTAATTTCTACTATTATTGGCTCAATATTTTTCTTTAAGTCCATTCATGCTTCTACTTAAAATTAGTCTCACCCTAAATAATAGGGTACTTACCTATATCTATTCATTTTTACGCACATATAATGCATATATATGTCTCCTAACTAATTATTTGGATATTGGATATTCATTAATTTCAGATTAAGACTAAATTTACCTAAGTAAATATATATTGTTAATAATTATATCTATATAATAATAGTATTAATACATATATTAAGGCAATATATTTTACATACATACATTTAAGTAAAATATATTTTAAGTAAATACACATATGTTTCCAATAGAGATTTTAAATATATAGATATTCAAATAAAATTTTGATTTTCTGTTTTTTTTTAAATTGAAAGCCTCCTAAAATCATCTAGGTTTAGGAAATTCTACTGTGGCGTATTCTGGCATGAGTGACCGGATAAAGACTTCCAAAATCTCTTCCAAACTTAAAATTCTAGAATTATGTGAACATTCACAGCAGCTTCTCATTTTGGCCACTGGACAGCAGCGTCAAGTTCCGCTGTTTTTATACAGCTTCACCACTAGATAGTAGTAATCAACTCATTCCATTTCATCCCAATTTAAAGAGCACATACTCGGTATGACCACTAGATGGAGCTTGTGCTGTTTTCACTTTTGGGCAGGTTTTTTTTTTTTTTTTTTTTTTTTTTTTTTAAGTTGAAATAGACCCAGTAACAAGATTTCACAGGCAGTGATACATATTTTAAAAAATCTTTTTAAGGGGGGTGATGAAATCTACTCGGCAAATCAAATAATGATATTTGATTTGCTTTCAAAATATCCAAGCTGAGGAACACTTCCGTTAAACATTTTTATTTTATTTTATTTTATTCTATTCTATTTTATTTTATTTTTTTGGCTGCATTGGGTGTTTGCTGCTGCGAACCGACTTTTCTCTAGTTGCGGCGAGCCAGGGCTACTCTTTGATGCAGCACGCGGGCTGCTCATTGCGGTGGCTTCCCTGGTTGTGGAGCACAGGCCCTAGGCATGCAGGCTTCAGTAGTCGCAGCATGCGGGCTCAGTTGTTGCAGTGCATGGGTTCAGTAGTTGTGGCGCAAGGGCTCAGTAGTTGTGGCTTGTGGGCTCTAGAGCGCAGGCTCAGTAGTTGTGGCACACAGGCTTAGCTGCTCTGCAGCATGTGGGATCTTCCCGGACCAGGGATCGAACCCGTTTCCCTTGCACTGGCGGGCGGATTCTTAACCACTGAGCACCAGGGATGTCCCCCGTTAAACATTTTAAAAGAAGATAACGTTTTGCTTATTTTGAAAGTTTATATCAGGGAGAAGATGAATTATAGTAAGAAAAAACAAGGCACCAAGGAATACCTTAGGAAAAACTAGTACTTAAAGTTTCCTCTGATTTTATCTTTGCAAATGACTTCCTAGCCGTATCTAGAAAATGTCTTTTAGACACTATCACTTTGGTATTCTCTGCAGTGGACTGACTGTTCTTCAGTATTCACCTCTTCTGCCACAGGAAGTCTTATTCCTATTTTCCCTACCAATAGTTTTCTTCCACACTGTATTATAGTCACCTAGACATGGTTTCTATTCTCAGCTGGAATCTGAAGACTGATTTATCTTCTCCTTTAATTTCTAAACTTAAACCTGAGAAAAAGACTCTAAATGCCACAGAAGAGGTATGTACACTGCTCTGGAGCTTCTTATCACTTAAGTGTTTCTCTGCATCCTCTTGGAGATATCTTATTAAATCATTCACTGTCGAGGCTATGTTCTAACCAAAATTATCTTTAAGTAATCAAACCTTGTGTTAAAGAAGGTGTTTTCGAAATTCTTGCTTCCTATTATAAATTACAAAATTCTGAAATTACAAAATAATACGTTTCATTGTTTCCCATTCTCTACTTAACTGTTAAAACACTGTACCTTCTAGATGTTTCTGAGTTTGCCATGTGTCAGTGAATTAACCTATTCAGTACTTACCTAATTTATTTAAAAGTTACACATATAGGAGACACGTAGCTGAAGTTTGAGTAAATGAAAGAAATAAATACATGAATCAAGCTACCTTTCTTTGTTATCTCTACTTCCCTTTCAAAAAATATTCTTACACAGTCAAATGCCAACCGAAGAAGAGATTCTATACTTAAGAATCAATGTACATGGATATGATTTCGGATTTGCAATACACAGAATTTTTAAAAAAGATTAATTATGGCTTTGTTCACAATTAATGTGTATTTGATTGATTGATGGATACCATGAAAAATAGCACCTTATAATTAGTTTCAAACTGTTTCTTCATAGTGCTGCCTATTTAATCTTTTGTACAATAATTTAAAAAATATTGTGGATCAAGAGAAAGAGCAATAAGGTAGGAAGCAGGAGGCAAATACTCTATCCCTCACTGGGACACTAAGTGTGACCTTCAACAAGTGACAACTACTCTTGAATTCATTTGCCTCAATTTTTTAATGAAGATGTTTGGACCAGATTTGGACTTCGGAGGTCACCTCAACCTTCTAATTACTAACTTGAAATTAAACAATACTTATATTGTATTTTGAAGGGTCATATAGACAATTTTAGACTTTTCCAGTACATAAATATATAATTAAATAGCTTAAATATATAAAATTAGAGCATTCAATTAAAATACAGGGCAAGTCAGAAGAAATGTACTCTGTCTTTCCTCAGAGTTATTAGGCAGCCAATTTTAAGAATTGAAAACATCATGCTATACTTATTTTTCCTATTTAAACATAACTAACTTTTCTAGCTTTGCATTTATTTTAGTTAACAAGAAAACTCACCCAAATAGTGGAAACTCTGCCAAGAATTCTGTTATAAGCTGAATATTTTCAAACTACACTTTTCATTTTTCCTAATTTAAAAAAAAATTATTCCACAGTACTGAAAGCATGAAAATAATGAGAAGCAAAAAAAAAAAAAAAAGGGACATTTATTCTACTTCACTGTTAACTCCTATTATCCCCTCTTGATATTTTTATCTGAGGCCTCAGTAGAGACTTTTACACTCTGAGAAGAATTTACGACCCCCTCAGAATGCAGCTTCTCTTGTTGTGGTTGTAATGTGGAAATTAGTTTTACATTTAAAAGTTATTTTATTATTAACAAAGAGTCATGATATGTTAAAATTGACACATTTGTCATGAAAAAAAATTGGTTGCTTGTTATCAAATCTGCAAGAGCAAAAAACTTCATTAAAAAAACCCCCCTATAAACTTAATATTCCCCAAAGTCTTACTAACCTATGAATACAAATGAAATACCATTAAAAGTACTACTTTACACATTGTCTCCATCTGCATCTTATGGGTCCCAAAGCAGATCCAGAAAGTGTACTAGAATTATTTAAATAATTAAAATATCCTCAAATTATTATTAATCTCCAAAGAGAAGCTTGTAAAGATTCCTGTCACATTTTTTTTTTTTTAATTCCAAACCTGACAGCCAAACCACTGGTGGGCTACACCTTACCTGTCCCTGCTCCTGCCCTCTGTACAAATGTTGATTCTTGGATCAGGCTCTCTTGATCCAAAACTTGGAGGTGTTCCCTTGAGTCTTTATTGTGCCAAATCTATGGACATTTTTTTTACACAGGAAATGAAGAGATGCCTCTTACCAAAGTCCATGTAACTGGCCTAAAGTAGCATTTTTTTGCACTGAATATGTCAGATGCCTTTTGACATGGACCTCAAAGACCTCAGCTTCTATTTGCAGCTGAACTCTTCCCAGGCTGCAGACACAGTCCATGAGGTCTGGTTGGGAAGAGAGGCAGATAGGTTTCTATCCTCTGATTTTCCTCTCTTCCTTCAAGACATTACCTTACGTACAACTCCCATCCTCTCCTTCAGCCACATCCATAGCTTCCATGCAATAGGTCAAGAAAATCTATGCCTGAATGGTTGAGTTCTAGTAGAATGCCTGCCCACACATGCCATGTGTATATAGAGAAAAAACTATTTTCATAGACTTCATAAAGTATAGATATCACCAAATGACCCTATGTTTGCTCAGTGGCATAACATGATACAGAATAGGGACATTAAGTGGCTTGCCAGTGCATCATTCTCTGTTTGCAGTTATTTCAGTTCTTATATGTAGAATATATTTTTAAACTCTATTTGACCTTAAGAGATAAGCTAGAAAAGCATGTCTGTTCTGACCCCTAATGTTCCAATACCAGTTATTTTGTGCCCTTTTCTCACTCATCTTAATATAAGACACCTCACGCAGCAACTGGCAGTATTTTCACACCAGTGTTAGAGTTTAGCAGGGGAGAAAATGATGAAAGAAGAAAAAAAGAAAGACCAAATGCTTCAGTAATAATACATGCATTATCTAACATTATTTGCTTTTCTGACCAAACTTAGCCATCACTATTTAACTACTTGTTTTCTTGCTGTCAAACTGAAGGAGATTTAGGAATTGGTAAAACGAATATAAATAATATTGGTAACATTGCCTTCCACATAAGCGTTTAGCTCTTATTGCACCGTTTTGTGGATTAAACAAACTTTATATGGGAATAGAAAAAAATCTTGATTATGATTGTATAAAATGTTTGGAGGAAAATTTTTGACATTTATAACAGTTATTTATGCATTTATTAAGGTATGTTTTACTTGTACTAATTATATGAAGCTAATTTAAAATAACTCTGAAGGAACATTATGTTCACTTATATTTTTCTGCTTTTGCAAGTATTGTTTAAATGACATTTGTACAGTTTTTCTGTCAGGACACTTTGTGTTTAATTTTTAATGGCAAAGCACTTAAAAGAGGACATGTTTTCACAAAAAGATTATCTAAAATGGATGTTTTATTGGAAAGGTCAAAAGTGGGCATTTCCCTTGTTTTATGTGTGATTTACAGTTAAATTTTGCTTCTTTATAAATCAACAAGAAACCGTGAACCTGATTGCTTCTCATTCTGCAGATCTTTAGGCAAGCAACTATGAAAGCACTGAGGAGAAAATCTATTTTGCTAACTGGTTATCTGGAATACATGATCAAGCATCACTTCAGCCAGGATAAAGCAGAAACCAAGAAAACAGTTGTGAACATAATTACTCCATCCCGTATAGAGGATCGCGGCTGCCAGCTAACCCTAACATTTTCTATTCCAATTAAATATATTTTCCAAGAACTAGAAAAAAGAGGAGTGGTTGTACGTATATCTCTTGCTTTGCTATCAGGTTTTTCTCTATGGGTTGCATGTTGAGGACAAAATTTGGATTTTTTTGTTTATTCATTTTTCCATGTTATTTCACATCAGTCAGTGAGGATAAGTTAAATGCCAACTAAGTATTCAGCACTGTGCTAACTGAAGGGCACAGAGATCTGTCATTTCTGATAAAAGGGAAGAAACCACAAATTTTGGTTGCAGGAAAGAGTTTTATGTAATTTATCCATTATTTTCATTATAGTTTGGGCAGAAAAAAATTTAGTGAAAACCCTAATATATTATATATTTATTGAATAAGTGGAATTAAAGAACATACAATATAGTAGAGGGAGAAAAAGGAAATCAGTCTTACTTAGTTGTTTGATTGAACTAAATTATTTTCAACATTTTCACTTCAGTCAAGAAAGATATGTAGACACATCTTAAGAGTGTTAATGTTGTATGGAATTTTTTTTTAACTGTTGGGCCTAAGTAGCCCTCTTAGTCTCTTGAAGAGAACTAATAAGTATTTAATGAGTAATTTCAGGAAAAATGGTGATAACATATCTATTTCCAGATTTAGAAACTGCTGCACTCAGTCTTCCAAACCTTTAGGAGAGGTATCCCCAGAGTCTGAAGACACAAATCAGAATATCAGCATTTCAAATCACACTCTACCATTTACAAGCCATGTGCTCCTGGGGAAGTTAGTAAACAACTATTGACTTCAGATCCTTCATCTGTATTTTTGCTGCAAAAATACTTACCTCAAAAGTTGTTATGGAATAAAATGTGCCAGCACACATAAACCATTTATTATATTGTCTAGCCCATAGGGCGTGTTTCTTAAAGATAGTCATAGTGATCTTCAGACTATGCTGAATTATCTGAGCCCAATTCATGAGATTAGGGATTACTGAATTTAATGGAAATATAACTAAAACTATCCAGATCTCAGTGAGGTTCTCAATCATTGAAATGTGTGCAAGGGTTCCAGTCTCTCCAGGGTCTCTCCACAGATAAACTGTATACTCGATCCATTGGTTGCTTAAAAAGGATCATTGCTGACTGGACTTCAGGAAAGTACTTAGGATATTCATGTACCAACCCATTAATATTTTAATTATTATTAAGAGGGGAGTTTCAAATAACATAGAAACACTATGCTTTATTTAAAGTGAAAAAAATTGCTTATATATTAAGTTTTAGGGAAATCAGTATGAATGTTTTATGTAAGTTTCTCTTGAATGTGGATTTCCATTATATGAATGATGCCAACATTATTGTGGTTTTACTTTTTGTTTCCTCTACAGTGTGACAAACGGGATCCAAATGGGATTCGAGTGGCTCCAGTTCCTCTCTACAATTCTTTCCATGATGTTTATAAATTTATCAATCTGTTCATTTCTGCACTTGACTCTGCAGAAACAAAAATAGCCGAGTTTTCCATAGCAACTTAAGCAAATAATATGGAAAGCCTGTGGTTATTTTATTACTATTATTCAAGTTTTAATTATTTCAAAACTGATTACACATAACTGGCAATGAATTGTATACTTTACAGAAAAACAAGACAATTTTTTAAGGGTCTGTGGCCTTGAGATATCTGCATGGCTGTCCAATTTCTTGGTGTTTGGTGGATCAAAGTCTTTACTGGTGCAAGTATTATGTACACAGTCTTGATTAGCTGTCATATTTCATTGTTAATGAAATGTGTTTTGTTGGTTTAATTTATAATTTGACTGACAACTTCACAATGTACGTGGAAATTTTTGTGTCAATTTTAGAAATATTACTTTAATTTTAATTTACCAAAGAGTTTCTTATAGGCACTGTAGTTGAACAGTCTGATATATGTATGCTTTTTACAATGTTCCATCTAACTCCAATCTGAGGAACAGAAAATGCATTTTCTAGGGCAGTGGCTTTCAAATATTTGTAGTGTGGTCACAATCCACACTAAGGAATACATTTAATATCAGAGTTTAATTTGTGTACAAGCCTTATTTCATTGATTCTAATACACAATTTTTTTAATCGTATGTTAACATCTGGTAAAGAAGAAATGTCTTTCAGTTTTCATTCCACAGCTTCTTACAATTGCCATTGGCCATTCTTTCATGTTATCTTCCCTGACATTACCATGATTTTCATAGTGAGTAGATATCGTCCTAGATCTGGTTTTAAAAATGGTATATATAGCAACAACAAAAGTTGCATAAATTATTTGCTTGTGCTTTCATATTTATTATTTTATCACATTACAATTAATGGTGGTTGAAGCTCATTAAATTGATTTCTTTACTCACTCTAGGGTCCTAATCCATTTTTCAAGGATGTCCCCTTATTTAATGTTATCATAATCTCTTGGTTTTGTTTAATGGGAATTTCTCCTGATAAAAGACTTCAGATGCTACTATGCTTCTAAAATAATGAAATAAATCACTCTAAGATACTTGTGATTGAGGATTAAGGTTAGGAAATAAGTGCTTCATCACTCAACCTCTATCCCAAATCTATGGACCTTTGTTAATCACTATGAAAACACAACAGTTACATTCAGCCCTGTAAAATTCCCCTAGTTCTCAGCTGTTGATGCCATAACCACTATTCATGAATTGGCAAAATACTCTACATTTGTATACATAAGCAGCAAGAAAGAGTGACTATGACGGTATTAGCTTAGCCAACCACTTTGAGTGGTAGAGTTAAATAAAAAGTTGCAGAGCTCTGACACCAACACCAGCAACTACTGATATTTATTGAGTACTTCCCGTGTACCATGTATTGTGCTATTCTATTTACATGTTATCTCACTTAATTGAGTGGTTGCATAATTGCTTTAGAAAACTTTCCCACCTCCACTTTTGGCAAAACTCATCTTTCATAGATGGAAAAATTCTCAAAACCTTAAAATCTGACCATATATGACTTCATCTAGAAGAAATTGTTTTTGAACATCACAGTGGTAAACAAAAAAGACATAATTTCAGCTCTCAGGGAACAGGTAGCTTAGTGGGGAAACAGAGAGTAAACCTATAAACATCCAAGTAAATATATAATTACAAACTGTAAGTTCTTCTATTAAAGATAAACGGTGATACTATGAGAGAAAAATCTTAAGGGTATTAACTAGATAGTTGAGTAAGGAAAGGTATATGAAGGTGCCTATCAGTTAAAGTTCTAAAATATTTGATGTTAATCACATTAAAATTACATCAAATTATGTAAATAAACCATTCAAAGCATCATCAGCACTCTGTCCTCATCACCCAGGTGAAGAAAGAGCATTAAAAACTCGCTTTCTCACAGACTCTGGGAGGGCTCATGCCAAGGAGTACTTGCCAGAACTTCTGCTGCCAGTGTCCTTGTCCCACCATGAGCCACAGCCACCCCCCGCCTTTACAGGAGACCCTCCAATACTAGCAGATTCACAGAAAGGTAGACAGGATGAAAAGGCAGAGGGCTATGTACCAGATGAAGGAACAAGATAAAACGCCAGAAAAACAACTAAATGAAGTGGAGATAGGCAACCTTCCAGAAAAAGAATTCAGAATAAGGATAGTGAAGATGTCCCAGGACCTCAGAAAAAGAATAGAGGCAAAGATCGAGAAAATGCAAGAAATGTTTAACAAAGACCTAGAAGAATTAAAGAACAAACAAACAGAGATGAACAATACAATAACTGAAATGAAAACTACACTAGAAGGAATCAATAGCAGAATAACTGAGGCAGAAGAACGGATAAGTGACCTTGAAGACAGAATGGTGGAATTCACTGCTGCGGAACACAATAAAGAAAAAAGGATGAAAAGAAATGAAGACAGCCTAAGAGACCGCTGGGACAACATTGAACGAAACAACATTCACATCATAGGGGTCCCAGAAGAAGAGAGAGAGAAAGGACCTGAGAAAATATTTGAAGAGATTATAGTCAAAAACTTCCCTAACATGGGAAAGGAAATAGCCACACAGGTCCAGGAAGGGCAGAGTCCCATACAGGATAAATCCAGAGAGAAACACGCCGAGACACATAGTAAATCAAACTGGCAAAAATTAAAGACAAAGAAAAATTATTGAAAGCAGCAAGGGAAAAATGACAAATAACATACAAGGGAACTCTGATAAGGTTAACAGCTGATTTCTCAGCAGAAACTCTACAAGCCAGAAGGGAGAGGCATGATATACTGAGAGTGATGAAAGGGAAGAACCTACAACCAAGATTACTCTACCCAGCAAGGATCTCATTCAGAATCGATGGAGAAATCAAAACCTTTACAGACAAGCAAAAGCTAAGAGAATTCAGCACCACCAAACCAGCTCTACAACAAACGCTAAAGGAACTTCTCTAAGTGGGAAACACAAGAGAAGAAAAGGACCTACAAAAACAAACCCAAAACAATTAAGAAAATGGTAATAGGAACATACTTATCGATAATCACCTTAAATGTGAATGGATTAAATGCTCCTACTAAATAACACAGGCTCCTTGAATGGATACGAAAAAAAGACACATATATATGCTGTCTACAAGAGACCCACTTCAGACCTAGGGACACATACACACTGAAAGTGAGGGGATGGAAAAAGATTTTCCATGCAAATGGAAATCAAAAGAAAGCTGGAGTAGCAATACTCATATCAGATAAAATAGATTTTAAAATAAAGAATGTTACAAGAGACAAGGAAGGACACTACATAATGATCAAGGGATCAATCCAAGAAGAAGATATAACAATTATAAATATATATGCACCCAACATAGGAGCACCTCAATACATAAGGCAACTGCTAACAGCTGTAAAAGAGGAAATTGACAGTAACACAATAATAGTGGGGACTTCAACACCTCACTTACAGCAATGGACAGATCATCCAGACAGAAAATTAATAAGGAAACACAAGCTTTAAATGACACAATAGACCCGATAGATTTAATTGATATTTAAAGGACATTCCATCCAAAAACAGCAGATTACACTTTCTTCTCAAGTGCGCATGGAACATTCTCCAGGATAGATCACATCTTGGGTCACAAACCAAGCCACAGTAAATTTAAGAAAATTGAAATCATATCAAGCATCTTTTCTGACCACAACACTGTGAGATTAGAAATGAATTACAGGGAAAAAAAACATATAAAACACAAACACATGGAGGTTAAATAACACGTAACTAAATAACCAAGAGATCACTGAAGAAATCAAAGAGGAAATCAAAAAATACCTAGAGACAAATGACAATGAAAACACGATGATCCAAAACCTATGGGATGTAGCAAAGGCAGTTCTAAGAGGGAAGTTTATAGCTATATAAGCCTACCTCAAGAAACAACTCAAACAATCTAAGCTTACACCTAACAGAACTAGAGAAAGAACAAACACAACCCAAAGTTAGCAGAAGGAAAGAAATCATAAAAATCAGAGCAGAAATAAATGAAATAGAAACAAACAAAACAATAGCAAAGATCAATAAAACTAAAAGCTGGTTCTTTGAGAAGATAAACAAAATTGGTAAACCATTAGCCAGATTCATCAAGAAAAAGAAGGAGAGGACTCAAGTCAGTAAAATTAGAAATGAAAAAGGAGAAGTTACAACAGACACCGCAGAAATACAAAGCATTCTAAGAGACTACTACAAGCAACTCTATGCCAATAAAATGGACAACCTGAAAGAAATGGACAAATTCTTAGAAAGGTATAACCTTCCAAGACTGAACCAGGAAGAAACAGAAAATATGAACAGACCAATCACAAGTAATGAAATTGAAACTGTGATTAAAAATCTTCCAACAAATAAAAGTCAAGGACCAGATGGCTTCACAGGTGAATTCTATCAAACATTTAGAGAAAAGCTAACAGCCATCCTTCTCAAACTCTTCCAGAACATTTCAGAGGAAGGAACACTCCCAAACTCATTCTATGAGGCCACCATCACCATGCTAACAAAACCAGACAAAGATACTACAAAGAAAGAAAATTACAGACCAATATCACTAATGAATATAGATGCAAAAATCCTAAACAAAATACTAGCAAACAGAATCTAACAACATACTAAAAGGACCATACACCATGATCAAGTGGGATTTATCCCAGGGATGCAAAGATTCTTCAATATAGGTAAATCAGTCAATGTGATAAACCATATTAACAAATTGAAGAATAAAAATCATATGATCATCTCAATAGATGCAGAAAAAGCTTTTGACAAAATTCAACACCCATTTATGATAAAAATTCTCCAGAAAGGGGGCATAGAGGGAAACTACCTCAACATAATAAAGGCCATATATGACACACCCACAGCAAACATCATTCTCAATTGTGAAAAACTGAAAGCATTTCCTCTAAGATCAGGAACAAGACAAGGATGTCCACACTCACCACTGTTACTCAACATAGTTTTGGAAATCCTAGCCATGGCAATCAGAGAAGAAAAAGAAATAAAAGGAATACAAATTGGAAAAGAAGAAGTAAAACTGTCACTGTTTGCAGATGACATGATACTATATATAGAGAATCCTAAAGATGCCACCAGAAAACTACTAGAGTTAATTAAGGAATTTGGTAAAGTTGCAGGATACAAAATTAATGCACAGAAATCTCTTGCATTCCTACACACTAATGATGAAATATCTGAAAGAGAAATAAAGGAAACACTCCCATTTACCATTGTAACAAAAAGAATAAAATACCTAGGAATAAATCTACCTAGGGAGACAAAAGACCTGTATGCAGAAAACTATAAGACACTGATGAAAGAAAATAAAGATGAAACCAACAGATGGAGAGATATACCATGTTCTTGGATTGGAAGAATCAATACTGTGAAAATGACTATACTACCCAAAGCAATCTACAGATTCAATGCAATCCCTATCAAATTATCAATGGCATTTTTTATGGAACTAGAACAAAATATCTTAAAATTTGTATGGAGACCCAAAAGACCCTGAATAGCCAAAGCAGTCTTGAGGGAAAAAAACGGAGTGGGAGGAATCAGACTCCCTGACTGCAGACTATACTACAGTAATCAAGACAATATGGTACTGGCACAAAAACAGAAACATAGAGCAATGGAACAAGATAGAAAGCCCCAAGATAAAACCACACACCTATGGTTAACTAATCTATGACAAAGGAGGCAAGGATATACAATGGAGAAAAGACAGTCTCTTCAATAAGTGGTGCTGGGAAAACTGGACAGCTACATGTAAAAGAATGAAATTAGAACACTCCCTAACACCATACAGAAAATAAACTCAAAATGGATTAGAGACCTAAATATAAGATCAGACAGTATAAAACTCTTAGAGGAAAACATAGGAAAAACACTTTGACATAAATCACAGCAAGATCATTTTTGATCCACCTCCTAGAGTAATGGAAATAAAAACAAAAAAATGGGACCTAATGAAACTTAAAACCTTTTGCACAGAAAAGGAAACCATAAAAAAGACCAAAAGACAACCCTCAGAATGGGAGAAAATATTTGCAAACGAATCAACAGACAAAGGATTCATCTCCAAAATTTATAAACAGCTCATGCAACTCAATATTAAAAAGACAAACAACCCAGTTCAAAAATGGGCAGAAGACCTAAATAGACATTTCTCCAAAGAAGACATACAGATGGCCAAGAAGCACATGAAAAGCTGCTCAACATCACTAATTATTAGAGAAATGCAAATCAAAACTACAATGAGGTATCACCGCACACCAGTTAGAATGGCATTATCAGAATATCTACAAACAACAAATGCTGTAGAGGGTGTGGAGAAAAGGGAACCCTCTTGCACTGTTGGTGGGAATGTAAATTGATACAGCCACTATGGAGAACAGTGTGAAGGTTCCTTAATAAACTAAAAATAGAATTACTATATGATCCAGCAATCCCACTACTGGGCATACACCCAGAGAAAACCATAATTCAAAAAGACACATGTATCCCAATTTTCATTGCAGCACTATTTACAATAGCCAGGTAATGGAAACAACCTAAATGCCCATCGCCAGATGAATGGATACAGAAGATGTGGTACATATATACAATGGAATATTACTCAGCCATAAAAAGGAACGAAATTGGGTCATTTGCAGAGATGTGGATGGATCTAGAGACTGTCATACAGAATGAAGCAAGTCAGAAAGAGAAAAATAGGTATCGTATATTAACGCATATATGTGAAACCTAGAAAAATGGTACAGATGAACCAGTTTGCAGGGCAGAAATTGAGACACAGATGTAGAGAAGAAACATATGGACACCAAGGGGGGGAAGCGGCAGGGGGGTGGTGGTGGTGGTGTGATGAATTGGGCGATTGGGATTGACATGTATACACTTATGTGTATAAAACTGATGACTAATAAGGACCTGCTGTATAAAAAAATAAGTAAAATAAAAATTAAAAAAAAAAAAGAAACTTGCTTTCTCCTACTTGCACCCCCTCCTCCCCCAAACCCAGAGATAATCATCAAACTAAATTTTGTGTTAAGCATTCCCTTACTTTCTTTAAAATTTTATAACTATGCATGTACCCATAAAAATATATTAGCTAAATTTGCCTGTGTGTGAACTTTATATAAATGTAATCATACTGTATATATTCTTCTACTTCTTTTGCTCAGCATCCTGCTTTTTGAGATTCATTCATGTGTTACACATAGCTTTCCATTCATTTTCATTGCTGCTCAGTATTCTATTGTATAATTAGAATTATAATTCATTCTACTACTGATGAAGATGTGAGTTGTTCCAAATATTTGTAATATTGCAACAATGCTGCTATTAACATTCTTAGTGCACACGTTCAAAAGTTTGTCCAGGACCTATAACTGTGGAAGTGCTTGGTCATAGGCCACAGACATGGTTGACTTCACTATGTACTGTCAAACTTTTCTAAAGTGGTTGTACCAGTTTCCACGCCAAACCAGTAGGACATGAGGGTTACCTTGCTCCTTATCCTTGCCAGTAGTATACATATAAAAATAGACAAGGTGGGGCTTCCCTGGTGGCGCAGTGGTTGAGAGTCCGCCTGCCGATGCAGGGGACACGGGTTCGTGCCCCGGTCCGGGAGTATCCCACATGCCGCGGAGCGGCTGGGCCCGTGAGCCATGGCCGCTGAGCCTGCGCGTCTGGAGCCTGTGCTCCGCAACGGGAGAGGCCACAGCAGTGAGAGGGCCCGCGTACCACAAAAAAAAAAAAAATAGCCAAGGTGATTATTAAAATAACAGAGAATAAATGTTTAACTTCCACACAAGAAGAAAGGGAAAAAAGAATGAAGACACACACAACACACACACACACACACACACATACACACACACACACACAAACACATCAGTTTATGCTTCGGACACCATCCTTAATTTGTGGATTAAGCCAAAACTAGATTTTTACTTGAATTTTATACTTGATCAGCCTCTTTTCCTTTGTATCCTCTCCTTCACAGGCTTTTTGTATAATTCCTTCAGTAAAACATATTTATCCAAATTCCTGTCTCAAGTTCCTAGGGAACCAAATCTAAGACACCATTTCCTTACTAGTCTTAATAATCATAAGTATTTTATATTCTATATCTAATATATAATGAATTTACAGTTCTGTTTCTGTTGCTTTTCACATATAATGCTAGTTTCCTTGTATATATTGTAATTCTTAACTTTAAAGTGCTCGTTCTTTGAGAACTGGGTTAAAGTGTGTTATTTGAAAGGTATTCACATTTGCTTCTGCCAGTTGCCGAGGATCACTTCTGAGTTGTTTTCAGGTTTTTCAAATCACATGAACAGCATGTAACTAGATATATTAATCCATGTGAGGACCAATTAATAGTTACAAATCTTCACAAGTTATTAATTTTTCTTGCTGATCCTTTATATAGCCTTTGGTTGTCAACATTATGCCAGGCTCTCCTATCAGCTTACTTACCTTGGCCAATCCTAGGCTTGTCTCATGTCCTATTTAGTTATCAACACTGAAGCTCAGTGACTCTGGGATTCAGCAGAAACTCTGAGGATGAAAGCCATGCCTTGATCCTAAGCTTACTTTGATCTTTTCTTACTTCCCAGTTTCCTGCTTTTATTTCATTTTGGGGTTCTGAGAATTTCTCACTTCTGTGCCATCTCATTTTAAAAGGCTTTTTTGTTGTCGTTTTTCTTTTCTTTTTTTTTTCTTTCTGGTATCTAATCCCCTACAACATGCTAAACTGTCAAGAAATGGATTATGACTGAAAACAAAACAAAACAAAATATATATATATATATATATATATACTTCCTGTTTTCTTAAGTAGAATGTGTGAAAAATGAATTGCACTTTCTCAATAACTCACGCACATCTATATAAATGTCAATTCTTTTATAGCGATACCCTTGGGTGCTATTGTAATACATAGGTCTGTTTGTGTAACATGAAATTATTATACAAAGCTTACTGGAGAAAAAGCTGGATGTGAAGTCAATAACTTATTTTCAAATTAAAGAAATAAACTTTTTCTACAGCTATTTTCTGCGCAATAACTTTCTACTTATTCTTGAGTTCAAAACTATACGGGTTTACATTCAAATTTTTTTATGTCTTTGTTTCACAAGTTGAAGTTGCTAGAGCATTGGTTTTTAAGTAAATGGATTTTGGCATAATCTTAAGAAAGAAACTTGCAAACACCCTGAAAGCACACCATAAAGCACAACATGGTAATCACTGGATTAGGGCACCCTATTACTGAGATGATGGATTTGATGCTTGTGTGGGCCATTAGCATCTGCACTATGTGTTTGAGAAAGGTACAGGATATGTACCCAGCCCTCTAGTAGTAGTATTTTTAATCTCGGCAAGATGTACTCTCAAAGAACAAAATGATAAAGAGGATCATTATAATGGATTTAAACATTTCTGATGTGGTTTTGGCTTATTGCAATTATTCTTTTTATTAATGATCTAGTGTTCCGATTTTTGACTCTTTAAAGTGGCTCCTGAGTCCTTTTGACATTACCTCAGCTATTTTTTGATAGCTTTATTGCTTTTGGTCTGACAAGATGTAGGCTTACTTTGTATATTTCCTACCTCAAACTTGATATCACTCATTTCTTTAAGAATATTCAATTTCTTTTGGAGAAAAGTGGCATTTAGAAACTATAATCTTAACAGTACAAGTGCTCATTATAATTAGGTTGATCATTATATCCATGATTTTCAGTAAAAGCATTAGGAAATATATATTTTTATGAGAAATTATATCTTTATTTCATATTCATTCAATTTAATTTAGGATAACAGAGTATTTATTTAACTTAATCTATTTTATATCTCTTGTGCTGAAAATCTTTGTTCTAATAATATTATCATGTATAATATACACTATCATATATATGCATATATATATAGTTTCAGAATTAGTAATACTAAAGCTATCATAAACAATATGATGAAAACAGTTTAAGATCTTTTGGAAACTTCTTTTTGTCCTTAGAATACATGTGACTAGGAATAGTAAGTCAGATTACTGTGTTTTAAAGGCACTTGTA
This sequence comes from Stenella coeruleoalba, assembly GCF_951394435.1. NCBI lineage: Eukaryota > Metazoa > Chordata > Mammalia > Artiodactyla > Delphinidae > Stenella > Stenella coeruleoalba. The sequence goes on from NC_137151.1 coordinate 41,513,298, forward strand.
ATAACTCTTCTCTGTATGGTTCCATCACCAATTGTATACATATTTAGGTTCAGTACTTTAGAATTATCTTTTCAATCTTTATAAACTTCATTTTAAATATAAAATTTATTTCAGAATTGTGTCATATAATTGGACAATTTCAACTTCAAATCTGCAAGCCAGGTATACTCAGAAAACTCTAGATTCTGTCCCTACTCCCTTCACCCTATTTCCTCCCAGTATTTATACATTTTTTTTCATGTTTTGGTTTATCCTTTCTTTTACTTTACATATAGATATAAATATAGGTAAATATATATATAAATATATATCTCCTTCCTTATATAATATATAATAAATATAGTAGCATGTTACAAATGCTTCCACTTTGGAAAAGCATTCCTTTATAGAAAATTATAGTTAATACTTAAGGAATAATAGAATTAGAAAATAATTCATTTTCAATTCTTATTAGAATAATTGGTTCAGGCAAAGATCAAACATTATAGGAAAAGTTGATGAGAAAGTACATAGTGGGGGCATTGGATTGTTACCACCTAAACTCACTGATCATCACTAATACCAGTAAAAATGGAGCAACCTGTAACTATGTGCCTGTGATGCAGGCTATTTACTAAGGATATAATAAACCTGAATCCAATAAAACTTTAGGGCTATTTTCCAGTTTATAACAACATGAAGAATGGAGGAACAAGCTAAATGACCCCACAGACCCCAAAGAGAAGCAAATATGAGCCATTCTACATGGCAACTGGCTGGGTTTCTTCAACAAATCAATAGCATGAATAAGATAGGGAAGAGGTGAGGGAGAAGGAACTATTCTGGATTATGAGACTGAAGAGACGGCAAGCAAATGCAATGTGTAGACTTAGTTTGGATCTTGATTCAAAGACCAACTATAAAAATATATTGCTGAGAGAACTGAGGACATCTGAATGAGAAAAGAATTTTTATTCAATTTGTTAGCTGTGATAGCTACTGTGGATGTAAGAAGATGTTAGTATATCTAGGTATATATACCAAGTACATAGGAATAAAATGATGAAGTCTGGAATTTGCTTTAAAATTCCTTTGTTCCCTCCCTCTCCCCCCCCCCAAAAAAAATAGAGTTTCTTATTGTATCATGTATATAATATTTCCCACCACATATTCTTATGATGGAAACAATCCCTTCTGCCTCCACGTGTCAAAGAGTTGTTTCCATAATTTCCTTATGATGGATTTTGAAAGGAACAATATATCACACACTTATTTGCATATTTGTCTTTTCTTCCTACTTTAATATCCTCAATCAAATGAGAATAGTGTTTTAAAGCATGACTTCCCATGAAAAACAAAGAAACTAACTAACATTGGATTCCTGGGCCTCAGTTGCAATTTCAATCACATATACTCATAATATTATTTTAGGTGAAAAGAACTGCATTTGGGTGCCAATATTTACTAAACAGAGGTCTTAATTTACTCTTTCCCAGTATGTGGGAGCTTCATTTCATGCAGCTCTCCTTGCACTCTATTGTGCTAAAACAGCAAGCTTGTCAAGAATGGAGACATTGCAATGATATATGCAGAGTCTATGGGAGACATTTTCTCTATGGGTTAAAGTAAGTAGTTGGATCAAAGTCAGGACGTAGATGCTACAGCTGGTCTGGGAAAAAACGGCAATTAAGAGGAAAAAAAAGAACAGAAAGAGAGAATCACAGACAGTCTTTTTTTAGGTGGCAACAACAGAACCAGACTGTTTGAAACTGGTAACTGACTCCAAATGTCACATTTTTCACTGAATTCTAAGTAATATTGCTATTTCATAACTGTTATTTGGTTGTATTGATGGCCATATTAACTTACTTTGTAACAAACTTGTTACATATATTTTTACATACTATATTTGTTATCTTTCTCTTTCTTATGTATCTTTCTCTCAACAATACTTAGGAGGATTGAAGAAAAGCATATTAAAGCTTACAGAACACTTCCTTTGAATGACTTTCAATCCAGCCAGACCTGGTACGTTTATTGTGATCAACTCATGCACTTCTGTGCAGTTCAATATCCAGTACCTGTGTGATTACCTATCCATCAGAAAATTTCATCTTCCTTAAATATTTCAAGGTGTATTTGTGTCAGAAACATAAGAATAAAATAAGACTAAAAGAAAACTAAATGTTTTAAATTAATTTCTCTGGGAAAGTTGACAATCATTTTAGGGGAGCAAATTTACTGTATAGTAATCTATACTTCCAGGTAATATTAGTCATCTATCTCACAAAAAATGATAGTAAATGAATAAATGTGGCATAAACATAGAAATACCCCTAAAATGACAAGAGTCAAGAGTGCATGGAAGATGTCAATACACTTTCAAAACTGGAAAGTAAACTGACTTAGCAGGACAAAGAAAACTGAAATATAACTGCCAACATGAGAGGGGAAGCTATCAAAGAGTATTAATCTAATTCAGGTCAAAGCCATTGAAATGTTTAGGAATTGGAGGTACCTGTTATTTCTGAAGATCAGGATACACAGTGGGATGGGAAATAAATGGTTGAAAGTCTATATAATTCGCAGCTGGACCACAGATTCTTTCCTCACCCTGTGCAACTGGAATGTTACACCTTCCCCACAACCACAAAGACAAGAGTTCACTTTCTAGAAAGGATGAACTTGTGTAGTTCTAGACGTGGGGCCATGAGGACAGCTGAGGAGATGGATGAGCCATTTGACTAAATGATGAATGATTTAGCAAAATTTTGCATTTTAAGTGGTGAAAGCCCTTACTCCTTTCCCCTAACTTGTCTCCCAAGAAATTATGCATGTGCCTAGGGCCATGTCCACCTCCCCTCCAGCCCACCCCAGGAATATGATTATAGAGTTCTCTCTGGGAAAACTGTCTAGTCCAATTGATACGAACTACAAATCTTTACATGGGTCTCATTGTGGTATAGTGTCACCCACCAATCAAAAAGTTCCACCCCTGCACAAAATACTCGCACTTGATTTTTACAGTTCCAAGTTTAAAATGAATAGACATGGAGTATCACCATACGTTGAACAATAACATTTAAAGTGCAGGATATAATCCAAAAGAACAAACAGGAAATAAGTAATACAATGAAAAAGGAAGAAAAAGAGGAGAAAAAGGAAAAAAAAAAAAAGCTACAGCTAAAAATCTTCCAAGAGAAAAGAAAAATCTTGGAACAAGAATACTATACAATTAAACAGGGTTCAGAGAACAAGAAAAAGTTCTTGAAAATGAAAACAAATATGATATCAGAAATAATTCAAAGGAAAATCTGGAATATAAAATTGAAGAAGTGTCTCAAAAGGAGAACAAATAGATTAGATAATTAGAAGGTTAATTCTAGAGGTCAACACCCATCTAACAGTGGCTGCAAAATAAAAGAGCAGAGAAAATATTGGGTTGGCCAAAAAGTTCGTTTGGGTTTTTCCATGTTACATTTTGGCCAACCCAATAGAAAAATTATCAAAAAAGAAAACGCCTCCCAAGAACTTTTCCCAAAACAAAGATGTGCTTTCAGAAGAAAGAGGTTTAGTAAGTACTAAACATGATCAACTTGTTTTGTTTTTTAAAATATAAATCACATTATGGGAAAAAATGTAAGACACTGGGGATATAAAGAAGATTCTAAAAACTTTTATAGAGATAATTGTTACATTAAAATCAGCAACTATAATGATGCAGAAATTCTTACTACAAAATCTGAAAGACAGAGAACAATGGAGGATACTTTTGTTATTCAAATGGGAAATTATCTCCATTTAAGACTTTGACTGCAAGTCAAACTATCAATTAAATGTGAAGATAAAGATGTTTTCAGGTGAGCAAGGTTTTAGAATGTTTACTTTCCATGTACTACTTCTCAGAAGCTACTGGAAAAGACTGAGGCAATAGGATTCCCAAAGAGGGCATGAAGAGAGGTCTCATGCCGACAGCCCTAGAGCAGAACCACTCCAGACTGGAATAAATCCTCAGAGGGCTGCAGGAGGTGGATATTTACTTCCTCTCTCTGTCCTTCCACCACACACACAAACTGATGAAATACCTAATGCCTCATATTTTTCATTATTCTGATAAGAGTTTTAAATTCTGTCAGAGCTAATTTGAGAATTCAAATTAGTAAACAGACAACAATACTGAGCAAATGTAAAAGAAGGCAATTATTAACTCTAAAACATAAGATTGTACAATAAAAGAAACATTATTAGAGTAAAACGTGCGGTGTAGAAGACATACCCTCTATTTCTCAGTTTAATATTACAAAAATGCTATGTTCTCAATATATTTTAACATATGTCCTGATTCTTTCATATGCACACAACACCAGCTGTAAATAATATTTATGTGGTTATAAACATGCAAACAATGACTATTGAGGCAATCTAAATAATAATTTCACTATATGTGGAGGACAGGGGAAGAGAATATGTATTTGTTTGTATGTGTCTGTGGGCCATGGGGGAGAGGGAGATCTATGACAACTAAATCCTCAATTTTCACAGTAGGAAAAAATAATGTTGCGAATTTGAAGATGAAGAAATAGCTATAAATTCATATTATTTAAAAATATGGGGCTAAATATAGATAGAAATAGCTAAAATAGTTGAGAGCTGTCGCCTTTTGGTTAGCAGGAATTAAAGGTAGGTGTTGGGTCAGAGGACTACTGTTTTGGGCGTAAAAGTTGAAACATTCAGAGAAGTATGCTGTATAAGAGTTACGTTCACAGACTCTGAAACCAAGATACAGGGCTCAAATACTGGGTCTACCACCTACTAGTTATATGATCTTGTGACATAGATGCTCAGTGCCTCCATTTCCCTTTTGTAAAATTAAATAATAATGGCGTTACCTCACAGGGTTGTCTTACAGATTAAGTAGTTTAATAAACAAAATCATTTAAATAGTATGTGGCACACATTACTAGTGCTGGCAGTTCTAGGTAACTGTTAAGTATTTACATGAGTTACTTTGGTTAAAAAAAAAATTAAAAAGAAAACACAACACATTGTGCAATACATAGAAATTAGTCAAGAAATAAGAATCATTATATTTAAAAACTAAAAATTGATGAATTGCCATCAATGGAATAAAGCTATCTTAAACTACTAAAGTATGTTTCTTACTGTTTAATATCTAAACAAGAGCATTTCATTAATTATGCTTCGTATGAAAGATTAATTTGTGTCTATTGTAACTATCAGTATATGAACATATTGCATAAGATGTGAATTGAAATTGGCTTCTAAAAATCAGAAGCTCATTCACTGAAAGAAATGAAGACAGTAAAATTGATAATAACATTCATTGGACTTCCCTGGTGATGCAGTGGTTAAGAATCTGCCTGCCAATGCAGGGGACATGGGTTTGATCCCTGGTCAGGGAAGATCCCACATGTCACGGAGCAACTAAGCCCCCAAGCCGCAACTACTGAGCCCACACACCACAACTACTGAGCCCATGTGCTGCAACTACTGAAGCCTGTGCACCTAGAGCCTGTGCTCTTCAACAAGAGAAGCCCTCACTCCCTGCAACTAGAGAAAGCCCGTGAGTAGCAACGAAGACCCAATGCAGCCAAAAAATAAAATAAATAAAATAAAATAAAAACTTGTCAGAAGACTAATTAATACTTATGCGAATATTTCTTCTTTTTGGCTGAACACTGGTCCTATATCTGCTTTGATATTTTCACATAATATCAGGTATGCCCTCTATGCTTCAACTTAATATTCAGAAAATCCTAAATTCTCAATATATCTTAAGATATGTCGCTACTCTTTCATATACACTTAGTGAGTCCAAAATTTCAACAAAACTGATACTGATTTTTCTTTTTCTCCTCAGTAGAGATTAAGGACATATTTTTTTTTTTCCAAAAACGAACTGTGTTTAAAAAGATGCTATTAAGTGGGGAAACAACAGGTAATGTGTTGAGTGCGGTGGTTTTATTAATTGTAACATATAGTAAACCATGTTTTTGTTTTTATTTATAGTTTCAACATGTGATGTAAATTAGAATACCTCCAGATATTCTTTTGGCAAACACAAAAGCTGTTTATCCCATAGATGATATAGACAATAATGTATGGCTCATAATTTGGAAGAAAGCTGTAACTTAAGAAGTTCCGATGACATTCAAACAGTTTGTGTGTAACTAAACTAAGGCTGTTAGTGAATGGCAGCTTTAAAACATTTTAAACATGTGGACAAAAAATTGAATTTTTATTATTGTAAACGAAAAAGGAAGGTTTCTGGAGAAGCTAGACAACATACTGTAATCCAAGCTTGAGCAAGTTGAGGAGGTATGGTGTCGTATAAATAGAAACCTACTCTTCCCTTTATGTGTTTAACATACATAATCTGAAAAAGAGGAGAGATATGGAATGATAATGTACAATATCATACATCTTAGCACAGGAATAGAAATGTTTTCATTCTGAATATCAGAAACTCAAGGAAGAATCACAGTGAGACATATTTATCTCTGCAAATCTAGGTACATCCTGAAAATTTTGAATAATATACATTATATGAAAAAGATTAAATTGAGTGAGTTTGTATATAAGTGTATGTGATGACTGAAAGAGAGAAGTGACTGAAGGACAAAACTTAATCCAGTCATTGCTATCAAACATATGACAACATTTAATGACATTTCTACTAAGGCAAGTTTGAGTACAGGAAAACTGTATGATAAAAAAAATCTTTATAGCCTTCTGTTCATTCAACTCATAGTGTATTTAGTTAGTTATAGCTTAGGGAATACTTTAAAATCATATTCATAGTTTTATTACATAGAGAAAATGAAGAAAGAGAAGAAAAATATAGGAAAAAAGAAAGGAAGTTGGATTAAAAGGACTGAGAAAGTAAACTGCTTCTTTTCTTTTGAAACATTTGTCATAAAGAAAGTTGAATTCATTTTACTTAGAATTTTTAGGAATTTAGTAGAGAACCATTTCTTAATATAGAATCCTGCATACTGTAGGTATTTTTATAATATCCACTATATATTGAATACCTAAGCTGTGTAACTTATGTTAATGCAAAAATATGTACAAAATGGCTAAAATTTAAAAAATAGAGATAATATCAACTTTTGGAGAGGCTGCAGAGAAACTTAATCACCTGTACATTGCTGGTTAAGATGTAAAATGATATATCTACTTCTGCAAAATAGCTTACCAGTTTCTTCTAAAACTGAAAATGTGCTTACAATACAACCCAGGAATGGTACTTTGGGAAATTTATACCAGAGAAATTAAAACCTATGTTACTGCAAAGACATGTACAAAAATATTTATAACAACTTTATTTATAGTAGAGAAAAACTGAAAACAACTCAAATGTCTTTCAATGGATGAATGGTTAAACAAACTGTGGTATATCCATACCTTGGAATACTGCTCTTTTACCTTTCTCTCTTTAGTTAAATTCACTTTCACCAATCAATAGAGACTTTATTTTGCCTGGAAGATTCTCCTTCTAGGCCAAGTTGAGTATCTTCTACAATACAGTCATTCACTTGGGAATGATAACACAGAGCTTAAATACTGAATGAATGAATGAGTGAATCACAGTAGGACAAATGATCAATCTCTGAGATATGGAGACTATCTGAAAAAATGAGAATTCCATTAGTGAAAATAAACTCTTGTCCAACCAATAATTACTTTTGTTTCTTTCTTATTCATTTCGGTTGAGTTCTTAGAAGTTAAAAACTTCCAGTTATTTTAGGTTTACCTATGATAATAGGTTTCATTATTTAGTCTAATAGGTATCTAATGGATATCATGATAAATAATAGTTCAATAAAGGCTAGAGTTAATTGTTCTCTTAACGTATGCCAGATTTTTGTCTTAACACTTTATATTTAATCCCTATCCCAACCCTATGAGATAAATACTATTATTTTGTTCATATTCTAGATAAAGCAGGAAAGGATAAGTATTGTGTCAAGATCAAACAACTAGAAAGTGGTAGAGTTGGGACCCAAATCTGGCAGTCTGTATCTAGGGCTCACGTACTTAACCAACATGCAATATTTCCTCTCTTGAAGTACACTGATAATTTGGTTTATTTTAATTGCTCACAGCTTTCTCACCTTTCGTAACATGCATGGTAAACTCATAAAATACTAACTTTGTAAGCCCATTTCCTCAGATGTAAACCAAGATAAAATAACTACTTACTCCATTCACTTCTCAAAAAAATAAACAAGGAAGCATTTTGTAAACTTTGAAGTTCTATCATAAGGCTTTTGTCACAGGCAGTGATATCCACTGGTTTCTTTTCTGTATTAAAGTCATCTTGTCATGTCCCTGCCTTATACCTTTTCAACTGTCATCTTTTTATTTCTTAATGTAGTCCTAATTATATTAAGTTTCCAGACTTCACCTCCCTAAAAAGGTGACAATATGATTTGGACTGATTCACATACTCATCCTTCAGAGGTACAGGCATACCTTGTTAAATTGTGCTTTGCTTTATTGTGCTTTGCAAATATTGCAATTTTTTACAAATTGAAGTTTCGTGGCAACCCTGCATCGAGCAAGTCTATCAATGCCATTTTCCCAACAGTTTTTGCTCACTTTGTGTCTGATTACATGTTGTTAATCCTCACAATCTTTTGGACCTTTTCATTGTTATCATATTTATTATGGTGATCTGTGATCAGTGATCCTCGATGTTACTACTATGATTCACTGAAGGTTCAGATGATGGTTAGCATTTTTTTAGCAATAAAATATTTTAAAATTAAAATATGTACTTTTTTAAAGACATAATGCTATTGCACACTGAATAGGCTACACTATAGTGTAAACATAACTTTTATATGCACTGGGAAACCAAAAAATTCATGTGACTCACTTTATTGCAATATTTACTTTATTGAACTGGTCTGGAACTGAATCCACAATATCTCCAAGGTATGCCTCTGTTAACTGAGCCCTGACTACAGACATTTCCTCATGCTAGGTTCAGAGATTAGAAAAAGGGCAATCATCCCAGCCAAGGGAGCTCAGAGTCTGGGGAGATAGCTACCATAATGTAGACATACTCCAGATAGTAAAGGAGTAGAGTTCTGGTAAGGGTTGTAAAGGAAAAGGACAGAGTGTACAATGGAAGACTGACCAAGGGAAAATTTTCCCCTATAGGTTGGTCAGGGAAGGCTTCCATTGAGGAAGTGATTAAAATGAGACCTGGAAGATGAGAAACAGGGAACGCAGAGCGGAGAAAGAGTATTCTAAACAAAGTCCGTGAGGTTAGAAAGGACTTCATGTAGAAACGAGCTTCAGTCTTTTCAGAAACATATTTAATAGGCAAGATTTCCTACTTAAAAGTCCAAAAACTTTTTCTAAGTTTTTAAAGATTTTTTCCAGTTTTCTTATTATATAGTTTGATGAAACAACAATGAAAAAACACATTAATTTGTGAATGTATTTTTAAAAATGAGTTTGAGTGTTCCTGTGGCTAACCCAGTGACTATAAAATATCCTACAGGGCAACATCAATCTGAGGTGAGTAGTAATTATTTTGAAACAAAACATCTATTGGATCTTTGAATGTTCCTATTATTTAATCAGTTCTCACCCCAAAGGGAGAGAAGTGTTTCTCTATTTTGTCCTACACTGACAATTCAACTACAAGTCATATACCAGGGTCAGCAAACTATGGTCCATGGGCCAAATCCCATCCAACATCTCTTTTTGTTCAGTGTGTGAGCTAAGAATGGTTTTTATATTTCCAAGTGGATAAAAAAAATTTAAAGAATAATATTTCAAAACATATGATAATTACATAAAATTCAAATTTCATTGCCAACTATTTTTTTTGAGTGGGGGAGAACTCAGTCATGCACATTTGTTCATGTATTATCTATGGCTTCTTTTACTCTCTAAGGTCAGAGTTGTGTAGTTGGGACAGAGACCTTATCATCCACAAAACCATTTAGACCATCCTCCACAAATATTTACTCACTGGTCCTTTAAAGAAAAAGTTTACTGACCTCTGCATTAAAACATTAGTTTGTTGAGGTGTTATTGGTAACACATTCATGCCACTAATCGTCAGTTCAGTTGTGTGCCCATGGCTTTATCGTAAGCTTTAAATGTATATGAGCTGCTTTTTCTACCTTTAATTTTCTGAACAGTATTTCGTTAACAAACTAGACAATCAAATGATTTTATTTTGAACAACTATATGATTTTTTTTTAATCTTAATTTTTGGTAGCTTTCTAAATTCTATTTTAGGATATTGAAATTTTTTCTGACATTATAATACATAAAGTTAACATTAGGTGTCAGTATTTTACATATTATTTAGTACGTGTGTGTATATGAAAAAGTATTGGATTATTACAGACAGCATTTTCACTGGAAAACTTCAACTTTGTTATAATGCTTGCTCTATTGTTTTTGGTTTTTTTTGGTTTCTGTATTATGGAAATATTCTTTATGATATCTACTAAGAAATCTCTTTAAAATGTGGCCCATCTACACCAGTCCATTTGCCAGCTGAATATAACTGTACCCTCAATTGAAGCCACAAAGAATAGAAGCTCTACCAAATTCTGGACCAAAACATTCATGAGGTGTATTAATTTTAGCCTCTAAATTTTGAGGTGATTTGTTAAACACCAAGAGATAATTAGAACAATTGGGACAATCCTTAATGTTGTAGACAACAGATGTGGTAGAGTGAAAGAGTAAGAATTTAAACATTATTACTCAATCGAGCAAAAAAAATATAACACTCTTAGCCCCCACTCCCAAAAAGTCTATTGCTCGAAAGCCCTATGAAGCAACTGGGAGTAGGTTTGGGAGGGGACTCAAGCCTGCTAATTAAGGGTATTAACTTATTTGACGGCAAAACCTGATCTGGTCCAAACTCATTTGATCAGCATTTACATAAGACTATATATTGCTTTTATTTATTACACTTAGTGTGAATATTCATATATTTGGTTACAGTTATATTAATGCCCTTAAGTGATACTGTCCTAGACCCCACTGGAAGTATTATGTATTATATGATGTATATATTATATTACTTTATAAACTCAGAAAAATTCTAAATTCTAAATCATAAGTGGACCCAAAAGTTTCAAATAAAGTTTTGAGAGCCTGTATTATGTGGCAGTTGAACATGCCATTTTTAGGAGTCATAGTATTGGGTTCAATTTTCAACTCTGTATGCAATCATGGGAAAGTTACTTGGTCTCTCTGCACCTTAATTTCCCTACAATCAAATGCAGATGTGTTCACAAAACATATCTTCAGGAAAGCTTAACCAAATATTATTTATAAAGATAGAAAAACAGAGTCAACTTAAATGAAGAACTATAAGGGACTAATTTAATCAGGCCATCGTTAAAAATTCTGTTTTAGAATTTTTAAATATTTTAAAATGCAGTACATTCAACACTGTAAATAGATATTGAAATAGTGAAAACATTATTGCTATTCCACAAAAGTAAAAACCAGAAATAGATATTAATATGATTAAATCTAAGCCAGAAAGAGCTAAACAGAAGTGCATTTACTGTACCAAGTTTTACGAAAGTGAAGAGGAAGGAGAGTTTTAATCCCACCTAAGGGGAATAAATGAAGACTTCCTCTCTTTTATAGTAGCTTGAAATTCTCCAAAAGTCCCAACGTCATGGATTTTCATTAATGGAAGGAGCAAGTAAGTCAGGGAGGAAACAGTGTCATGTAAGTACAGTGGCGCTGCATATACTAGGGTTCACTTTCAAAAACTCAACTAAATTATGCTCAATCAAAAAAGATTAAACATAAAAAACAGTCTAAATTGTTTGGGTGACTGATACAGCACTACAGAATGAGCTGAGGACGCAGATAGAATGTGACAAGGTTGACAGCAATTCCTCCTCACTTTCTAGATGCCTCTCAGGACATAAGCATGACCTACACCAGATGTGATTCTAGTGTTGAAGACTAGATGAAGTCTATTTTTAATAAATATTTCCAAGTATTTATTTTTCCAAAACATAAGCCATAAACTTTATCTAGAAATCAACCAAAGCATCTCATTTTCCAATAATGGAGGAAAAACTATTCACACTGGACTTACTTAAAGAATATAGGTCTCCAAGATGTTGCCTTCTTTGAAGATCTGCAGTTTGCTTAGGGGTCACTTACATCCATCCTACATACCCACATCTTACAGATGTAGAAACTCAGGACCAGCACAGTGAAGCACTAGAACCCTGAAGTTTTCACTCTATGCATGTTACTTTTTCCTCCTTTTTCTATACTATTTCTGTGAGGATTCCACAATTCTCAGTTGCTACACAACCCTCTCCATGGGGATAACAAATGGGGCTTGCTGATGATTCTGTTTGCTGCTTAAGTGTCCCCATAAACCAGCTTCTCTACTGTTGGAAAACAGAATAGCACCTCAGAGGATTCTCTAGCTTCAGTTACTACACACATTTCAAATATGGGAGATTCAGCATGGACAGCAAGATCTATCCATTGATTTGTAGGCAGTGCACGGGCAACCCTTTCCATACACGAACCTCCATCTCAGCCAGGAAGGGGTGTACCACCAGCAGGAGTCCTTGTTTTTTCTCTCCCATACCTGTTTCCACTGCTCTCACACTAACTTGGAGGAGAAGTAAACAATAATTCTAACATTTTGCCATTGAAAATACTAGATACTAACTTAGTCCCACCTCCTGAAACCTATGGAGAAGGGGAGACATTCTCTGAGTACCAGTACCCCCTTGTACCTTAGTTCTCCAGGTCAAAACCCCTCAACCCTTAGGAAAACACTGGGCAGTTTTTTCTTGTAGCCCACCAAGTTTTGAATGAATGTAAAGAGAGGAAGTTAGGGGAAACAGAGTAATCACACTCTACCCACCAACTTTCATCTAATCTATAATAAATTATTAATCTAATTAATATTAGATGTTCAAAAAACAATGCCTTCTCCCATAACCATGACCTGACATTCTCACAGGAGTAACTTGTCCAATTTATCCCAAATAGTACTTCCTTCTCAATAGATACATACTTTCTAGGTTTCATAATTAACAAAACTAAAAGTAACTTTTAAAAAGGGTCATCTGTATGGTAATAAGATAGTGGCCCAGTTTCATTCTTTCAAATGTGGCTGTCCAATTTTCCCAATACCGTTTATTGAAGAGACTCTTTTTCCATTGTATATCCTTGGCTCCTTTGCTGTAAATTAATTGATACATATGCATGGGTTTATGTCTGGGATCTCTATTCTGATCCACTAATTGATGTGTCTGTTTTTATGCCAATACCATTCTGATTACCATAGCTTTGTAATATAGTTTAAAATCAGGAAGCATGATGCTCACAGCTTTGTTCTTCTTTCTCAAGATTACTTTAGTTATCTGAGATCTTTTGTGGTTCCATACAAATTTTAGGATTGTTTGTTCTATTTCTGTGAAAAATGCCATTGTAATTTTGATAGGGATTACATTGACTCCATATATTGCTTTGAGTAGTATGGACATTTGAACAACATTAGTTCTTCCAAATATGAGCACAAAATATCTTTCCATTTACTTGTGTCTTCTTCAATTTCTTTCATATATTTCTTTCTTAAATTTATTATATTTTGTAGTTTTCAATATACAGGTCTTCCACATCCTTGGCTAAATTATTCCTAGGTATTTTATTCGTTTTGATGCAATTGCAAATGGGACTTTTTTTAAGCTTCTCTTTCTGACAGTTCATTATTAGTGTATAGAAAAGCAACAGATTTTTGTGTATTAATTTTGCATCCTGTACAGTCCCTTTGTCATGTAAGGCACCGTATTTATAGTTCATGGGGATTAGGGCATGATCTTTAAGGGTTATTATATTGCTCACCACCATTGGTTTCTGAGCACTTCTCTTTCTCTCCTACTTTGGCTTTGCTCCCATGTAGAATCCCTGAAGCCTTTTTACCCTAAAATGCTTTGCCTCCATCTTCTACAACCTTTCAGTAACCAAAGGCAGATATTTCCTTGGATGGTAGGCTTCTAGAGCATTCCTCTATGTTCTCTTTGAAGTTGTTAGTTGCAGGAAGCAAACTCAGATGGAGATTTATGTGCAGGAGTTTTACTGGAAATGCTCTTGGGATGAACATGTGTATGTGGGGATGGGCTTGGGGGACAGCGAAGGAAGCAGGACTGTGCTGATGGGAGAAAATAAACTTTTACAGTTACAACAAAGTTCTCAACCAATCCCACAGGGAGTCTGGACCAAGATGACCCTTGAGAATTGCCCTCCAATTGAGGTCCCTTGTATGGGGCTCCAACATCATTGTCATAGATGCAAGAAACTAGGGCATGGAGAAGTGAAGGAGGGGCAGGCATGACCTCAGGCTAGGCACAGAAATTCACCGAGAGGTCTGTCCCCAACAATCCCAGTAATAATTGTTTTGAGGAATGAGTGTTTTGCAGCTAAAGAGTAAGAAATCAGCCTTGAAGTAGGAGAACAAAGATGACACTTGGGTCAGGAAAATAAGATCAAAGATTTGGGATCAAATGGAGGTGGGATAGTCTAGTATTTCCTATATCAATCACTTCTACTTCTTGTAGCTTGTATGCACAGGTGTATGGGAGGTGTGGGGCTCAGCTATCAGGAAAAGAAAAGGGGTAATTATCTCATTCCTGCCACCTGCCACATTGATCCCCACTCTCCCTGAATGGTTCCTGATCTTTTATCTTTAAACTAATAAGCCTGGGTACATGTTTATATATGTGTATTTTATGATAAGCCATCAAAACTTCACATTTAATGTAGAAATGTTATCAAATATAAATGAACCTTTTTTTTTTTTTTTTTTTTTGCGGTACGCGGGCCTCTAACTGTTGTGGCCTCTCCCATTGCAGGGCACAGGCTCCGGACGCGCAGGCTCAGCGGCCATGGCTCACGGGCCCAGCCTCTCCGTGGCATGTGGGATCTTCCCAGACCGGGGCACGAACCCGTGTCCCCTGCATCGGCAGGCGGACTCTCAACCACTGCGCCACCAGGGAAGCCCCTAAATGAACCATTTTTACGTGTGTACATATGCATATATATGTATTTACACATGTGTGAGTATATACATATATATACACAGGTATACACACACATGGAAACACACATATATTCAGAAATCTGTGTAAACAGCTAACCTTGCTTGATAAGTGTGTATGGTTTTTTGGCGTGTGGAGTGTCCTTGAAGGTGGTTTTGGAGTAACTAAAAGTCAAATCTGAAGTTGCTTTTGTTTAAAAAAAAGAAAAGAAAAAAACCCACTTCTTTTGTAACTACTAGAATCAGCTCACAAAGTTTATTTTTTATCTGTGTCCATAAGATTTAATAAATTTAATAATTTAAAAGATTTATAAAGGGAAAATTGTCCCTAACATGGTCTGGGACAGAGTTTTTTAATTCACAACCTTCTTCTGGGAAGAAATTAGCATTCTTGATAAACTGCTAAAGCAATTTTCAGATAAACTTTTGATGGTATTAAGACCTCTTCTGGGAAGCCAGTTGTCATCCCACTCAGCCGAATGATAGTCAAAGAGTTCAATGATCTTTCACCAGACATCTTTTTTTCCCTTTTTGTGTATGACACCTTACCACTCTTTCATATATGTTTGTGTGTGTGTATGTGCGTGTGCGCGTGTGCACGTGTATGTGTGTGTATGAAGAGAGAAAACTTAAAATTGTCCAATTTAGAATTTGTAATAATTTAAAAATAAAATTTGATTAGCACACATAACTAAATTTTCTGGGGAAAAAAGTTTCAAACAGGAAGTATTTCATTAATATTTGGTCCCATTTAGAAATGTAAGAGCCCCTAAACATTTTAAACTACAGTTGTGAATTTAATACTTGATTTCATTTTTTAAATATTTACATTTAAATACCTTTAAATATTTACATTGTCCAAAAAAAAATTTTAAGTACTTACATAATTCTGTAAAATTTACTAAATTAAATTTCAAAATAGAATAAACCTGTGCCAACAGGCATTCTAATACTGTATATGAACTTACTGAGATCTTAAGTTAAGATCTCAAGTTGAAATTGATTTCACAATTGCATATTTTAAACTGGAGTCAAAAGTCTGACCCATTCTAATATACTAAATTCTCCACAACATTTCAGATATTTAAAATACCAAATGTGCACAATTTACTTAACAAAGATGGCTAAATAATAATAATATCATAGATGTGATTTTCTAAAACATTTTAATACTAATTTTAAACCTTCTCAAGTTTAAAAAAATGCTGCACATCATGAAACAATTATGTCACCCAACCCATTTTTGGTGGTTACCTTCCCATGAAATTTTTGGAATTGCTTTCATTTTCCTGGTTCTTAGAGACCAGAATATATTGACCAAAAAGCAATGGATCCTTATCTGGGATTCTGATGGATTTCCCATGTATATAAAGAGGATCCAACAGTCTTCCTAACTTAAAACGTGTAGACATTTGGACCATTTTCTTAGACTTAAGTCTCATCATTACCAAATTTTCAAATGAAACAAGGTCTGTAATCCACACCAAGGAATTAAATTTGACTTTGCATTTCTTTCTATGGAAACGTGTCTCCATTCAAGGTCTAAAGACCCATGAGCTTGAAGGATTTCACATTATCTTAGTACTCTATAACCTTAGGAGATCTGAAAATTATATCAAACTAATTCCATATGTCTCTCCTGGCTGTGTGTTATTATTCAACCATAATTTCCAAGGTCATTCTGTGAATGCTATCCTTTCCCCTAAGCTCTTCAACTTCTTGCTTCCCTTCTGAGAACAATTTCAGCAAACCTTATTTTCCTCACTACAAAATAAGAATAATAATATACAACCCACAAGTTTGTTATGAACACTAAATTAGATAATATATGCAAAATTTCTTTGTAATAAAATTAGTGTTGCTGTGAATTTTTTTTTTTTTTTTTTTAACCACAACTACTAATACCTCGTATTGAGTTTTCACTATAGGGCAGATCCCACAAGAGGGATTTAACATTATCTATTTAAACCTCTAAACAATGCTAGGTGATGACTAATAGTAATCTCCACTTCAGAACCAGGGCTTCAAGACCACAAGTTATTTCTTAGTTATATAACATATTGCTAAATTATGCCCATAGTTATGTTGCTAATGTTTGTGGAACCAGAATTTAAAGCCAGATATGATGGACTACAAGGGTGTTTTTTTTAACCTCTATTCTAAATGCTCTAGGCAACCAAGAAAGAGGTGATCAGTGTAAAGTGTACGATCCAGATCTTGTTACACAGATGGTCCACTATTTCTTTCACCATCCTTTTTTTATCTCCACCAATGACCTTTTATTTCTGTTTTACTATTTCATCTTTGCAGAGTTTATATTACCAAGTATACAATAAGCTGTTCCAAGCACCGTTTGGAGTTCCTTGGTGAATGCCAAATCACTCCTCATATATGGAAGGTGCTACAAAAATAGTTGTTGAATGAATGGGGCAAAGCATTGAAAAAAAAAAAAAGGAACACATTTGTTATTTAGTATAATACTTAGAAGAGATATTTTCTTGGCGGGGAGAAGAAAATGAACCCTTTAGAAATGTATATTTTTTAGTTCTTCTATGCACTAGGCATTAGTTCTCTAATACACTAGAAATAAAGTAACACATACTTTATTTCATTCAAGCTTTTCAATAACGTGCCAAGATTTGTTGCACTACCGCTATCTATGACTATTGTTGTGGAGACACTAAAGAAGTTAAGGAACTTGTCAAAGGATAAAGATCAAGTGTTAGGACCAGACTTTGGAGCCTAGTGGGTCTGATTTCAGTAATGAAAGGAAAGAGCCTTTCTTTTGATCATAAAGTGAGTACTGAAAGCTGCTTATTGTTGAAATTATTTCCTATCAAAAAGCTGAGCATTCTTAGTAGAACCTTTTAAACAAATGTCCTGTATTCTTCAACTAAATTGATTTAAAGGTAATACTCCTCATATTGGGCCAGTCATTTAAGAAAATGTAAACAAATGCCAAATTGATCTCCATGTACTCCCACCCCACTTATTAAAATATTTTTATTGAAGTGTAGTTGATTAACAATGTTGTGCCAATCTCTGCTGTACAGCAAAGTGACTCAGTTATACACATATAGACATTCATTTTTTAATATTCTTTTCCATGATGATTTATCCCAGGAGATTGGATATAGTTCCCTGTGCTGTACAGTAGGACCTTGTTGCTTATCCATAGTAAATGTAATAGTTTGTATCTACTAACCCCAAACTCCCAGTCCATCCCTCTCCCTCCTTTCCTCCCCTTTGGCAACCACAAGTTTGTTCTCTGTGTCTGTGAGTCTGTTTCTGTTTTGTAGATAAGTTCATTTGTGCCATATTTTAGATTCCACATATAAGTGATATCATATGATATTTGTCTTTCTCTGTCTGACTTACTTCACTTAGTATGATAATCTCTGGTTGCATCCATGTTGTCGAAAATGGTATTATTTCATTCTTTTTTGTGGTTAATTAGTATTTCATTGTGTATATGTACCATATCTTCTTTATCCATTCCTCTGTCAATGGACATTTAGGTTTCCACCCCACTTTTTTATACACCCCTTACCCTCCAAACACCTAAGGGCTTTTTATCACCCAGTGCATCCTCACAACTTTCCTGTGCTACCTCTCCTATCCTTACACAAGTCTACAGTGAAACTCTGACATCTCGTTCTCAACATGGTTGAAATTAAGTTTACTGTCTTTCCAACTGCCCCAAATAAACCTTGTCTCTGCTCTTTCTCTTTTGTCCTCTATGTCATATAATAGCATTACCAGCTATGCATTTGACTGTTCCTGAAGCCTCAAGTTCCCACATCTAATCAATCATCAAATTTTACTGATACTATCTCCTACTACCTCTAGAATTCTTTTTTCATTTTATTCCACTTCCATTGTCAGAATCATAGTTTAGTAGATATCTTTTTTTTGCCTTGTATTCATGAAAACGAACCTCTTATATATTTCCCCATCTTGAGGCATATCCTACCTTTTTGAGTTCTCTACACTATAGACAAAAATATAACAGGCAAATAGGTTCTATTTAGATCCCTTTTTAAAACGTCACTATTTCCAGGAATTTGGGGACAGAATACATTATCTGGTTCTGAAACCCTTTCAGGCCTCATATTTCTTTTTCTTTTTTTTTTTTTGCAGTATGCGGGCCTCTCACTGTTGTGGCCTCTCCCGTTGCGGAGCACAGGCTCCGGACTCGCAGGCTCAGCTGCCATGGCTCACGGGCCCAGCCGCTCCGCGGCATGTGGGATCTTCCCGGACGGGGGCACGAACCCGTGTCTCCTACATCGGCAGGCGGACTCTCAACCACTGCGCTACCAGGGAAGCCCATGGCCTCATATTTCATCATTCATTTGTTCCTCCAAACTGCTCTTCCAGAATTAACTGTGCTTTCTCTTGATTTGTGCTATCTGCCATTCTCTGCTTAGAAGACATTCCTTATGCCTTGTCCCCTGATTACATTCTACTCTTCCTTCAAGTCTCGGCTGAGTCTTACTTAACTTGCTAGTGAAATTGTTGCCGATGGGTATCATCCTTACATCCCATAGTAGGGAAACATGAGCTATCTAAATATTCTCATAGCAAAATTAAGTTCTTCTTTATCTGTGTTTCCATTGCAGTTTTGTACTTCCCTGTTTTCATCCCTATCTATTGTATTGGTCCTCATGTACTAAGTATTGGACAGAGATCTGGAACATAGTAGGCATTCACAGAACCCTTGTTCACTTGAAATATTAGATATACTCATAATATTTATTAATTTAATGTAGGAAACTTCATATAACTTAGCCACAAATTTTTAATGGGTTCTTCCTATATTAGAAATTATATATGTAAAGCAAAAATAAGAAAATAAATCATGCTAAAAGTAGAATGTTGTACTTACATAAGATGAATGTGGAAATGTTTTAAATAAAAGTGTGCTAAATTAATGGAAGAATATTTACTAAAACATATTTATAACATTCTAATATGACATAATGCTATACATTTTAGTTTTCTTCTATTTTGAGCTCTTTTTAGAACACAGCTGAGCATTCTATTGGATGACTCTTTGGGTCAATTTTATTAATTTAACTAATTAAGTGGTACTGAAATTTAGATTAAAGAGGAAATATTAAAGTTAACGATAACAGAGACAGAGTTATAAAACAATGAAGTCTGTACAAGTGAGGGAACATAAAATGCTCAGTCAGATTAAAAAAATAAAAAGTTCAATTTTTTGGTATTGTGGCATGTGTCTTTCACTGAATTTAACATCTTTTCTAAGAAAACAAAAGTCACATAAGTTCACTGAATTTGTATTGACTGGTTGGGATACATTTGATAAAAAACATAAATATTCTGCAAGACTTCTGGTGGGTAACACAGGTTTAGGTACTGTTTTGACCAGTTAAGTAATAAGAGGGGTTTTGTTTTTTTGTTTTTGGGGTTTTTTGCTTTTGTTTTGTTTTTATCATGCACCAAATTTTCTCTCAATATTGGTGACACATTTTACTTACATGCCCCACAATCTGCACAAATGACTCAGTTATAGATCAGTAATTCATGTTTTTTTATTCTTCAATTTTATTACCTAAACTTACTCTTCTAAGCATCGTTTTATGTTTCTAGTTAAATATAAGTGAAAATTGATTGGAGTATTTCTCAATGGAATTTTATCTTTATTTCATCATAATTGCTTCATATTTGAATAATGACAGATGAACTGCCTCATTCAATTGCAGCTTTAAGTCTTTGAAGTCACAATAACAGCATACGATTTAAATCCTCAAGTCATTATTATATCAGAAAAGACATTGTTGAAAATGAAAACTTATGATGCTATAATTTGATGGGAAAAAAGACTCTAATAGTTAAAACATATTATTTCCTGGACAATTTCTAACCTAAGACATTATGACACAAGAGTGAACTGGACAGTTACACGGTGGTACCACCTTCCTAAATTACTTTTAGAGCAATATTTTATAATTATTGAGCAAAAATTCACATAGCAAGTAAACGACACTAAAATTATTTTGCTTTAGGATGAAACATTATCTCAGTGGCATTTATAATTCTATTCAGCAACAATTCAGTATTTCACCAATAGAGAGTTCATCAGATCTTCTTCTTTTTTTCTCTGACATTTACATCAAGAGTTGAGTACGTGTTAATACTCCAAGGTATGCATTTCAAAGTTCTCTTTGGCTTTGTATTCAGTTTTAAGTAAAGAATCAAATACTATGCAAAGGCTAAAAGTAAAAAAAAAAAAAAGAGATCCTGCACTTAAAATTTTATTAAATATGGCTAATATGTTTTGCAGCGGCTGATTTATACATGCAACACTTTCATTTTTTGACTAAGACACTTTATTTCTACCAATGCGGCATCAAAAGATTTTCAGGACCTCAGTAAGCAAAGTAAATAGAATAAAACTTATGTAACACATACTTAACATAATTCAGAGTACATAAAATTACACACATAAGAGGGAATATTTGTAAATGATTACAGTGAATAACATGAACATGAAAATGGCTCCCATTTGAAATTATAGAAAGACCCCTTTTTACTGGGGATTTTCTTCAGCCATTTATCAAAGCAAGTTGATACTCCTAGTAAGTCAATACCTTTCTTTAAGAATGAAATTACATAGAATAAAATTAATTATGTGTTATAAAAATTATATTTTATACTAACACTAAATTTTGTGAAGTTACAAAACCCAGTAAATATCAGCTTCTTGTCCAATAGCAAGAACATCATTAGATATTTCTTCTATAAAAGATCATAGAATACTATGAATGAAGCACCTCAGAGTCAGGCAAAACCCTGCTATTTCTCTAATTGCATAGATGTTTTCCGTGCTAGTAGAATCTGTTTAAATTCTAAAACTCTACTTGTTTACATTTTAATACTGTTTAACTACTGGGATGTCCTATATCATTTGAGCTCTAGGGGAAAAGTGAGATTGAATGTTCTATCTATGCACCCAAATTCTCCTTATGTTGCAGACTATTAAATAGATCACCAAGGACTTTTGGATCTTGAGGATGAGTCTACAATTTAAGAAAGATATTTTATAGCACACCATGACAAAACCTATATGCATAAAATCTTCACTGACTACTAGTTATTTTCAGAAAATACTTTTACAGTTCATTTCATCCTTTCCCTTCCTGTCCCTCTTCAATAGTTTTAGATTCCTGCCTGCCTTGAGGAGAGCTTATTTTGGTACATTATCTTTGAATTGAGTTTGATCTAGCTTCTTCAAATTGATCAATTAATTCTAATCAGCTATCTCGATTTACTGTGATTCAAATCTCCATGTGCCAACTTATCTGAGTTTCTTTCTTTAAAAAAGATCAGGCATTTAGGAGTAAATGTTGGCAGCAAATGTTGGGGTCTAGAGATGGCAAGAGGGAAGATGAAGAATTGTATGGAAACATACGAAAGCTCATTTGCCTCTCTGTGCCTTAATGCACACTAGAATCTGGTTTCACAGATCTAGGAAAATGTTATAAAGGAAACTATTCCCGGGACTTCCCTGGTGGCGCAGTGGTTAAGAATCTGCCTGCCAATGCAGGGAACATGGGTTCGAGCCCTGGTCCAAGAAGATCCCACATGTCGCAGAGCAACTAAGCCCGTGTGCCACAACTACTGAGCCTGCGCTCTAGAGCCCGCGAGCCACAACTACTGAGCCTGTGTGCCACAACTAATGAATCCTACGTGCCTAGAGCCCGTGCTCCGCAAAAAGAGAAACCACCTCTCTCTGTGACTGGAGGAAGCCTGCGTGCAGCAACAAAGACCCAAAGCAGCCATAAATAAATAAATACATTTATTTAAAAAAAAACAAACAAAAAAACTATCCCCACGGCACATTCACAACTTACTTTCTGAACCCAGCTCAGATTCTGGACACTTTATCTCCTGTCTTTCAACACTGGTGCATATGCCTTTATATTTCTAAAACCCTTCACTGAAAAACCTCCTTGACGACAGCGCTCCAGAACTAAAATAATACTCCTTTTCCCCACTCCCTCCTAGATCTGCCCCTAACATTTGCAGAACCCAGGGCAGGATGACAAATAGCAACTAAATATTTCAAAGTTGCAAAATATATTGTTAATAAGCTGTGAAATAAAACCAAGTTCTATCTTTCTACCTTGACATATATTCCCTTATAATGTCCTGGAAAACCAGATTTGAAGTTAGAATTCTTGTGCTCCTTAGCGTTCCCCCTGAAATGAGGGTGCAAGGAAGCCAACCCCCTGCCGTTAGTCATCAGTTTGAGCCCTGTTCTCCCTTTCCACCCTGGGCTCCAGTCTGAAGCTGAAGGAACTTTACTCCCATGCATGTGTGGCTTCATCTAAACCCTCCCCCAAAACAGCTCTTCCTTAGCCAAGCCTGAGGGTTAGCGGTGCACACAACTGGCCATGTTGCCTATTCTTGGATAAATGGAAGCAGGGAAGAGGCTTTCATAAGGTCTGGAAGCAGGCTCAGAGCTCTTTGGGCAGGAAATTCCCCAATTTTTGATATCTGTAGATATCTAGGGGTTCAGAGACACTGATTCAAACTGGGTACATGCCTCTGGTCTTATGGATTTCCTCACTCGTGGGGAGGAACTGCTGGAAGAGAACCAGAGTAGGGGCCTCTGAAATGTGGATCTCATCTCAAGGCAGGGGCTCTCTCGTCTCAGCCACATGTTAGAGAAGAAGCAAACTAAGGGCATTCATATTATTATGAGAATGGTCAATGATACTAATCTTTAAGTAAGGCTGAAATGGCCCCCTAATTCTGAAACCAATGAGGTCACCAACTTTGAATTTTAAAGATCCATTTGCAATGTGGTTGTTTGAAACTTGGAGTTCTGTTGTCAGATGGGTCAACCAAAGCCTACTTAGATTACAATATAGTTAAATGCTATTGAAAAAAAATGAGAGATAACACTATATCTTGCAACACTGGTCAATTAAATTACATAGAAAAACATAAAACAAAGGAAAATAAACCCCGAAGTCTTTGTTTCCTATAATTCTTCATACAATTTGAAATCTCTCAGTAGTAACTTTTTATCGTATCTGTAGTTGCCAATATCCTGGGACCATTTATATCAGAGTCTCCTAAACTCAACTAACATTAAGATTCAAGGAGAGAACTTAAAGAGCACAGTGTTGGCCTTACATTGTTCTGTCAGTTTGAACCTGGAGCACTGCCTTTGGTTATGGCTGGCATCCAGTCAGTACGGATGTAAGGCTATATCTGGTATTTATGGCAATAGTCATCTAGTCAGTGTCTATGCCTTACTACTGTTTAAATATTTTATATATTATCCTTGTTTTTTGGATCTGTTCCTTGTCTTTGGGGCAAATTAAGTAAATAAGTTACCTGAAATGTAATCTCAAACAAGTTGTATGTCAGAAATTAAGAAATGTATTTTAAACACAGTAAAACCTTGCAATAAATCAGAATCAGATATAATAAGAATGCTATTGGCCCTCCATTATTCAATGTTTCATTAGAAAGTGAGCTTTTTTTTCATCTTTTAAGGAGAGTAGGCAGAGAGCACACAGAGGCAGCCCTGACTCAGGAGACAAGATGTATTCTACATTTCCAGTAATTTTTCTGCCCAAATCTTACCAGATTTGCCTGACTGAATTAAAGCAGCCTCCAACTAACTATAGAACCATGTGACTGTGAGATTTCTCAATTTACTGTCTCCATACAAAAGTCCCAGGCAGCCACAAAACTCAGAATGGTCCTCAGCTATATTTAAAGTAAACAGGTGCCACAAGGTGGCACCAAACCATGGATGAAACCAATACCAATCAGCTGGCTGGATGACAGGCTAGCCCCTGTCATTTAATTAACCTCATAATAATACAATCCTAGGTTTTACATGATTTATTATTCCTTGGATTTTTTTTATTATTGTTTGGATCCCATTTATCTTGACTTAAAGGGATTTTACTCTACAGGTAAATAAAACAAAGAGAGGAGATAGAGACATCAGTCAATCTGTAAAGACAAACAGGAAAGTCTTCCATAATAAGAGTTGCGAGAGACATAGGAACTTTGAGTTTGGATAGCAGAATGTCTACCAACTGTGAAGGATGCCTATATGCAATTCTACAAACTGGAGAAGGACTCAGTTACATCTTCCCACATCGGCAGCATTTTCTTACTGTGTGACATTGTCCTGTATCAGCCAGTATCCCAAGAAGTATTTCCCTGAATTAAGTGGCATAATAAAAGTAGCTACTATCTATTCACCAGAATGTTTGTCAGTACAGTTTGTATAACAAACCTTTGATGGCTCCCCTCTTATTTAAGAATACAGGATGAGCAAACTGGACCCTGGCCTTCCTTTGATTCCTTGATATGTGTATGTGTGTGTCTACACACACATACACACACACACACACACATACACACTCTAGCTAGACCCACAGAACTATTTTTCATTAATTTTGTAGTATATACTTGTTTATAGCTGAAGATAGAGTATCTTGTTAGATTTTGTATCTTGCTAAATTTTGTGACCTGTATAGTAAAAAATAAAAGCAATCATATTAATCATTTAAAACACACCTTAGCTAAAACTCTGATTTTAAAGACTAGAAACAATTATTTATACAATGACCATTTTCCCTTTCTTCCTAATAAACAGAACACTAATTTTCTTTTAGGCTATCATGTGTCCAGCTAAAAGATTACATTTATAAACTTTTTTTTTTTTTTTTTCCAGCCAGTAGTGGCCAAAAAGCTATAAGCAAAATTGTCAGTGGAACATTCGGGAGAGTGCTTTCTTGCTCATGGAACTCAGACATGAAGGCAGGAGCTAATAAGACAGCCATCTTAAGACTATAAGGGCAAAGCTAAAAAAAGTGTCACACGTTTCTAGACCTTGACCATCCGAAGCCACTGAATCAGGGCTAGCAACTGCCTATTTCTAGATTTCTCATTATGTGAGAAATTAACTGTTCTGTGTCAAAGCCACTGCCATCTTTTTTTAATATGTAACTGAATCTAATCCCAACTGATATAGCGGGTAAATAGCAATCATCTTCTACCTGTCTTGAACATACAGGTGCTCTAAAACTCAATGTGAAGCCCATACTCAATAATAATAATAATAATAAAGGTTTATTGAAATGTATCAAACTAACATTCTGCATAGCTTTTACTATTTATAAACTGAGTTTACAAGCACTATCTTATTTGACCATTGTAAAACTTAAAGTAATTCAGTCATTATTTATTAGGCATTTACCATATGACAGGCACTGAACCAGGTGCTGGAGGTACATATTGTAAGCAACACAAAACCTTATTTGAACAAATAGAGCTCATATTTTTGAAGAAGGTAAAATGAATAAATAGAAAAAAAATTTTAAATTCAGTACAATAAAAAAGAAATAGGGGCCCAAGATAAAAATATGGAACAGAATGGGGTGCTTCATAGATAGGTCAACAGAGAGATGGCATTTTAAGCTGACATCTGTAGAAACTGGCTATGGGAACAATGGGAGGTGGGCATGAGGAGTGGGTGCAGAGCCTCTGAGGCAGAACAGGCAGATAGAATGCAGGTCATCAAAAAGAAAGAACTTGGCACATTCAAGGAACTGGAAGATTAGTGGGGATAAAGTAATGCACAAAAGAGAAGTGCCTAACATGTCATAAATTCTTAAGAAATAGTTGTTGAAAACTACAGTGAAGTAATTCTATGAATACATTAATTGTAACTAGGACTGAACTAAAATATAAAAAAACAACATGCTAAAATAGCTCAATTTTTAAACCTGAATCTGTAACTTATGGTTTACCAACAATACTCTCCTTATTATAAACTAAAACATAATAAATAGATAACAGTAGAAGAGCTCATTGATAACACTGATATATTCTTAAACTTGCAATGTTTTTTCGTAGTTCAATTAACTTTTCGAGTATTCTTAATATTAATTCATTTATTAGAGTGTCCATAAAACTTATTAGAATCAATAAATGAGATTGAAAGGCATTAGAGTAATGGAAGTAATCAAGTTAATTTTCAACATTTTCTTCACTTTGCACTATGCTCTATGTATGGTCATGCCCCATCAGATACTAAAAAGGTTTTAGTAAAGTTTGGTGAAGAGGGTAGGGGAACTTTCTTGAGAAATAAAGATGTCAACTGCCTTCATTCTGAAAGTATCTGCTTCTATTTGATCAGGACATATAGAGAGTAAAATTTCTAAATACTTGATATTTGAGGTTAAAATGAACAAAATCTTTCATCTAAAACAGAGTTACTCCTTATATGTCATTTTGGTGATTGCTTTAACTTACAGGTTTTAGATTATCCTAATATTTTTAATTTACCCAAGATATACATGAACTTGAAAACATAGTCACAACTACATCTTTACTTTGCCCAGTTTTTACAACTGTATGTTTATAACCAAATTTTAATGAGGAGGTTGTTAATTCTTCATCTTCTGAGTATTACTGAGCTATAGTTTATTTCATAATATCTGCAGATTTTTTTTTTTTTTTTTTTTTTTGGCGGTACGCGGGCCTCTCACTGCTGTGGCCTCTCCCGTTGCGGAGCACAGGCTCCGGACGCGTAGGCTCAGCGGCCATGGCTCACGGGCCTAGCCCTCCACGGCATGTGGGATCTTCCCGGACCGGGGCCCGAACCCGCGTACCCTGCATCGGCAGGCGGACTCTCAACCACTGCGCCACCAGGGAAGCCCCTATTTTTGAATGTATAAGAAAGTTATTATAGCTCAAGCATGATAATGAGTATTACTATATTGAATGAATCTGAGTATGCTGAGATAAAATTGCATGTCCTAGGATTTTTTTTTAGTGAAGATTTTCTGTACCCCATGTCTAGAAACTATGATTAAGTAAGTCATTGGATAAACATTGAAATATTTATTTTAAAAAATTCTAATCATTATGGTGCAGAAGTTTTGACCAGCTTTTGGGGAAAATAAACAAGCAAGCAAGCATGCCCTCAATCTTCTAGTTAGCCAGTAAAGGTTTTCCAAAGAGTTAACCAGAGGAAGAAGACAGTATTGTTTCCCAAGAGCAATAGTACAGGTTTTGTCCATTGTTTGACAAATAAATATATATTTTTATTTTAAATAACTGAGTATATCCTGAGAGTGAAAATGTAACCTAGCTGAAGAGTCATTTTAGGATTGCTTTTTAAACTGGAAACTTTTCCCCCCTAGCTGTCTGCGGAAATAAATTATTTCTCCTAATTTCCTGATTTAGTTATAGTCATAGTGTACATAAAAACAGATTTGATTTTCTTGGAATCAAACATAAAATGAAAGCCAAGGCCTTATCACTGAAACAAGACAGCAGTTTTGCAGAGCTGTGTACATCCTTTGAACTCAGATGACATTGTCTCAGAGGAAAAGATGTTTGATGAGTTTTTTATACTTTAAAGCTCTTTCTAAGGAAAATGAGCTGGGGATCTCTTTTGGTAGAATTGAAGGGGGTGGATCATTTTGTCTTCAAAAGATGAGGGAAAAAGTGTCATTTTCTATTTCCCTTAAGTATCATTCTTTCAAATGCTTGTGTGACAAGAGGTTCAACAGGCTTAGATTTGGGGTTTTAGTTTTCCAGAAATGCATGTAGGACTTAAATGGCCCTGCACATCAAAAGGAAGAGAGAGAGAGAGAAAAAAAAAAATCCCCTAGAAAAAAGAAAATAGTGCAGAAAACTCTTGAAAAATATAGTTCATAAAACTGCTACAATCTATGCAATATCCTACAATTTAAAGGGAAATTAACAGCTGAAACTCAAAACTGAATTAAGTAACATTTTGTACATCTAATTCAAGCTGTCAAATGATAAACCAAGTGAGAAATGGTGTTTAGAGATAGAAACTTATAAAAGCGTTGGTTCATTTAACAAATATATATCATGAGCCAAGTTCTGTGCTAGGTGCTATTTTCATATACAGAGGATGAGGTTAGGTTGAGTAAACAAAGAATAATGAGAAATAAGGTGATATAGAGTGGAATGAGGGATGAAAGTATGAAATGAATGGAGACTGAAATGATAAACAGTGCAAGGAAGAAAAGCCAAAACTGGAAATATTGATGTGTTGAGAATTGTGAAGGGTCTGAGATTTTGTACTACCTACAAGCTCACAAATCAGTCTGCTGCAGTTTCATAGATGGTAAAAGACAGAAGATTCGTGGGTCAAAGACAAAGAACTTTTACTCACTGCACAGCAAGCAGCGTGTGCTTCATGTCCACATCAGTTTCCCTTGCTCTGCAGATCCCCTGAAGACAATATGCAGAGAGGCTCAGATGGATAAAGTACACACAGTGGGTTTGCATCACAGCTAAGGGAACTTAAAATTTGAAACTCTGAGTAATATAAAGGCAAACCTACTAGTGAACCTTTGCCCCAAAGTGAGATATAATCTTCATTATCCTGAGCAATGAACAAAACTCCGCTACTCCAGAGGAAGATATTACACCTTCCAAATCTGTGTGCTATACAAAATTCTTGAACAGAGCCATTAGTGCCTCTAGTTTATAGATGGCCAGAAACACAAGAGATCCATAGAAAATTGTCTCCCAAGAGGATGCAGAAAGTACAGGAGTTTCAACTAGCATTCTGTAACATTGGGCCATCATTGTGCCATATGATCTTTTAAAACTCTACTCAGCTGAGTCAGTCCTGAACAAAGCAACCGTAAATATCTTGCTCATTTATAACACATACAGATGTATACGGCCCATGACAAACTTATAAAGACATAGTTTTCAGCTATTTTTACCATACATGTTTTAAAAGTGATTTTAAAGGATCCTAATTAAATATTGTTATTTATTCTTTTTTTTTTATTATTTCTATTTATTTATTTATGTATTTGGCTGTGT
This sequence comes from Stenella coeruleoalba, assembly GCF_951394435.1. NCBI lineage: Eukaryota > Metazoa > Chordata > Mammalia > Artiodactyla > Delphinidae > Stenella > Stenella coeruleoalba. The sequence goes on from NC_137151.1 coordinate 41,543,252, forward strand.
TGGGTCTTCAGTGCTGTGCACGGGCTTTCTCTAGTTGCAGTGAGCGGGGGCTACTCTTCATTACGGCGTGCGGGCTTCTCTTGTTTCAGAGCATGGGCTCTAGGCACATAGGCTCAGTAGTTGTGGCGCATGGGCTTAGGTGCTCCGTGGCATGTGGGATCTTCCTGGACCAGGGACTGAACCTGTGTCCCCTGCATTAACAGGCAGATTCTTAACCACTGCACTACCAGGGAAGTCCTGTTGTCACTGCTTTTAGAGTAAAATCTATCGTTGTGGTATTTGCCAAGTCTAGCAGCTTTAAGCTGTTTTGTTGTTGTTGTTGTTGTTTTTGCGGTACGCGGGCCTCTCACTGTTGTGGCCTCTCCTGTTGCAGAGCACAGGCTCCGGATGCGCAGGCTCAGCGGCCATGGCTCACGGGCCCAGCCGCTCCGCGGCACGTGGGACCTTCCTGGACCGGGGCACGAACCCGTGTCCCCTGCATCGGCAGGCGGACTCTCAACCACTGCGCCACCAGGGGAGCCCTAAGCTGTTTTTTATAATTTTCTCCGTGTCCTAATCACGCTCATTTCTGGCCATGAACAAAAACAAGGCACTTCAGCCTCATTATTGTGTTCTTTCACAGAGGCAATAACAGTACATTTGAACCTAACAAGACAGAAATGCTTTTATTGTGTTTCAGCATGGATCACAGTAGTGCTTTATTGTAATCTAAAATCTTGAAATAGTAACCTAAACTCTGTCTCTGACGATTTATGTAACCTGGAGAGAGAGGTGACCAAGATGGCCAAGTGGGGAGAAACTGAACTCACTTCCTCCTGTTGACACACCAAAATTACAACTACTTACAGAGCAACTATCTATTAGAATGACCTGAAGGTTAGCAGAAAGAATTTTCCACAACTAAAGACATAAAGAAAGAACCACAGCAAGATGAGTATAAGGGGCAAAGATGTAGTATAGTCAGGACCCACACCCCTGGTTGGCAACCCACAAACAAAAGAAATATCACAATCATACAGGTCCTCCCCAAGGATTGAGGGGTCTGAGTCCCATATTGGATTACCCAGCCCAAAGGTGCTGCACCAGGAAGATGAGCCTCCAGAACATCTGGCTTTGAAAACCAGTGAGGCTATGTTCAGGAGGGCTGGAGGACTATATAGAACAGAGACTCCATTCTTAAAGGGTGTATGAAAATCTCATAAGATCTGAGTCCCAGTGCATGGACAGCAGTTAGAAAGGGGTCTCCACCTGATGATCTCAGAGAGCCTCCTGGAGAGGCAGGAGGCAACTGGGACAACCTGTAAGGACAGAGACACTGGTAGCAGCCTTTTTTAGGAGATCATTCTACCATAATAACACCAGCACTGATAAGTGCCATTTTGGAATCCTCCCTCTAGCCTATTACACTGCCTGGGATACAGCCGTACCTTGCAGTAGGCTGGCACTAGGCCTGTGTCCCCCCACTGGCCACACAGACAGCCCTGCAGGGACCAGCTCCCATCCTCCAGTGGGCCAGCACCAGTCCTGCAACCTCCCTGGACCACACAGACAGCTGGCTGGTACTAGCCCCGAGCCACCCCAGGCTATGCAGTCAATTGCAAGGGAAACCTAGTCCACCTTCCAGCAGCCCAGAGCCACCACACAAGGCATGGCCTCACAGCCAACTGGACTGGGGGCCAGCCCACCTACTAGTATGCCCACAGTAGTCGACCCCGCCACAGCAAGAGCACATGCAGCCCACGCAGGGCATAGCCCTAGAACATAGAGCTCTGGCAATCAGAGGGGTGTGTGCTGCTGAGCCCCATGCTCTAGAAGACAAAGTAGTGGAAATCACCTAATCTGTGCAGAAAAAAGAAAAAAAAAAGAATTTTAAAATATGAGGATAATTTAAAAGACCACTGGACAACATCAAGCTTACTAACATTTGTATTGTAAGGGCCCCAGAAGGAGAAGAGGGAAAGAAAGGAGCAGAGAACTTATTTGAAGAAATAATAGATTAACACCTTCTAAAGCTGCAGAAAGAAACAGACATCCAAATCCAGGAAGCACAGCATCCCAAACAAGATGAACCCAAAGAGATCCACACAAAAACACTTTATAACTAAAATGTCAAAAATTAAAGATAAAGAGAAAACTTTAAAAGCAGAAAGAGAAAAGCAAAGAAGCTATATACAAAGGAACTCCCATAAGACTACCAGCTGACTTTTTAGCAGAAATCTTGCAGGCCAGAAGGGAGTGGCACAATATTTAAAGTGATAAAAGTAAAAAAAAAAAAAAACAACCCTATAACCAATAATACTCCACCCAGCAAGGCTATCATCCAGATCTGAAGAAGAGATAAAGAGTTTCACAGACAAGCAAAAGTAAAAAGAGTTCAGCACTAGAAAACTGACTTTAGAAAAAATGTTTAGAAGACATACATGTAGGATCTGAAAACATACACAGCCTGCTTTTTGACATCAGTGCTAGCAATATATATATATATATATATATATATATATATATATATATATATATATATATATATTTTAAATCTGTTTCTTCAGGCAAGGGAAGCAAAAGCAAAAGCAAACAAACTGGGACTACTAAATCAAATTGAAAAGCTTCTGCACAGCAAAGGAAAGATCAACAAAATGAAAAGGCAACCTACTGAATGGTAGAAATATTTGCAAATGATATATCTGATAAAGAGTTAATAAGGCCAACAGACACAGGAAAAGAAGCTCAACATCACAAATCATCAGGGAAATGCAAATCAACACCACAGTGAGATACCATCTCATGCCTGTCAAAAGGGCTATCATCAAAAAGACAACAAATACAAGTGTTGGTGAGGATGTGGAGATTGCACTTACCCTGTTGGTGGGATTGTAAATTGGTTTAGTCATTATGGAAAGCTGAGTGGAGTTTCTTCAAAAAAAAAAAAAAAAAAAGGCCTACCACATGATTCAGAAATTTCACTTCAGGTTATCTATCTGAAGAAAATGAAAACAATAATTAGGAAAGAGATGCGGCCCTATGTTCATTGCAGCATTATTTACAATAGCCAAGATATGGAAGCAACCTAAGTAGTCATCAATAGATGAATGGATAAAGAAGTGGTATACATACACAACAGAATATTACTCAGCCATAAAGAAAAATGAAACCTTGCCATTTGTGACAACATAATGGATCTAAAGCATATAATGTTAAGTGAAGTAAGTCAAACTGAGAAAGATAAATACTGTATGTTATCACATATGCGGAATCTAAAAAAACTAAACAAACAAGCAAAATGAAATGAAAACAGATTTATAGATGCAGAGAACAAAGGGGTGGCTACCAAAGGTGAGGGTATAGGGGTTTGAAAGAGATGAAGGGGATTAAGAGGTACAAACCTCCAGTTATAAAATAAATAAGCTATGGGAATGTAATATACAGCATAAAGAATATGGTCAATAATACTGTAATAACTTTGTATGGGGACAGATGTTTTCTAGATTTATTGTGACAATCATTTCATAATGTATGCAAATGTCAAATCATTATGTAGTATACCTTTAACATAATAGTGTATGTCTACTATATTTCAATTTTTTAAAAAAACAATAATTTGAGAAGATAGATGCAGCCCATGTTCATTGCAGGATAGCTTCAATCATATGTGATATATTATTTAATAACCAATTCTGAAAACTTTAGGCCCAAGTTATAGCAATTGCCAATTTCTGTGGTAAATACCTCTATTATGGCCAATTTCAAATTACCAACGTGATGTCACTGAACACAGGGTTGAGAGATAGGTCATATTTGAATCTTGTAAGGTGGCTTAAGCCTGCTCCAGCACACTAGTGGATAGCTCCATCTATCACTTATACTTTCCATTTGTAATGTAGCTCACTGGAAAATTGGAAGGCTACCATTCAATTTGTAGTTGGCAAAATAAAATTTATACTCAGGTATGATAAGGGACAAGTCATCACAGAGAGATTAGAGTCCTCTCCTACTTGTGAATATGGAATTTATACATTACCTTATTTACCAAAATAGAGAACACAGCTTCATCAGCCAATAGCTTTCTCCACCTGCACACATGCTCATCTTGATAACTCACCAGCATGTTTCTTCAAAATTCAGCTCTGAAAAATCTCAGCTCATGCAAGTCATACCTGAACCTACCTCTCATCACAATCCACCATCCTCTATTCTGCATTTCCATTACATCCTCAAGTCTTTTTGTCAAGTCAAGGAAATTCTCAGGCTTTACCTCATTATATTTTGCTCTCCCCTATTTTCTGTATTCCCTTCCTCTGGTACTCCTTTGAGATGCATTCTGTCCTTATACCTTTTATTTATTCTTTCATATTTTACATCTTTTCAGTACACTTGCCACATGCTAGGATTTTCTTCAAGTCTATCTTCAAGTTTACTATTTTTTTTTGCACCTGTCATTTATTTTAATATGCCTTTTGAGTTTTTAATCTTACTTTTTTTGTCTTAGTACCAAATTTTTCTTGAGAAACAGAGAGTGAAAAACTACAGTTTTTGGCTGAGAGTTCAAGATAATTGGTATTTATTACAACACAATTGGCATAAAGTGATAAAGTGGAATTGTCAGACATTTTACATCTGCATTATTTTTAGAAATTAAAAGAAAAAGCTTACCACCTACAATGCTATCAAAGTTTCAGTATTTGCCATCTATCCATTAGAAAGTAGATATATATTTTAAGGTTATTTCAGTTTTAAAGATGTGAAATACAAGTTGCTGATATATTCCATGAGATACAATTTTTTTCCATATGCAGTTTTTACACAGAAGTCATTTTTAGTTTCTTGTTCAATTCTACAGAAAGGAAATAAAGAAAAACAATAAAAATTATAATCTCACTAATTCACAGAATTGCTTATTTTTCATCTAGAAAAAACGAAGTACATTCTATCTATGATGATGTAAATGATCCTTCTATTATATTTTAAGACTGACAAATTTATTTGAAGTAAATTATTTTTAGGTTATATTGTTTCTTAACTCAAGAATATTGCTTGGTCAAATCTACTTTCCAAGAGTTACATCTGAAAAATAATTATGTAAATGATTCAATCCTTGATTTATAATGATACATATTTATCAAGGAAAATCATATAATGGTGGAATATTTCAGTTTGAAGGCATCATAATATAGAACTTCCATTCTCATTCATGATGCAATATGGGTATACTCACTATGACTATAACAGGGTCATCTTTCTACTGCTAGAAAAATTCTCTGGTAATCAAGAACATATTATGATTGTCCTTAATACGTATTTTTTAAAATTTATATTTGGTTCTTATGAAAACATGTCAGTCATTTTTTAATGGAGCTCTATTTTTTCTGGTGGAATCTATTTCATTTCTAATCTTTGTATTCAACTGAAATATACTCATTTCGTAGATTTTTTTCAGATTGCCTATAATCTCAAATTCTAAGGAATCTCGTTTTTTGTGATGACTTTTGCAAATGGTTGATGACTTTTTGATATGCAGTGTCATTTTCATTGTGAAAGCACCTTACATGGATAGATGTGCATGTACTCTGGCTTGAGGAAGTATTTGCTACATAATAGTTTTGCATTTGCTCCTTCCATAGGCCACCTGGTTTCACTGGTCTAAAGGCAATTTTACATGAATTGTAGACTTGGAGTTTCCAGTATCTGAAAAGATATTATGCATCTGGATCCTCAACATGAGTCAGTTTTTAATTTCTCACAAAAGACTTTTCTTTGTTAAACCAAGGACCCAGTATTGACAGGCTTTCTAGTTTTTATCTACTTTAGTTCCTCTTTTATGGTGGTGATAGCCATTCTAGGGTCTTATCTTTAAGGCAGGAATCAGTTCTAACTGCTGGCTTTGTGCAAGCGCAGCGCCATCTTTTCATTTCCTTGGTGACCATGAAAATCTCTGACCCCAGGGACTACCTGCCTCCTCAACCTGCCATAGCAGCAGTCTGCAAGCTTACTCCTTTAGCTTCAGATTTCCTTTTTAATCCTGTCTTTCAGTGAGTTTCACTTGCTTTTCTGGGATGCTTAGCTATGTGTTTAATATTTTGTTAATCCATATTTTTTCTTGCATTTTTAAGCGTTTGCAGTGATATGGCAGATCCATATCAGCTCAATAGGCAATGTTGCTAGAATAGGAAGTCTCTCCATTTTGCACATTCTCTTACGGCATGAGCTTCATGTTTTGAAACTAGCTTGTTTCCCTTCCTCTTTCTCTCACTGGAGTAATATACTCTGGGGCTTTCAAATAGGGCTGGAGGCCAGGACTTGGGACCTGGCTATGTACAGATACCCAGAATCTTAAGGCTCCAAAAGTACATTCCTGATCCAGGAGCCTTGAGACAGCTCCTTCTGGCTACTTAAGTCAATAAAAGGAAGATAGACCTTACCCCTGTTACAATATCCAAACATGTAACACGAAAAGAATGAGCCAAGATGTGATGACAGTGCCTTGATAGAGGTTAAGGGGATGGAAGGGAGGTGAAGAATTTTGTCTCTAAAGTCTCACTTCTTAGCAAAATGACTTTTGCACAATGTGTATAAAAACTATTGTTCTTATTTGGCATTCAGTGCCCTACAAAATCTTGCCCTCACTGCTTGCTTTCTAGGCACACATGTCTCATTGCTATTCTTCAAATTGCCAATCCTGCTCTAACTTGGCATTTACTCTTTCTTCTGCTTGGACCACTGTTCTCCATATATACCAGGTTCCTCCTTGACTATTTTCATGTCTTGTGCCAAAAGTCACGTCAGAAATGTCACTCCTGAAAACCCTATATCTAACCACCTTCATCTAGATGCTCTCCTTTTTCTCCTGTTTCTATGAATTACCTATGACTTGATGCCAAGGCCAATTTCTCCCTTTTCACTTACTCAGGGTCATTGTTTCAGGGAGCATCCTTTTTATGTTATATCAACAAATTTTCCCTCTCTACTACATCATTTCAAAATCAGCATAGAATCATGCTATTATTATTCTCTGATCTGAAAAACAAAACAAAACATTTTGTCACCTGCTTCTCCCTCAAGGCACTGCATATCTAACACATATCTAACTTCCTTTTAGATTATGATTTCTTGGAAGAGTTGTGTATACTTGCTATTTGCTGATCTTGCTTTACTTTCTCCATAGCTCTTACTACTCTTGAACATTATTAATTAATGTGATTTTATTCTTATTTATTGTCTCTGTTACCTCCACCAAATGACATTAAAAAATCTCCAAGAAATTGCATCCTTGGAGCTTGGTGTTGTGTCTAGAATAAAGTAAATACCCCAAATATATTTGCTGAATAAGTGAGTGATTGAGTGCACACATTTTTTTCCTACAACAGTATAACACTTGGTTGTAAGAAATGTCACATTTTTTTCTCTTTTTATAAATAATCTAAGTCAGGTCTTATTCTCACCTACTTTCTTTAGTTAGAATTAAATTTCCATCATGCTTGGCCCACCCTCCTCCATTCTACATCCAACTTTCAGCTCTTGAAACTATACAGGATTCCCCACTGCTTCCACAGTCCTCAGGGAAGCTCCTCCGGTCATTATGAATGTCACTGAAAGACGTCTTGTCTAAGTTCAAGCATAACGTGAAACAGGTGGTTCCGATGCTCCTGGCAAAATGTGGCGTATGGAGATGTGTCCACACTCCACCCCAGAAATCTCACAATGTTGGACTGTTTCACATTTTATTCTTCTTAAAAACTCTAACTCTTCACCCCATTTTCACCCATTCTAATTCTCATTCCCATCTTTCTCCTTAACTGACAGAATTGTTGTAATCAGAAGAGAACTTCCACTGACCTCAAATACTGTACCCAGCTGCAAATTTGTGCCTTGCTTATGTGCTCTGGCTTCATTTCTGGTACAATGAAAGAACTGCCCATGCTTTCAGCCAAGGCTTAGGCCATAAAGGTACTTGTGCCTGAGATTCTATTCCCACTCCTCTGCTTCAGGACTGCATCCCATAACACTTTCCTTTCTATCTGGTATAATCAGTTTTTCCTTCTATAGGATCATCTTCACTTCTTCTACTTCTATTCTTTCCGGTAGAGTAAAACTCCAAAAAGATATCTGTATTTGCTGTCTTCAATCTATTAAAATAAGATTTTCTCATTCATATGCTACTAAAACTTTTATCATGGTCACAACGACCTGTATGTTGCCATATCTAAAGGTAATTTTGCCCCTTTCATTTTACCTGAGTTTTCAGTGGCATTTGACAATTTATGAATCTCTCATCCCTGAAAAATATTTTCACTTGGTTTCCAGGACATCAAATTCATCTGTTCTTTCCTCCTTCCTTCCAGACTACCCTTTTTAACATCTCCTTTGTGAATTTTTCCTCTCTCCCAATCTTAAATTAAGCATAGATCCTTTCCTTGAAACTTTTCTCTTTTCTATATACACTCTGTATCTATATTATCCAGTCTCATAGTATTAAATGCCATTTTTATGCTGATGAGTTCCAAATTTATATCTAACCTGGACTCCCTTCTTGACCTCCAGACCTTCATATCTAACTGCAAAATAGTCAACTCCACTGAGATGACAAATAAGCATCTCAAAGTTATCATGTACTACAAACCAACATGCCCCAATGTACCAGCTCTTCTGAAGTCTTTTTTGTCTCGGTTAATAGCAACTCCATTCTTCAGCTGTTCAGGTTGCTCAAAAGGAAATGGTTGTTGGATCCATTTTCAGAACACATACAGAATTTGATCATTTCTCCCTTACACTTGCTACCATCACTTTGGTCCAGGTCCCAATCATCTCTGCCATGGATTATTGCAGTAGCTTACTAATTGGTGTCCTGGGTTCTATTCCCATTCTTTTGGTCAATCCTTCATACAACAGACAGAATGCTCTTGTAAAATTGTGAGTCAAATTATTTTAATGTTTCCCCTTCTCACTCAGATTTTTCAAAAAGAGCAGGAGAGTCCACGTGGTCTAGGCCTTATTACTTCTCTGATACTATACCCTATACTCCTCTCTCTCACTCATCTATAGTCACACTGACCCCCATGCAGCTTTTCAATGATCCCAGACACAATCCTCATCCAGAGTTCCTGCACTTCTATTTCCTCTCCATGGAATACCCACCTCCCACCTCTAAATCCACATGGCTAGATCCCTCACTTTCTTTAAATATTTACTTTCCTTGGTAAGACCTCTCTTCTCATCTGACCTCAAGTCTTATACCTTCTGAACATTTTATGTGCCACTTCACTGCTTTTGTATTTCTTTCCTTATCAATAAATTATTTTAATTTATCTTTTTTCTAACTAATATTCAGTATATCTAAAGCTTGCTATATTGCCTGGTACACAGTAAGTGTTCAAGAGATGAACAGACGTTGCCTCCAGATTAAAGTGTTTGCCAATAAGGGGCAGCTTCTTGGGAGTGGAGCAAGCTCTCCTCCAGTAAGGGAAACCCATCTCTCTCTCTCATTCCTATCACAGGAAATTGAAATCTTTCCCAATCTAAGTCAAGGCTTTCTTCTCTTTTCTACTCTCCTTTAGTGTCTAACTCATAACATCTGCTCAGAGGGCCTATAAACTTCTGTTTTTGTTTTCCCTAATCATACACAAACACACAGACACAATACCAGTTAATATTACCTGAGACACAAGAACCAAGACCTAAATCAGTTAACTAGTTGTGATAAAGGAGGGAAAACAAGGCTTTGTGAGGGATTTATCTGAACCTATATTTATAACAGAATTGGGTTGCTGGAACATAGTGCATGAATATATTTTATTTTGCTATATTTTTTTTTGCCAGATTGCTTGTCAGAATGGCTTCAGTTTATAGTTCCACCATCAATATATGACAGTTCCTCTCTATAAATTCTCATCCAGATTTTTGCCATTTCAATAGGAGCTAATTTAACTTGTTTTTACAGTGACTACTGGGGAGGTGTACATCTCTTTACTTACTGATGGATACTAGTTCAGTCCTTTTCATGAATTGTTTATTCAAATTACTTTCTTATTTCCCACTTAAGTTTCCTACTGACTTACACAAATCTTTTGTGAATCTATGTATGTTCTACTAGTCTGTTATTTTTCTGTAACTTTGTTTTATAATTAACAGAATTCTTTAATTATTGTATAGTTAAGTCCTTATATTTTTGCTCTTGTTAAGTCCATATATTTTTGTTCTTTTCCTTTTAATTTAGGGATACTATTTATGAAAGTTGCATTTTGCAAAAATATATTTCTTTATATTTTGTATCAGCAAAAGGATTTACTTTTCAAATGTAGATTTACTCCATCTAGGGTCCATCTTTGCTTGTGGTCTAATGTAGGGGCCCAACTCTATTTTCTTTGATTTAGTGAGTGTGTCTTGCCAGAATCATCTACTAATCAATCTGTTCCTTTTTGTTTACCGTATGATGCCATCTTTGTCATATATCAAGTTCTCAAATAAATATGGTCTGCTATTGGACCAGTACTCTAATGTTTTTTTAATACTGTGGCCTGGACTATGTTAATATCTGACTAGTAAGTCATCAGTCTTTGCTGTTCTGTTTCAAAATAAACTTAGGTACTTTGGGCCATTTGTTCTTCTATGGAAATTCCTGGAATAGCCTGTTGTGTTCCTTAAAAATTCATCTGCAATATATTGAGATTTTATTGAATCTATTTGTTGATTGACTTGGACAAACTGACACATTTTCACTGTTACTTTTCTTATCTATGCACATAGTGTATTTCCATTTATCAATTCTTTTAATCTCTTCAATATAAATTTAAACGTAGAGAACTTTGGGGAGATTTGATTTTAGTATGAGTCTAATGCTAAGTCTATCATTCCTGTCAGTGAAGAAGCAAAAAGAAACACCAGGGGTGAAACTTGTCCTCGGCATTACTTACTTGGAGTTATGCTGAATAGAACATGGTTAGGAGATAGCATAGTGATTTAGAACAATCACTGTGGGATCAGGGCCCTTGGCTGGACTCCTGGCTCTACTCCTTACTAAAATGGGCAATTATATAATCTCAGTTTCCTCATAAGAAAGAAAAAAAGAAAGTATAATAACATTGGTTAGCTCATAAGGTTGTTGGAAGGATTAAACGAAAGAAAAAATGTAAAGGGATTGGTACAATTCTTGGCTTATAGCAAGTATTCAATAAATATTAGATACATATTGAGTGGCAAGTGTCAAAGCCTAAGCTAGATCCTTAATCGTAATCATGGTAAATACATTTCCTCTAGCCACCAAACCCAGGTATATCACTGCCTGAGTTGCTCCCCTCCCATCTTGTACAAAGAAAATGTGCTTTGTCTTTATTTAATGTCTACTTGTTCATGATCAAAAATAAACACTGAAAATTTATACCTTCAAGTAGGTGTTTGTGTTTATTTATTTCCCATAAGGGTACATTGGTGTTTTATATTTTTTCTATTCCAATATCTGTTATCAGTACCTATGTAAAAGGAAAAGCCTATTTCCCTTGTTCTAGATTTATGAGCCTGACTTGGACTTACAAAGGCTTAAATCGAGTAGGATGTACTAAATTTATCTGATGTTTCTTGGGAGGCATCATCATTTCCTAGCTCATGCTCATGTATAAGTCTGCAATTCTTCATTATTTACAACATATTTAAATCTATTTACTTATTTTTGTTGGAGGAGGTAATTGGGAGAATGTGACCTCCAGTTGAGCTGCAAACTGGACCCAGGCAATCGGAGGCTCCTCACCTCCTACCCTGACCCTGGAATGTATGTTCTGCCCACCATTCCCACAGCAGGAGCCATTTTCAAGGACGCAGCCTTGAGGGAGCAACGTGTTATTGAGATGGTCTGGACTGTATGCATGACGGAACCCAGTTAAGTCCTCTATCTAAACTTAAGATTCTGGTGGGCAGGCGCAAAGATTTACTTGTCTTGCGGCCACCCAAGACAATCTTTGTAGGTAAGTTCCTTTGCTTATTAAACCTGCCACCTACCAATCTGGAGTGGTCTGTCTCTTTCTTTGGTCTCTTCTTGCCCTCATCATATGGGGGCCAGTTTCAGATTTCACTGGGGGAGCTGCTGAGTGTACCAACCAACAATTTTATTCTGGTAGATGGATATTTTTTATATGTATGTTTCCATTATATAGATAAATAACCTTAATTTCAGAGAACCTAAGCGACTTGGCCAAGGTTAAATAAACAGTAGTGTCAGAACTGAAGCCTGAAATCTGGTTTCCTCACTTTCATTATCATGTCCTTTCTATTTTCTCTTCAATGTTAAGGAGGAACATTGAGTACAAACCTTCAGGGCTCTAAAAACTTAAAAAGGTGTATGCTGGAATGACAATTGACAGTGAGTTCTAGGGTGAATCTGAAATATGATTTTAGAAAGAAGAGTCCTAGAGAAATTAGATTAATTTGCAGGGACATGCCATGCATATCTTGGGCCACATACACCACATATATTTTTAAAGTTTTTCTTTATGTGTGCCAAAACATTCTACACCACTGAGAACTACTACATAGATTTCTAGTCTGATGGGTTTGTATGACAAGAGATTGTGATTTAACTTTCTCACATATTTGGAAGGGAAGATTTTCCTTTTGTGAATCTCCTGCAGTCTCACAAAACCAGCCAGGCTTGCACGCCCAGGAGCTCACTTCTTGGAGCCCATAGCTCAGTAGAGAGGCACACCCTACGGCTATTTTGAGTCCCCATCCCACGCCAAACGTGTCTTGGACCGGTGGAAGTTTGACACAGAAGGGCACAGTGCAGCATGCCAAAAATGACACCCCTTGGAGCCTTTATTTTCCTTCTTAAGTCAGGCCACACAGAGAATCATTTAGCCACAGCAAAAGCTCTTCAGCACATATCAGAACTCCTTAGGCAACTGCGAGAGAGGACACACAAGTGTGAGAGCCACCTAGAGCAAATGTCACAGTATGTGCTGGATGAGCACATTCCATTCCCCCACGTGGCAGCGGGGCCCTGGGCTGTGTTCTCTGAAGTTCTCATGCAAGCTGTCCAAAGCCTCATGAACTTAGTAATGGAGCACCTCTTTGTGGGGCCCTCTGTGAGTTAAAAGCACCAGCTCTGTGAATGGAGATGGTCTCTTGGCTTCCCAAGCCAATAAGCAAAGCCTCCTGAAGGCATATGGACATGCTCTAGCTGACTGAGGAGAGCAGGCTTTAGGCTTAAAGCCCTTGCTAGAAGGCAGAGAAAGAGGAAGTGTCCCCGGTGCTTAGCAGGCTGCCCCTCTCCCTGCTAAATTTTTAACCATACATTTTGCCCCATTAAATCAGAATTGATGAAACCTTTACAAATGTGCAGTGTCTGAAAACTGAAAATCACACTGAAAAATAACAATCTCGTTGACTATAGAAGGCAAGTTTTTCAAATCGAGTAATGATGTGATGTGTGTGGTTAACCGTATCTACGCAGGAAGTGGTTTATTTAAAAGTTTTTGTGCTCACTCCACACCCACCCCACCCCACCCCACCCCGCCTTTTTTTTTCCTCCAGTACTGAAATTAAGCAGCATCCAACCTAGGCCTACTTTTACGACATGTGACTTGACTTTACTGTTTTCCGTTTTTGCTAAAAGAGTCATTAACAGAAGTTGATGGCAGTTTCAGTAACAAGTCAGCACTGAGGAAAGGTAAGTGAGCTCATACTGAACGTGCAATTTAACCTTGAAAATATTTGACAGAGTATCCTATGCTTCAGTGGGAATGTATAAACGTTTCCTACAAAATTGTGATGTTTTCATTTGTGATTGAAACATCAGTTTGTTTCCTTTGGTGTAGAGAAGAATATTGTTTTTAAATTTGCAACAGTTAAATTCTAAAGTACTTTAAAAGATCGTATACTAAGATTTTATATGAAAATATTAAAAACAGAATAAGGTATAGTTTTAGTTTGAAAGTGCTTTTAAAAATTGGGACTTTGTATCTTTAACTGACTGCTTTATAAAAATATGCACTCTTCATGATCCAGATAATAAAGAGAAAAAGGCATTTTGTAACAATTAGAAATAACACTTGAATTGCATGCAGTGTGAAAGATACCCACTGTAAAGTGTTGTAGTAAAGTTAGCATTAGAAACCCTTAAAAGGTGTAGTTTATTAAATTTACAGCTTATTAAATAGCTATTAAAAAGCAGGAAATTTTCAAAATGCCAAAGAAATTTCTCTATCATGACATCTGATTTTTTTCCTAAATTTTATTTAAGATATAGTGTGAAATGAGGGCAAGTTTCTATTTCATAAGCAAAACTGTACGTTTAAAGGAGAAGTCACAGATGACTTCACAGGGGGTTACTTCTGGGAAAAGAGGCAAATTAGAAATATACTTCTGTTATTTAGGTAATTATATAATTTTCCTTCTTTGAGATTTCTAAAACAATAACCTCAGAAATTAAAAGGATTTGTTAATCATTAACTGACAAGAACTTTTCTTGTATAGTGACTTCTTGCTTTTATAGAATGTCTTTGTGTGCTGTAACATATGTACAAAAAATATAAAAGTATTGCTCATCTCAGAGACAAATACCTAAAATAAATCTGACTGTAGATTTTTCAAGGAATTTTAATAAAAGCTCCAGATACGATCCACCCTTCCGTAATATTATTTTTATTGTGCTGTTGGATGGGGGACATGAGGGCCCCACAACACCTATTTTTTTGTATTATTAAAAAATGGTTACAGGATTGATAAGTGGCAACAATTTTCTTTTCTTTTATTGTCTTCTATTGAAACACTCATATAAATGTTTTTTGATGTGGTCAATTTGGTAGGAAATTATTAGTTATACTAGTACACTCCATTTTAAGACCTCTTCAATTGTCAATACTGAAGCTAGCTACTTGTTGACTATTCAAATGATCATGAAAAAACAGAGATTAGGACTTGATGTTCAATACATTTTTTATTGTTAGAGTGTAAGAGAACCTTGGTAATATGTATTTGCTTTGATATTCTGATTAGCTTTTCAATTTGCTGCATTTTCTCACAATGGAAAGCATTATTTAAATCTGTCTTCAATACTGTGGTTCTGAACCTCTGCATCTACAGAAGCTTAATAATTCAGATAGTTTTGGTTGATATGTTATTACTTTATTTCATTTTATTATAAAAGAACATCACATGAATAAACATATGTAGTACTTACATATTAGCAAGAATGAATATCCACATAAGCCTTTGGTACTGAAAAAAGTCCACTACAGTTTTTTAAATAATTTAATATTTTTATAAGCCAAATCTTTGTAAAATGATTGTTTCCTGCAGAAACTGTTAAATTAAAAGACAAATATTTTATGGAGTATGTATAAAATTAAGAAGTAATTAAACATACTTAATATGGATTTATAAAGAGAAATAAGTAGAGATGATATTCATGTAACCTAAGATGCTCTCAGAATTGTTTGTAAAAACTACTAATGCATTATCTCTGGGATGTAAAGACCAAATCTTAAGAGGGTAAATTACAAATGAGTTATTATAGGTAGGTTACTATATCTTTATGTATTTTAAGCGAATAAGAAACAAATTTTGATGAAATAAAAACAATGCAGAGAATCTCATTTGGAAAGTCTTTAAAAAAAAAAAATAGGGGGCTTCCCTGGTGACGCAGTGGTTGAGAGTCCGCCTGCCGATGCAGGGGACACGGGTTCGTTCCCCTGGTCCGGGAAGATCCCACATGCCGCGGAGCGGCTGGGCCCGTGAGCCATGGCTGCTGAGCCTGCGCATCCGGAGCCTGTGCTCCGCAACGGGAGAGGCCACAACAGTGAGAGGCCCGCGTACCGCAAAAAAAAAAAAAAAAATGCTTTTCCACTTGGGGCCAGGATTCAGCAAAATTCAGAAAGGAGACATTCCCCCCCTTGATATTCCTTCTCTTGTTATTTTTAAGTGTTCTGTCCCAGAGTGGGCTACTCTGTCCCCGACTTAAGGTCTGTCAGCCTTGGTCCTAGAGAAATACACCCTACACTTTTCCTTCCATCACACTCCCATTGTTCTTAAAATGTACTCATCCTATTTTCCAGAAGTTAGGGCATCTGATAAAAATAATCCATGCTCACAAGAGAGGGCTCCAGAGCTTTGTTTCTTGTAACCTGTAATTCAGGCCTCCCTTCCTCCTCCCAGTAGAATTTTAATAACTTCTCTCAGCAGACAGGATCCAAGGGAACGGCTAACTGTTGAGGACCTCAGTCTCAAGTGAGGAGACTGATGCCATTACAAACAGTTTGGGGAAAATATTTTGGGGGAGAAAGAGTGTTTTGTTAACGATTCGTCTTGTCTATGGCATTTAAACAAAATTTCTGAGTATGTTTTATGTGAAGGGTCCATCACAGAGATGTGTCCATTTCTCTAAGATATTCCTTAAGAAATATACATCTTTCTTGTAGTGGATGAAAATTAACTGCACATCTTCAGACTATTTTGGTATTCCCATACACTTAGAAACTATCTAACATAATCAAAAGTTTTACATATGTATTTTAAAAATCATTTAATATCCTGAATTTAGCACTTTGGGTACCATATTTTTTGTACTGCAAGATAAATGTTATATAACTAAACTATAAAATATACTTATAAGTATTCTAAATTTTAGCTTACGGTAGACAAAACTCCTTTGCTTGCAAATGACAGAAAATAAGCTAAAGTTAGCCTAGGCAATAGGGAGAGGCACTGATTTGTATAACTGAAAATCCAAGGAAAGAAAAGTCAGGCTGGATCCAGCAGCTCACACAGATTTACCAAGATCATTTTCTTCATCCCTTAGCTCTTTTTTTTCACTCCACTATAAACAGTCTCTGGTAGAAGCTCACACTAAGTTGACCAGAAGGCTTCAGGTTTACCTCTGACCCTTTCAGCAAACTTTGTACAAAAGAATGCCTTTCCCCCATCACCACAGCAAAGGTACCTCAGATTGAGATCTGATTGGACTGAAGTGGGTCACGTAACCATACTGAACCAATCACTGCCTCACCCTGCGTGACCAGGCCTAAGGTCACTGGCCCACTCTTGCATTGATGAGCCACCTGCCCCTGCAACACCTGGACTCTCCGCTGAAAAGAGGGGTCTCTACACTGAGGAACTAAAATTCTTCCCCCAGAAGAAGAGCAACTTTATGTCTTAGAGGTAATACAGCCATAGAAAACTACCACACGGCCACATCGGGTCACATTTAAAACCAGTACTTAAATTTTCCAACCTCTGTAATCAGACAGAAAGACGGCGTCAGTTTAAGCATAGGTCTGAATGAAGCAAGTGTTTCAATTAAACTGAATTTTAAAGTATTTTTCAACAGCTACTCCACGTACAAACCCCTGCCCCACAATACTTGTCTTCTAAAAGCTTATAATCCAGTAAAAGTACAAGATTAATAATTATAATGCCAACAACTTTTTATCAAGTACCATAAAAAGATATAAGAAATATTCTATTAGGATTCAGAATTTCATCAAACATTTTTGTCTTCCTGTTATATGGCGGGCAATAAACTAGAGAATTTTGCAGGTGTTATATCATTTATCATATCCAGTCAGAGAAATCAGGGCAGTTTTGGAAGAAATATTTGTACAGTAGTTCCCCCTTCTCCAGGGTTTTGCTTTCCGCGGTTTCAGTTACCTGCAGTCAACCACCGTCCGAAAATGTTGAAGGGAAAATTCCAGAAATAATCCATGAGATTTAAATGACTCACCTTTCTGAGGTAGTGTGAGGAAGTCTCGCTGCCGTGCTCCGGGCCGGCATCTTCGCGTCCAGCGTTTCCCCCGTGAGGCACTGAGCTGCCTTCCCGCTTATCAGATCGTCGCTCTCGCGAGTTTGAGGTTTGAGGTATCGCGGTGCTGGTGTTTGCGTCCCCTTTAATTCGCTTAATAGTGGCTCCAACGCGCGAGTAGTGCTTCCGGCCAATCGGACATGCCAAGGCATATCCTTGCAGTGCTTCCTCTAAGCGATAGGGTGCCAGAAAAAAAATTCGTAGTCCGAGGTTGCCCAGATGTACTGTACGGACGAACCTGAATTTTCTATCCGTGAAATTGTGAAGAAGGAAAAATAAATCTCTGTCCGTTTTGTTGTGGCACCTCGAACTGCAAAAGTTATGGCTGCAGTGTGTGGTAAGTGCTTAATTAAGATGAAAACGGCATTGAATTTGTACAATAAGATATTGTGTGTGTGTGAGAGAGAGACAACTTTCACATAACTTTTATTTTTTTAATTTTTTATTGCTGTACGCGGGCCTTTCACTGTTGTGGCCTCTCCCGTTGCGGAGCACAGGCTCCGGACGCGCAGGCTCAGCAGCCATGGCTCACGGGCCCAGCCGCTCTGTGGCATGTGGGATCCTCCCCGACCGGGGCACGGACCCGTGTCCCTTGCATCGGCAGGCGGACTCTTAACCGCTGCGCCACCAGGGAAGCCCCACATAACTTTTATTACGGTATATTGTTATAATTGTTGTATTTCTTTATTAGTTGTTAATCTTTTACTGTGCCTAATTTATAAATTAAACTTTACCATAGGTATGTATGTATAGGGAAAAACATAGTCTATATAGGAGTCGGTGCTATCTGCGGTTTCAAGATCCATCGTGGCATTTGGAATGTGTCCCCGTAGATAAGGAGTGGGGGGTGGACTACTGTGATAGTATCCAGAGAAAGCTAGAACTGGGGAGTTGAGAAACATTCCAAAAGACAGGAAGGGAATGTGTCAGGGGACAAACATGGAGTATCAGAGAATTTCCCAGGCGGAGTGAGTTGTCTCCTGTTGTTAGCTGTAAGTATACTAGCAGGAGGTCAGGGCAGATGGTTTGAGATTCTAATAGGGTGAACCTGCTGAGCAGATCATGACTAAGGGCTGTAAGTACCAACAGGGTTGTTGAGCAGGGGAAATCCATCGCAGGATGGCCACGTTTTGCATCTGGGTGGGCTATCTAGCATCAGGATTTATTTACTTCTTGTATATATGTCACTATTGGTGACATACTCTTTAGGGTGATTTGGAGAAATGGTGGTCGTCTATGAAGGGAGGTATTCCTTTAAGACAAGTCACTGGCGCACCTCCCCAGGTGCCTCGAGGTTCTTATATAGGCTGTGGTTATAATGATTTTTTTTCATATTGCAGAGCTTTGTTGTGTTGTTTTTAATTTGAGAATAAGTGATATAGTGAAATGGTTTGAAAACAAACAAAACCTAAATAAAAATATTTTAGTGAAAGTCTTTCTAACACTCCTATTTCTATATACCTCTGTTTACTCCCACCTTAACCCAACAGGCAACCACTTTTCAGTTTTTTTTTTAAAATCCTTCATTGTTTCTTTATGCAAAAGCATGTATGTATATACGCACGTGTGTGTATATATTTCTTTATTATATTAAAGGGAGTTCACTATATACACCTCTGCACTTTTTTTTCTTTCAGTAATATCTTAGAGATATTTTAATTATAAAAATAAGAAACTGTCTAATTCTCTCTCTCTCTCTCTTTGTTTATAGTTGTACAGTGTTCCACTGTGTGGATATAGCATACTTAATCTAACCAGTCTAAAAGAGTCATGGGTGTTTTCAATTTTTTGCTAATACAAAGAATGTTTTAATATAATTGTGTACATTTGAAAATATATCTATGGAATGAAATCCCAGAAATTTCATTTATTAAAACTATTTATTTATAAGCCAAGAGATAAAATAATTTTGATAGTTATTGCCAAACTATCCTTCACATTAGTTGTAACTTTTTGAATTTCCATCAGCACTTAACGAGAGGGCTGGTGGAAGCTCCATAGCTTTTCTAACAGATTGTGTTACCAAACATTTCAGGTTTTGCCAGTCTGTAGAAAAATGTATCCTGATATAGTTTTATGTAATATTTCTGTTATTATGATTGAGGTTGGGCTTGTTTTTAAAAGAGTAAAGGTCTATTTGTTTTTCCTAATAACAGAATGTATCCTTTCTCAACTGCATAATTAAGGACCAAAAGCATTAGTTAAGTTCAAGCCTAGAATGAGATGTTAAAGGAAATAAGGAATCGGGGCTAGCATATGTAAAATACTCTTTTAATAAAACTTGAAATAAGCAGTAGCTAAAAGAGGATGAAACATGAACACTGAAGTGAAGGAAAAGAGAAAAGGAATGAAAAATAAAAATAAAAAAAAAAAGAAAATCTATCCAGACATCCAACAATGTCTCAGAGGATACGAGGACAGATGGGTGTAATCACTAGCTCAAGTAGATAAATTAACCTGAAACAGAAGGAAGAGCACTTTAATGAGTGTGCATGTAGATGAACTGGATACAGATAAGATGAAGTGAGGAGAGGAAGGTGAGGAATATTTGCTTCATGGATTCTATCTTCTTTGAAATGGTAGGAAAGTCCATTTGATAAGAGGTAGTATTTAGAGGATGCCAAAGAATATGCAGACTGTCTTATTTTAAAAATTGGCCTCGTCAAAAACATATAGTACAACTGTGAATTTTAAAGTTGATTTTTCACTTTCAATGGGCATCAGCCCTATTCAATTCCATAAATCCCATATTTATTATTCCATAAATAACTTTGAGCTCTAACTAAGTACACTGTGTTATGCTAAGAATTATTGGGGATACAGAGACTCAGTGTGCTAACTAGCCAGTGAAACCATCTTAGGTAGCTTAGTGCACAAATACAAGAATTTAAATATAAATTTATAAGTATAAATGCAAGGCCTTAGAAATATTAGAGAACATGCTATGTCAGAGTCTCAGTGGTTTCATTTTACCAAATCCAGTGGCTATTTATGCATCTTCATATTATCCATATCTGAGTTGCATTTGATGCAACTGAACATTCCTTCTCTCTTGAAACTCCCTCTTCACTAAACTTCTATATTTCATTCTCCCAGTTTTTCTCCAAACTATTTCAGTGCTCCTTCTCTGTCTCTTTGCTAACTCTTCCTCATTATCCAGCCCTCTAAATGTTAAAATGTCCTGTACTCAATCTTCAGATTTCTACCTTTCTGGTCCTAGCTATCGTCTTCTTAGTTTATTCCTAGGTGCTATTATTTAGTGCCATGATTTTAAATACTATCTATATTCTTTTTTTAAAAAAAATTTTCATTTATTTTTGGCTGTGCTGGGTCTTCGTTGTGGTGCGTGGGCTTCTCATTTCGGTGGCTTCTCTTGTTGTGGAGCACGGGTTCTAGGCGTGCGGGCTTCAGTAGCTGTGGCTCACAGGCTCTAGAGCACAGGCTCAGTAGTTGTGGAGCACGGGCTTAGTTGCTCCGCGGCATGTGGGATCTCCCCGGACCAGGGATCAAACCCGTGTCCCCTGCATTGGCAGGCGGATTCTTAACCACTATCTATATTCTATTTAGACCTCAAGACCAAAACTTTTTGTTTTTTAACACTAAAACTGTAAATGCAGTTGCCTACCTATCATCTCCAGTTGAATGTTTCAAGAGACATCAAAATGAGTATGTTCAAAACTAAGCTCTTATTTACTCTCCACTTACCCACCCCCACCTGCTTCTCTCCTATTTTCATTTATCTCATTTAATGGCACCATCATTCATATCTCTGTTCAAGATAATAAATTAAGAATTACCCCCAATTCCACTCTTTCTCTCATACTCCCTACCCCAAACCACATCCAATTAATCAGCAATAAGCAGAGCCTGCAAAATTGACTTACCTCCCATAATCCTGTTTACTTTTCTAAATGTTGGCTCTTGAAAAGTTATATCTTTTTTTTTTATACTAATGGCTCTTTTTATTTTTTGTTTCTTGGTATAATGAATTTTCCTCAAAAAACCTGCTAAATGAATACACTACAATATATGACATTTAGATGACATCACAATTTTAGATAAACCATGCTTACTAATTCACTTTCTAGTTTCAAGTTAGAGAAGAATCATACAAAATATATGGAGCAATGTTGATTTGAAAATTTTTGAATGAACTCAAGAAGGTTGAAGAAGTAGCAACTTGTAGAACATTCCAGTTGGTTTGTTGGCCCTAAATTTTTTTTTTTGCTGTAATTTATCATTAAGTATGCTCTGACAGCAAGAAAACTGTAAGTTTCATAAACATTGAAACTATTGGTGACGTAAAAGATACAGAAAAATAGGAAATTTAATAAATATACTTTTTATATTTTATGTACTTTTTTTTCAAATTGTTACTACTTACATAAACCCATTTTTAAAATCTATTCATGCATTTTTATATTTATAAATGTTGATTGGGTATCTTGAGCTTTTATTTAACTGATTTTATCTTAGCAAGAATGAATTAGACATTAAGCAAGGGGTAAATGTGTATCAAAATATCCCAAATTTAATCACTTTTACCACCTCTACTGCTGTTACTGCAGAGTCCTCTAACTCATCTCCCTGATTCTAATTTTTACATGATAGTCATTCTCCAAAGAGTAGCCAGAGTGACTTTCTTAAGACTTAAATCATACAATTCTCCAACTAAAACATTCCAAATGATTTTCTATTATACTTTAAATTAATTCAGTCTTTTTCCATGATTTGTCAGGCCCTCTATGTAATTACTCTGCTTTTGTTTGCTTAAATAGCATTTTGGATATGAGGAATCATTATTACATTTTTTAGTGGCTATCTTTACCCTGAACTGAATGGCCCATGAAAGTACTGACCTTGTTTGCCTTTTTACTACTGAATACCTAGAACCTAGAACAATGGTAGACATATAATAAACACTCAATAAATATTTGATTAGTGAAAGAACAAATAATATAAAAGCTGACTGGGGGCTGTAGAGTCAGGGAAGGCTTCTGGAGATTTGTGACTTCTCTTGGATCTAAAAAATAAGGTAAGTTTAGGGGAAGAGAAGCTAGAAACGTATTTCAAACAAATGACACTTTATGGGTTCATTTTGAACAACCTGTTAGTGATGAAAAGTTGGAATGGAATGCTGGATCCGTTATATACTGTGGCACTTTTTTGAAACTCAAAATAAATAAGCATCTGAAAACGTATTGCATAAATTGGTAGAGAACACCAGCTACTTCTAAGCATTTAAATTTTAAGCTGTTCTTCTAAAACTAGGGTATTAAAATTGAATAATTTTGTTTACTTTAGATTCATTTCCTAAACACTTAGTGAACTTTTTGTTTTAGTCTCTGCTGATGTAATGACAAGCTTAGAGTCAAAACGAGATTTCTTTTTAAAATAGAATGCTCAGGAAATTAAGTGCTGAGTCGGGGGAAATTTTTTTTTAATTTATCTTTCCACTTCAGTTAATTTCATATTAGAATTTTAAGGGATAGAAACTGAGCAATGAAGTCCATATTCATCTTATTTGGGAAATCAAGTAGTCTTAGCCTCTATTTATACCTTGATGGTTCTCCTAAAGGAAGTAGAATGTAGGAGGAAAAATGAGTGTTGATTACCCCAGTGGTGCCTCCAGCACTGTGGTAGGTACCATGGTGTTACCCCAAGCAAACACTATCCCCTTCTTGTCTAGATGCTTACAGTAGCATGAGACATTCATTAATATAAATTATTAGAGTGGCATTATTAATAATAATCATCAGAGCTATGATTTATTCAATGTGTATTATGTATCAGGTGTTTTGCATACCTAATAGTATTTGAATCCCACAAAAATCATGTAAGAGAGTTAGTATCTCCATTTTAAAGACAAGGAAGCTTAGGTTGAGTGGGTAAGTGCCCAAATTTATAATGCTGTTTGGTTGGTGGGTTATGATTTGTAGGCAGATTTGGGTAATGCAAAATCTGTGTTATTTTCACTATGCCATGCTATAATTTCTAATCCTGTTAGGTGTCAGCAGTTAAGTGATACTGGACTTCATTCATGAGGCCCTGTAGTCTGAAAGGGTCTAGAAGGATCCTGCTTTGTTTGATATCTAAAACTATGCCATCTGTGGAAATCCTGTTGCTTTTTCACTATATACATATATCCTTATGTAGAGATGTTATAAAATATGTGAGGAAGAAAACATTTTTGCCTTAGTTTTTGTCATACTGTAGGTACTTTTTCTATTTCACTTCTTCTGTCTTCTCTGGACCCTGTGTCTCCTTTCTGCCCCTAGATTCCCGATTCCTTCTTAGAGTCATGCTGTCCATTATGGTAGAAACTAGCTACAGATGGTTATTTAGCACTTGAAATGTGGCTAGTTTAAACTGAGTGTAAAATAAACACCAGTTTTTGAAAACAGTACAAATAAAAAAGTTATAAAATATCTCCTTAATATTTTTACATTGATTATATGCTAAAATTTTGACATAGTGGGATAAATAACATACATTATTAAGATACATTATTTTAATATAATCACTTATTTCATTTTACTCATCTAGTATGGCTACCAGAAAATTTTAAATTATTTGTGTGGCAAATTATTTCTAGTGGATGGCACAGCTTTAGGCCATCTCCTCTTCTCACAAGACTACTTTGACATTCTTATCCACTCTTATATTTTAAATTTAATCAATATGGTCCTTAATTTTTTATCTTTGGCTTTGGTCTCTCTCCCAATATTGTTCCTTCTTCCAATTGTCACTTGATAACCTATTCCGTGATGTCCCATCAGAAGTTCAAACTGAATATGTCTCATGTTAAACCTATAATCTCCCCACAGAATCCCCATTCTCTTTCCAACTTCAGTTAAGCTATCTCTGTTCTTCAAATCACTTAAGTAAGTGAGCTTGGTATCTCCAAGGACTCCTGTCCATACATCCAATCAACTGTCATTGTTAGGGGCATCCATTTCCTTCTTTCTGTGTTCACTTATTGTCATAGTTACTCATTTAGATATCCATTAAGTCTTGTCTAGACTATGGCAAAGGGGTCTTATTTACTTTCATACTCATTTCTCTTACCTCTTTAGTTTGCATATTTAATATTTATTTTATGTCTTCATGGTGATGGTTGGGTTCAAGTTAATTAATACAAGTAAGAATTTTTATGACCTAGTTATATTCTATTTAGAGTTTTAAAAGTGATTTTGCATAATTATTTTATGTGGTTATTCTAGCAAGCTAGTGGTAAAAGCAGAAGATTTAGTAGAAGACAAGGAAGCTTGGAGAAATAGAAGTGTTTGAGGACATGCTGAGAACATATTTCTCCCAAATTCTGGTCTAGAAGTTTTTTATTTCTTGTGGAGATAGTGAAGATTTTTTTTTTTAATTTGGAGTATAGTTGCTTTACAATGTTGTATTAGTTTCTGCTGTACAGCAAAGTGAATCAATTATACGTATACATATATCCACTCTTTTTTAGATTTCCTTCCCATTTAGGTCACCACAGATCACTGAGTAGAGTTCCCTGTGCTATACAGTATGTTCTCATTAGTTGTGTATTATACGTAGTAGTGTATATATTTCAATCCCAATCTCCCAATTTGTCCCACCCCTCCCTTTCTCCTTTGGAAACCATAAGTTTGTTCTCTACATCTGTGACTTTATTTCTCCTTTGCAAATAAGTTCATCTGTACCATTTTTCTAGATTCCACATATAAGCAATATTATACAATATTTGTTTTTTCTCCTCCTGACTTACTTCACTCTATATGACAGTCTCTAAGTCATCCATGTCTCTGTAAATGTCACAATTTCGTTCCTTTTTATGGCTGAGTAATATTCCATTGTGTATATGTACCACATCTCCTTTATCCATTCCTCTTTGATGGACATTTAGGTTGCTTCCATGTCCTGGCTATTGTAAATAGTGCTGCAGTGAACATCAAAATGGGTGCATGCATCCTTCTGAATTATGGTTTTCTCTGGATATATGCCCAGGAGTGGGATTGCTGGGTCATATGGTAGCTCTATTTTTAGTTTTTTAAGGACCCTCCATACTGTTCTCCATAGTGGCTGTAGCAATTTATCCCCACCAGCAGTGTAGAAGGGTTCCCTTTTCTCCACACCCTCTCCAGTATTTATTGTTTGTAGATTTTTTGATGGCCATTCTGACCCATGTGAGAAATAGTAAAGATATTAAGAGCACTGCCTGGGAAGTCAGAAAAAACAAAGTTCAATCTTGGGCTCCACCACTTGCTAGGTATTGTATATGTTATATTGTACAAGTTACTTAATCTCTCTGAGCCCAAGTTTCCTTATCTATAAAATGAGGAGTTTCCTCACAAGATAAAAAAAGAATGTATATAAAGAACTTTGCCTAGTTTGTGTCTCACAATATTGTTTTAGAAGGGTTAAATGTAGCGTGAATAGTATAGTAGTAATTGTTTTATCAGGTTGTCTTGAATCAAATGATGACCATTCTTCCCTTCATTATGATATAAAAACCATGCCAGGATAATTTTGATTTATTTCAATTCTAAGTATTATGATAGGATTTGGAACTCATCAAAAGCAATTTCTTGCTATTAGTTTCATTTCCTCAATACAGCTGTGTAGAGGAGAAGGAAGAAGACTCACTCTTTTCTTGTTTGTTTACCAATTTTTGGTTGATATGGAAATTTTCCTCTGAGCAGCTCAAGATGTGTCCTAACCAAAAATACCCTTTAATTTTGAAGAATTCATATTCATCACACAGAGCAGTTTAAAAAGTGAAAGGCAGCCATTGACTCTTGGACTTAAAATTAAAATGAAGCAAAGAAGAACTACAGAAACCAGGAGAGAGAAAAAAAAAGTAGAATTCTTTTCACCCACTTTTATATTATACCTAATTTTTGCCTACGGTTATAAAGTATTAATGCAGATTGTTCATGAGGCATGGGGGTCCTAGCAAAATGATTCTGAGGAAAAAAATAAGATGTTGGGATGTCCAAAGTGCTTATCCAGTTAGCAAAGTCTTTTTCTGTTTTTATTCTGTTTTGTTCTCCCCCTGAGGAAACCTGCTCAGGATTCCATGTATGGAGGTTGACTGAATACACCAATCTCGGTCCTAATCCTGAAAGCACTTGGTATTAGGATATCCATTAAATGACAGCAAGGTGTGGCAGTAGGAAGTGACTGACAGAATGCTAGGGAGATAAGTGGCTGTGGTGCTGTCCCTGGAGAATTAGCTGCATCCTACAGGCCAGAGGGCTTTAGGTTAGAAGTCTGGCTCTAAGAAAGTGGATTAACAAGTGGGCCATAGTTTCAGGGTGGGAAATCAGCTTGAAAGGAAAACCAGAGACTAGTCAGTATGGCAGATGGTTAGGGAGTATGTCTTGAGTCAGGGATGGGAGCAAGTTGAGATGCAGTGGATGTTCTGACTTCCCCTAACCATCATGCACTGTATCCCAGGTCCATTTGGCAGCTTTTGATGTGGAGAAGTAGGAAAGAAGCATGAGAATCCAGTAACACTTGGGACTGAGAATCAGGACCATTCTAATATGGTGGCAAACCTGAACTTGTTGGAAATGCTCATAGTACTGGCAGAATTAGAGGCAGAGGATTTCAGACAGGCACCAAATATCCGTAATGTTCTTGGTACGATGCAGAGCAACAACACTGAAAAAATACAGCATCTGACTTTAAGGATCCTACAATTTGGCAGAAGGGACACTCAACTCAAATAGATAACAGAGAACAAAAGAAGTCAGGATATGATTATCTGCCAAAATATAATAGGAACAGTAAAGGAGGTCAGAGCAGAGAGGGGGAAATGGGAACTTGCTTAGCAATAGCAAAGAGCACAGCACAATATCCTACTCTTGGTAATGTCAGATCATGTTGAAAAAATTGTACAAATAAATGAAATAATGTTAATCTCCAGTGAACCTCTTGCTAAAGCAGAAGTACAAATTCAGTCTCAGTTTTGTTCTCCATTTTCAATCCTACCAGCTTGGATTTTAAAATAATAAGATATTGAAAATGATATTAATTTAATATGCAGCAGAAACTCTGCTCAACCCTCAAATCAGAGGAGCAAAACTCCTAGAGGTGATTGACATCTGGGGTCACAGTCACGGATATTCCCAGATCAGTCAAGTTTTCTATGCAAATCAAGGGGGAAGGGAGAGAAAGTCTGAATCAGAGAGAACTTGTCCTATTTACAAGATGTTGAAGCTGCCCACCTCCACCTGACAGTTACCATGCATACCTTGAGCAGTTTTTCACATCTCATCATTTTTCGAGAGAAGACACACAGATATACATTTTTTTTAAAAAGTAAAAATTCTCATGTTTCAATTGGAAACTGATTCAAAACACTCCAAAACATTGTTCAGGCCCAACAACATATGTCTGTGGGTTGAATTTGGTTGGCAGTCTGCCGGTTTTCCACCTCTTCTTGAATTTATAGCTGTTCCGAAGAAAACAAGAGCAGGGTGTAATGATTAGAGAGAACTAGAATCCTCCAACTAACTTCTGTACACACAGTAAATCGTAATAAGTGTTTAGAGACTGACTAGCACATTGCTTTATGAAAAACCTCCATTTATCTGCAACTTTTTCATTTAGGTCCTTGTTTTGTTTGTCTGCCTTTCACGACTAGACTCAGTTTCCTTACTTGGAAGAACAAACTCTTCTGCTACCAACCCTCTTCAAAGCATTTTTTTAAACATTAAGATATGTCTCCAAAAGGTTAACTTTTCTAAATAATAGCAAGTATAGTAATCCTTAGTTTCCCTGATTTTCACAAAATCACAAGATATTGGATTCCGACCGGAACATCTACACTTTTAAAGGATGAATTGTTGTAGGGGAAATAAAAGAGAGTTTAGTATGTCTTAAATGGTGATAATAATAGTAACAACAATTTAAACATATGTGCACACATGCATACACACACATACATGTGTGAAATTCACAGTGCATGGAATGAGGAAATGTAGCCCAAGTGTGGTTGTATAACCCATTTTATCATATGTGTTATCTATTAATAGATGATTATAAGTTCCAGAAGTGGTCATGACAATGGATATAAATGATGTGGGAGGACAGACAGAAAAAGAATTACTGTTCAATAATTTTTTAATTAAAAAGGTAATCCTGATAGACATTTAAAAACTCTAACATTTATGAATTCCTTTTTTACTTCAATGTGTCCAAGACAAAATCCTATAGTTTGCTTTATGAGGAGCCTAAATTAAGATAGAAATTTAGCTACATTACTTCAAATTACAGTAACACTCAATTAACTGGAACCTAGTTCGATAATGCATATAACCATCTCTACCTCCTACTTCCTGGGGAGAGGCCTCTGAACTCTACTTTGAGGAGAGAGAAGCAAAACAGGACTTATTTAAGTGGGAAAATATCCCCCAAACAAACCCTGGGTTGAGGTTCCTAATAATACAGCTGAAGCTCTTTAAGAGACTATAGCATCATAAGAGCCTTTAGTTAACCAGTCTAGAAAGGACACAATTTAAGATGTATAATATACAGAACATATTGAAGTATCTTCAAAGACTAGGATTGGAAAAACTCAGTCAAAAACTTTTAATTTAAATAATGTGGACTGCTAAATATTTTTTTTGCTATTTTGACATTCTTGGCTTCATGAAAGAAAGCCTCACTTCCACAAAATTTCAGATTAAATTTGAAAACAACAGTATTTTGTGGAATCTGTTTTGTTCTCACACTAAACACCCTTTGATATTTAACAAGCAAGAGAACAGTTTTCCAAGTGTTCAAATTGACATTGTTTTACTCACACTTACTATGTTCATGATATAAACATTAAAAAAACAAACAAACCAAAAAAAACAACTTGCTGAAAGTTCTGCAATAGACCTAGATCGTTGGTGGTATGATACTACTGGGTTTTTCATTTATGTAAAATAATTCATTTTGCAGCAATAGTTAGGACTGGATGTATGTTCTGGATAGCTAAACATCATATTTTAATTAATCTCAAATAGGATACTCATAGTATTACTTTCACGTACCTATGTGTCTGTGTGTCAATTTTTATACTACCTACTTAGCTACCTGCTCACTTCTCTCCTCACTGTTCTCAACTGCGATCCACACCACTCCCCCAAACCACCAACATATTTCAAAGTGAGATTTACTTCCAGAAAACTTAATTAGAGCAAAAATATTAACAAATATGAACCTAGTATCAATGGGCTTTAAAAATAAGACACTGTAGTAATTGGTAACATTTTTAGGACAATGCAGATATGAAATAAAAAATAACTTTATATAATTCTATAGACTTGTTTCTCATCAAAGTTCAGTGTGCATTTGAATCACCAAGGGTGATGGCCAAACATGTCCTTTCTCAGGCTCCTCCTCAGTCTTGCTGAATGGAAATATCTTGGGAAGGTGCAGTTAAATCTGCATGTTTATGAAGCTACTCACACTGACCCTTGAGAATCATTGCTCTATAACTGTCTTCTTCCTCACTTCTAGAGATACCTTTTCATTTTCAACTGAAGTTGAGTTATTTGTGACCCTAACTCCCAGGAGAAATCTTAGCTTAATGCAGGTGATTTTTAACTAATTCTAGTGAAATGGAGTTCTGTGAGTTCAATAATAAATTATAACAAGTGATTATGGCTTTTAGTCTGCACTTGTGATACACAAATCAAGTGTGTTGCCCCCTTATTTACAAGTCCCAGTGCCTCAGCGAGTCCTTCCTCATTAGGCATTTGTTTTGTCCCTGACCACAACTTCCTCTGTTGGAAACCTGGTCATTCATTGCCTCATTCTCTTGCTAGGATGAAAGTCCTACCTCTCTACTGAGAGTCTCCCATGTGGGTAACTGAGCTAGCTCTGAACAGATACCCAGTGTTGAGAACTCTGACAGTAACAAACCTCCTGGTTGATAACAATCTGCAAATCTGAACTTCTGAGTATCGCTCCTCTCAGAATGGTTGTTTCTTCCCACCTGTTAGATAAATCTTTCTATTCAACTTGGATACCCAGTTGCCAGTATTTACCAAGACTGTAACCAGATATTTATGTAATTATTAGACAAAACCGCACCTACTGTCAATATTTGTGGATAGGAAAGCTCTCCAGTATCTGTTCACTCCAGATGGAGGGCCAGATCCTGGTCCTTTTTCACCTAGATAAATCACGAGAGATGACAAGTCCTTCTAATTAAAAAAAATACACACACACACACACACACACACACACACACACACATGAATTCTTTATATAGAAAGAACGTTTTCCTGCCTCACACCAAACACAATTATTTCCAGAAGGATCACAGTTCTAGAAAAAAGTTTAGGGACTTCCCTGATGGCGCAGTGGTTAAGAATCTGCCTGCCAATGCAGGGGACATGGGTTCGAGCCCTGGTCTGGGAAGATCCCACATGCCACGGAGTAACTAAGCCCGTGTACCACAACTACTGAGCCTGCTTTCTAGAGCCCGCGAGCCACATTGAGCCCACACGCTGCACCTACTGAATCCTGCGCACCTAGAGCCCGTGCTCCGCAGCAAGAGAAGCCACCGCAATGAGAAGCCTGCGCACTGCAGCGAAGAGTAGCCCCCGCTTGCCACAACTAGAGAAAGCCCACGCACAGCAACAAAGACCCAATGCAGCCAAAAATAAATATAAAACAAATAAATAAATCTTTTTTAAAAAGGTTTAAATAACAAAACTCTTTAGAGGAAAATATATGAATAGTCTTTGTAGCTTTGGATTAGGCAAGAATTTCTTAAGAGGACAAAAAAAGCACTAATTGTAAAAGGAGATAAATGATAAATTCGATATATTAAAGCTAAGAACCTCTACTAATGAACATATTACAGTAAGAGAGTAAAAAGCAACTTACAAATGAAAAAAAGGATCATTATTGCAACATATATATTAAAAGGAAACTTGTATCCAGAATATAAAAACAACTCCTACAAATCAGTAAGAAAAGCACAAACACCCTAATAGAAGAATTAGCAAAAGTTTTGCACAGGTGCTTCCAAAGAATATCACACAGCAATCAGCTACACAAATGAAAATTTGAGTAAAATAAGCCCAGCAATTAAAAAGTATATACTCTAAGTTTCCTTTTATATAAAGATCAAAAGTAGGCAAAACTAAGAAGACAGAATGTTGATTATCCTTGGTGGGGTGAGGAGGGTAGTGACCGGAAGGGAGCTTCAGAGGGCTTCTGGAGTGCTGATGATGTTGAGTTTCTTGATTTGGGTGTGGTTACAGGAGCGTGCATTCAGTTTGTGACAATTCATTGAACTTATATGCAAACACAATCGTATACATACACACACATAAACACAAAAACTATTTAAAATGTATTTTATGCATATATAATTGAGCAAGAGAGAAACCAATTTTTAAATGCATTTTAAAAGATATGCTGAAATGTTTTATCTTAATGGTGCTGTCATTGTCACAACAGTGGACTATATTACTGTCCCATTCTCAGACAGGTCCCTTTGGCACTGAAATACAATTCAGTCAATTCAGAGTTTGAAGACATGAGCATTAGGGAAAGACTAATTGGATACAATAACAAATTTGCTAAATAAAACAAATGTCATCCACATTTTCCTACTGTCAATTACTGACTCCCGTTAATTACTGTCAAACACTACGCAATATGCAGCTTCCTCATATTTTAACTTGGGCAGGCCAAGATGGAGATGGAGGGAACCTGGTGTATTGCAATCAATGTGTGATTAGATTTAATCTGCTTGGTAAAAGGGCTTTGCAACTGAGTCATGTACTTTAGGAAATAAATACTATAGAACATGAAATTGGAGGAAACAAGCAATCGCAAGTTGAAATGTATATTTGTGCACTTGATACTCTTCCAACAAAGATCAGAGAATGAGCCCTGTCCCAGAGGGTGAGACTGCTTGTTTTGCCAGTGTTTTTTAATTCTGTGGCTGCCGAACAACTTCTTCTACAGCTGATGTTTTCTCCTTAAGTGACATTTCATCATCCAGTGCCCTAAGATAGTCACCCTGTTTTCCCTTAATTGATACTTGTATGCAAGAGGCGGAAAATGGCTCAGCATTTCTTGCTATATTAGTTCAAAACTGACAGAGGAAACAGAGAAGAGATTGCACTACTTATGCCCCTTATGGTTTTCCTGTGTATCTAAGGAGATTGCCATTTCATAAAATTTCTTATGCTGCCTGAACATAATTACAATAATGCAGGCATTTTGTTCCTATTTGCTTTTCTATTTTTTACTGCTTACCTGATCACCAGAGGGAAATTCAGAAGCAGTTTCACTAATCTTAACTTTATTTTCTTTTATGCCCTTAATAAGATGTAATTGTACCCTTAGACCTCCCTTCCGTAAATGCTTCATTTTGTCATTCCGGTGAAGCCTTTACCTTTCTCTTCATTTGATTGGTAACAAGAAGCATTAAACATGTACCTGGAAGTTCAAAGTGAGGTTCCTGAAGTTTTTCCCCCAAGTCACGGGGTGCTCTTTTCATAAGATTAGTGTTTACAAATAGATGCTGTGATATTTATTCTAATTTAAAGTTAATTAAGAAGCATCCCATGAGAATGCTCCTGTTCATTGTGCAGCCTCAGTGGCTGGAGATCCATTCTGGGTCCTTTCCACCAAGTCTTTTGGAATGGGATTATGCCTTAAACAAAGGCATCAACATTTCCAGGGATCTATAAGAGCCCCCTTTTTTTTTTTTTAAGATTTTATTTTAGAATTTATTTATTTTATTTTATTTTTTATTTTTTGGCTGTGTTGGGTCTTTCTTGCTGCATGTGGGCTTTCTCTAGTTGCGGTGAGCAGGGGCTACTCTTCGTGTAGTGCGCGGGCTTCTCATTGCGGTGGCTTGTTGAGGAGCGCAGGCTCTAGGCACGCGGGCTTCAGTAGTTGCAGCATGTGGGCTCAGTAGTTGCAGCACACGGGCCGTAGAGCACAGGCTCAGTAGTTGTTGCTCATGGGCTCTAGAGCGCAGGCTCAGTAGTTGTGGAGCACGGGCTTAGTTGCTCCACGGCATGTGGGATCTCCCCGGACCAGGGATCAAACCCATGTCCCCTGCACTGGCAGGCAGATTCTCAACCACTGTGCCACCCAAGAGCCCACTTTTTTTAATAGAGCTGCAAGTTTCTCCTAATCCGGCCCTAATCAACTATCTCTCCCTAGGTTTCCCAACTAGCCACTCCCACTCTGTCATTTGTTGTGGATGTTCACTTTGCTTTTCCTGAAATCTTGTGATCTCAGCTTGCACTGCCCTTGATATCCCTTCTCTGCCTTTTGGATCCTATTTATCATACAACATCAAGTTCAATGTCACCTTCACCTGGAAATTGCCCTCAGTCCCATTCTCCATTGCACTCTTATCAGACTTCATTGTAAGCAAGCATGCTTATGTCTAACTCTACCCCAGAATTCTTAACAATTTTTGTAGAAACTGTGGGACCTAGCAAATCAGTTTCTCAGGGTAGAGGCTCAATAATTATTTGAAATATAAAACCAGTTGCTTTGCTCCCAGTAGGTTGGAGACTAATGGGCTAAGGTGCTCAGGGGATGAGAGGTAGCAACAAGATACCAAGGTGGCCTACCACACAGTTTTATTCTACTTAAAACATATTTTATATTTTACTTGTCATTTTTACCATTTAGGATACCCATATGCAATGACAATAACTGTATTACAATTTGTCCATGCAGATGATCTGCCAGACTTTGTCAGTAAATGCAGTCTATCACCCAGATTTCCTGATATATGTTAACTAAATGCAAAGCCTTATTATCACATTTCCTATATATAATACCTGCCAAAGTCAAAGACAGTGTTACCCAATGGGGTGGCTATGGTCAAATTCCTTTACTGTGATCATCCTTTCTCATTATATTTGACATTTTTGAAACTGAATTTTATTGTACTCTCTCCGCTTCTGAAAGTGGTCTGGGAAATTAGACTTAATAGAGATGTAGAAGCCACAGGGAAAAAAGAACAGGAGAGTGAACCGGGAAGAAAGTGAAATTAAAATGTTATTTTGGTAAATGGATGCTCTGGTGGAGACGGCAAACAATTGCAATGCAAGTTAATTACTGACCTGTCAGGCAAGTGTAGCACAGAGGTTGTACCACACGTTACTGGAGCTACCACTGCCACAAGTCATTTCCACAGGGGAACAAACAGACCGTGCTCTACCACAGATGAGTAGAAGACCTTTCCAGGGGACAGAAATGAGTTTCTGATATCATATTCATCTGTGGAGTTTCCACACACTCTTACTAGACCTGGAGAAGCAACTCATCTTACACATTCCGGAAAGGGATTGGGGTCATATTGCCACAGAGGGTTCGTGTGTGTTAAGGCAGAGAGGACCTTGGTGGTGACCAGACAGCTCACTGCCACACAGTGAAAACCCAGGCTAAGACCCATGGAATGGGAAAACACTGGGGCACACTCAGTGCTTATCTCTGAGACAGTTCTCCTCACAAAGTCTTTAGTGAGAATCCATGTCAGGCAAGAGAGTCCTTCTATTCAGAGAAAAAAATGTTAAGCACCTGAAGAAAGCTGAAACTCCAGGGAGATGTTCTCTATTGTTAGAACACAGAGCCCTGCTAAGTTGCAAGGTGGTCAAAAATGCAGTCATTTTTTAAAAATAAGAAATAAAGAAAAGGGTTATCTGAAATGGAAATATGGTATTGTTCATATTTTTGGAAATTTTGTATGATTTTCCAAGTATACTTTAATGTTGGCCTCAAAAGGTATGAAAAGCATTGCTTCTTTGCAGCCTCTAACTTATGAAATATCCATCGTTCATTGGCCCTTAGAACCGCTGGGCAGAGCAAGTTATACATATTCTTTTTAAAATAAGAACTAAATTAGGTCAAAGACATTCCTACTGATAATGCTTTCCTAAGCTATGTACTCTGGCATTACCTAGGTTCTATATTTGTTTTCCATTTCTATATTCTGCAAATATTTATTCAGTCTTTATTGTTTTGTCAGAAAGCACGGGGACATTTATAAATGATTAAATAGAAAGACTTACATGATCTATACTTAATATGGATGCACTTTGATCATTTTATCTACCTGATCTCTGTCAGATTTCCTTTGGAATTCTTGTTACCTTGTTTTTCCAGACACAGTTGCCACTTGACTTGGCGGTCTATGACTAAAGCAAGGATGTTTGGAGATGCAGGACTTGAGCTCTGTCCTGGGACTACTTTGAACAGGTTGTGGCACCTCGGGGAAGAGTCTGTATCCTTGAACTTCAATTTTCTCTGCTCTGTAGCATGTAGATAATATCATAGTGCCTATTCAGTTTCTACTAACTCAAATAATTCTTAATATTTTTTATTTTAATGTTGCTGATGGGAAAAAGATGTCAAAAATACACTTTCTACCTCAAAAGGGCAAGCTGCTGAGCCTTAGTGTAATTAACAGAGTGCAACAAATAATTGACAGAGCAGCTTTGAAATTTATGATTAGATGAAATATCACATTCATTCCTATTTGGGTATTTGCAGTGTGAGTGGGAGAATCAGGCCCAGAATATCACTGAGCCAAGTCTGTTGAGCAGAGCCAAAGTTTGTGTGGCTCTTATGAAGTGCATTCTCATCACTGTTTCCTGTTTTTAAAACAGTATTGAAAGTGGAACTAGTGTAACATCACAAGCTATTCTTGCTGTTCTCTTGGTACATACAAAATCAGGAAGTCTACAGAAATTGTGAAGCCAGTCTTAAGTGATTTACATTTCAACTTCTAACTCAGGGATATTTATTTGGAGAGTTTTGTAAAAATCAAATGGATATTTTAAACACATGCAAAATGAACGAATGTGTTGTCATTAGTCATTCACCATGCTTCTGTGTGCCTCCTGTAAGAATATAAATGCATACGTCATCAATGTTTTTTCTAATAGAATTTGGTAACAATGATGATGATGATGATGATTAGATGATATGTTATGAAAGAACAAGAGAAATACGGAATAAGCATGTAGATCACATGAAACTTAATATGACTTATAGTTAACAAAATGTTTCATGTTACGAAGTTGCATAGAAATAAGCATACAAAAGTATTATTGATTTTACAAGTTCTCTACCAAATCTAGAAAGTTAAGGGTCAATGAGAAATGAAAATACAGGTGGAACAACAGAATATGATTTCAAAACCCTATGTATATTCTTGGAATAATAACTCAGAAAGACTCACAGATTAGAGCTCTTCATTGCCTTTCTGAGTATATTCTGAAATTGATACTTATGTTCCTGGAATTATATTCACTCCCTGATGCTGGGAGCAAGTTATGATGGACCCTGGGGTTTGAGGGTTTCTCTCTTTTTTAAAAAAATATTTATTTATTTATTTAGCTGCCCGGGTCTTAGTTGCAGCATGGGAGATCTTTTAGTTGCAGCATGCAGGATCTTTAGTTGAGGCGTACAAACTCTTAGTTGCGGCATGTGGGATCTAGTTCCCTGACCAGGGATCGAACCCAGGCCCCCTGCGTTGGGCGCGCAGAAACCCTTGAGGGTTTCTTTTGACTCAGGGTTGGGAAGACTTTATATTGGAGTTTATTCCCCTAGAACCTTCTTTCATAAAGACTCAAAAACTAGAGCACCCTGGCAGGGCCATCATGTCCCACAACTCCAAGAGGCACCCTTTACTAGAATGCAATGCTAATATCCTATCCCTAGTCACAAATGCTACCTGCCTCTACTTTTACTTAAGATCACACACAAAGTAGAGTAATCAAAGGTTTTCTACTGTAAGATATTTTCCTACATAGCCGGAGGAGTTTCCAGTATGAGATTCAGGTAAATGATTCCCTGAGAGTTCATGGGAAGTCTGACTAATCATTTATGACAGTGTGTTAATTAGTTTAATCATTCCTCTCCCATATATACATCTAAGTGATTCACTGAGCAGATGGATGTAAGTAAAAAGATGTAAGTAAGGAAGAATGGATGATGGAATTTCAGATATGTTGACCCTGTAGATGAGATGGGGCCTAAGTAGGTGCTGCAGTGGGGGGCTTTGGCAGCCAAAACGTGAAAAGGATCATAGTGTGCACTGTAGAGGAAAACATGAGTATTAGGATGCAGGTGAGGAGAAAATGGGAAAGTTGGAGTGTAAAGAGAATGAACTGTAAGTGGGGTCCAAATACAACTTGCAAAATTGGCCTAAAACAGCCTTATCCACCAGCTATGAGAGGTTTCTAACAGGATGAATAAGAATAAATCATCTCTGAACCCACAAGTACGGCAGTTAGAAGTTTCACAGCCACCAACACAGCTGTCATTTCTGGCCATTAGATTTCCTTCCTCCTCTGTCCTCCCTCCTTCCTCAGTTCCTGCTTGGGGTGAGGGGGTCCTGCTTCCTTCTGTTTTGCACTCAACTCATCCATACAAGACATTTGTGTATTATGCCAAGGAAAGCCCTCTTCCCAAATTCTCTCCCTCAGAGTGTCTAGAATACCAGCCTCTTACAGCACTGGTGGGCTTAGAAAGGATTAGGCTCTCCGTTAACCCTTCAGCCCGATAAGAGGATAGAAAGATGATCAAACTCACCCACACTGAGGCTAAATGCCATTTTCTTCATGAAACCCAATGCTTACCTTTTCCTTGAATTTCCTTGGTACTATAGTTTTTCTTCATGACATATTTCAGTATCTACTCTATAATATCACAGTTATTTGCATACCTCTGCACTGCTGAGCCCCTTTCCCGAAATGCCCAACCTGCCCTGACTTAGCTCCAGCGTCAGCTGATCTTTTGTGGACTTTCTCTCTCCACACCTCCCAGTTCTACTGTGGTCTGATGTCATTGCTTCTCTCCCCACCTGGCACCACTCTATTCTCTTTTAATTATTGATTTGTTTCTTTATCACACTCACCAAACTACTGTAAAACAGTTGGTTGAAACAAACAAACAAAAACCAAAAACACAAAAAAGAGTTATCGCCAGCCTCTAATGTAGTGCCTTGTCACTCAGGAAAGTCTCAGTAAACGTTAAACAGATAATTTACTTTCTGTGGGTAGAAAGAGGTTTGTGTCATTTTCTGTATTCTTCTCAGAGCAACGTGGTGCTCTGCAAAATCAGAAACCACCAAATATTTGCAAACATGAGAATAACTATGAATAGTATCAAGTGAATGCCATTGATAGAACAAAATACAAAAAAAGCTGAATAAAGCGAAAAAATTGAGTGCAATAAATAGAGTATCAATAAAAAGTGAAGATGAGGTCAGTTGGGAAAAGAAGTGATGGCTAGAGGAGTGAGAAAAGAGAAATAACATTAACATTGGTAGGGGGAGAGATCAGCTTAAAAGAAAGATCTGAAGGAGGAAGATTTTGAAATTCTTTTCTGTAGACTGTCCTCGAGAAAACAGATGGGAAAGCCAGATAAGAGGCTTTTAAAATTAATCCAGCCTTTTGACAGTAACCCATCACCAGGCAAATTATGGGTTAATTGTCAAATCAATACAAGAATGCAAATGTTGATTTGACGCTGAAATTTGTTCAGAGTTTGAGAAACAACATGCCGTATAAACGGCACCTGGTGGGGCTATGTAAATACAGTGGCTTTATGCTCTTGGTCAGAAGAGAGTGGCGTTAGCCCGAGTATTTCTCTTACCAGTATTACAAACACACCACCTTAGAGTTTTGAATCTAATGAATAATTTGGAAGATCAAGCCTTCAATGTACTCCAAGGAGAACCCAAATTTTTTAGAAAAGATTTATATGTTTAATCATAGATCCCCTCAACCCTCACTCAAATCCTTGGGCATCAGATCATACCAAAGCATTTACATTGTTGCTAAAACTACCTAAAACTACTGAGCTCTGTAAATCTGCAGTAATACCTCTTGAGCTCCCAGACTTTTACACAACAGTATCAGAAGTGAAAAGGAGCCTACAGATCATAGCAATCCTTTTAGTTGCCCATGCCCCCTCACTATCATTTTTTTCCAGTGATGAAACAGAGGTCCACGGACTTGTTCAAGGTCACAAAGCTGGCCATTAGAAACAGTGCTGCACCAGAAGTCATCATAGGCTCTTTTTATGCAACCAGTCTGATTATAATGAATCCAAGACCTCCATTACAATCACGGTACCTAGATTCTCATTCTTTCATTCATTCTTACTTCATCCACTGAAATATACTCTGAAAAAAACTCATGCTTTTATTAGTAGCATC
The DNA here is from genome assembly GCF_951394435.1 of Stenella coeruleoalba. Lineage (NCBI taxonomy): Eukaryota > Metazoa > Chordata > Mammalia > Artiodactyla > Delphinidae > Stenella > Stenella coeruleoalba. The sequence continues at coordinate 41,583,223 of NC_137151.1, forward strand.
TTTATAAATATAAAAAATCCAGAGATTTGCTTTAGTTTGAAATAATGTCTCTTGGCTAAGAAAAATTGAAGGCCTCAATAATAAATAATACACAGAATAAAACCAAAAATGTTTATCCTGTACTGGGGTACGTGGAGAAATAACTATTTATACCATCTGCATGTGATTGCATTTACTTTTTTTTTTTTTTTTTTGCGGTACGCGGGCCTCTCACTGTTGTGGCCTCTCCCGTTGTGGAGCACAGGCTCCAGACGCGCAGGCTCAGCGGCCATGGCTCACGGACCCAGCCGCTCCGCGGCATGTGGGATCTTCCCAGACCGGGGCCCGAACCCGTGTCCCCTGCATCGGCAGGCGGACTCTCAACCACTGGGCCATCAGGGAAGCCCGATTGCATTTACTTTTCAAAACACATTTATATATAAAAAACCCTATCTTATTCTATTTAGATATAGAGGTAAGATCCCTTATGCATACATTAGTGGTCAGATTTGATACATTTTAAAGTCCTTCTTATTAATGTAGCTGTCATCATATTGCTGTGGAATAGTGGGGATAATATTTCTTTTATTCAAATTTTTATTTCAAATGTTGTCAAAAGAGCTCTTATTCTCAATTAGATAAGTTTTTAAAATATATCACTCATGTATGATTATGAAAATGAATATATTCAAAATAAATTAAAATAAAATAAGTAGCAAAATAAATTGGTTAAGGAATTCTTAATAAAACTGTCCTGTAAAAAGCTTTGTTAGATATAACTGAAGTACAATAAAGTGCAAGTGTTTAAAGTGTACAATTTGATCATTTTTAATATATGTATACTGCTATTAAACCATCACCACAATCAAGATAACAAACATATCCATCACCCCCAAAAGCTTCCTTGTATCCAGAGTCCACACTGTCCCTAGGCAATCACTAATCTGTTTTCTCTCATTTTATGTTAGTTTGCATTTTCAAAAATATTATGTAAGTGAAATCGTAAGTACTCAATGAGTACTTTTTTGGTGGAGGGCTTGATTTCTTTTACTCTGCACAATGAATTTACAATTCATCCATGTGGTTGCATGCGTTAGTAATCCATTCATTTTTATTGTTGAGCAATATTTCATTGTGTAGATAAACTAGAATTTGTCTATCTATTTATCTGTTGATGGACATCTGGGTCGGCAGTGGGGGGGGGGGGCGGATAAAATAAATACTCCTTCACTTCTTGCTGCCCACTGTCCATAAGAAAATTGTTAGTCACTCTGATCCTCATTTTTCTCCACTATAAAAATATGAGTTTAATGTCAATATCATAGAAACTTTGTAAGGATTAAACCAGCTCATTGCCTGGCACATAGTAAATACTCAATAAATATTAACTTCTTTTCTCACTCAATATCACTCAATTGCCTAACTGGTTTCAATTATGAGGAAACACTTTTCCTCCCGTTAAAATGCTTTTATTCTTTTCTAATCCTTTTAGTGTCCACTCAACTTGAACATTACCGTGATTCTAGCCCCGTTGTCTGTCCAATCAGGTAGAGGTACCAAAACAGTTGGCTCCTTAAAATATAATCCTTCTTTTGGATTATATTGGCTTCTATAACTGACTGGTGACATTTTTTTCTAATGTTGTACCCACGTGCCTAGGCTACCTATGAAATGTCTATATGGGTGAGACATAGAGAGGACACTCAGGCTAGAAGAGGGTCTGTTTCTAGAAGCTTTGAAGCTATATTTGCATTGCAAATATCCTATTTAAAAAGAGTAGATGTATTCATTTGAGGAACTCGTGGGGAGGAGCAGCTGAAAAGGATTATGGATTTGGGAAGCAACTAAAAGCCCTCCTGGTCCACCCACCCAATTTATTTCCTTTGTTTTCTTTTTCTGAATTATTGTTTTCTCACAGCGGCTCCTTTAAAATTTGCCCACACTGGATTTTCCTACCTGAATCAGACTCCTTCCATTAAAATAAATATAAATAAATAAATAGTGTCGATGTGCTGATTTTCTGTTTCTTCATAGTCTTCATAAATATTATATCCAACTAAGCTACTAAATCTAGTTCAGTTGGCAGATGGCAGTGGACAAAGGAATTTTAATTTTTCCCTGTGGATATTGCAAGTGGGGGTGGTGACTGGGACTCTGCACCATGCTAATGAGGCCAAGCCGACATATTTGATAGTCAATGGGACCAGCTTGCTTTCCTCCAATTTTACACACTTAAATTTGACCTTATTCACGGGGGTTTTTTGTTCACCAAGAAAGGCTGCTGGTGGTAATGTCTGGAGGTGGGTTGGGATGGGGTGGGTGATAGATCAAAGACATTGTGAATGAAAAGAGCATATACCCGGAAGATGCTTAGTTGGCAATATCATTTCTATATAAGGGAGACCATATCATATTGCCATTAGGAGTTCCTTAATCGAATTAAGAAACTACACAGAATTTGAGTGTGCTATCTATGAACTGAAATCCTCTGGCACGTATACAGTACCGTCGGAATACAGAGGTCCAATTGATAAAAGCACTACAAAGTAACTACCTTCTTCTTCACCAAAGAGGCGGAGACTATTTCATTTTTGTACTTTAATGATATATAAGGATATGCACTCCACCAGGAGTTTTTCATGGAAAAGTATATACTTAGAATAATATAATGCTTTTATATTTCATCAGGATAACATTGTAATATGCAGAAGTCTACAAATTCTGATACCTCTGTGGAAACACTGAATCCCACCCGCCAAGGCACTGGAGCTGTGCAAATGAGAATCAAAAATGCCAATAGCCACCACAGCAGGCTGAGCCAAAGTAAATCCATGATCCTCACCGATGTTGGGAAGGTCACTGAACCTGTAAGTCAAATACCACAAGTTCCCTGATATATAGAATTTTGTAAAAGAAGGGGGGAAAAAAAAGCTAATTAGCCTTGTTTTATTTGTTTTCCTAATGTGCATGAGAAAACTGTTTTTGTAATGCATTTTATCTTGCCTACTTATAGTCGTAATTATATCCCCAGTTGCAAGAGAAGAGCTGGGCTTAATCCAGAGTGATAAAGTGGATTTGGAGCTAGACTGAAGAGCACCTTTGACTCATTTTAAGGGCCTCCACTATCATGCTTCAGTGTCATAAAAATAATGAGGTTATGCTAGCATGTGGTGTTTGTACTTCCAAATACAGTACATCACTTTGAAAAGCCAGAGGCTAAAATTAGCTAAGAATAAACTGAGAAAAAAATCTTTTAAAAAAGTGAAAATCTCTTCCTTAAAATCTCCCAACAATATATGATATTGGAAATTACAATCTGATTTGGAATGAGCTTGAACAGTTGAAATGGTGTGGAGATTTAAGGTTTGGAGAGGAAGCCATTTTGTCTCCATAATGTGTCATTAGGAAGATTTGAAATAAAATAGTTACAGATGAACTCTATTGCCAGTTGTGTCCCTGCCCCTGCACGCATCCTGAGCCACTAAACACACTGATTGCAATGAGTCTCCTCTGGTTAATTTTCTTCCATAATGGTGGTAACTTGCAGCTGAGGCCATAGGATGTTACAAAATTATTTATGCAATGTTAGCCACTCTTTTGGACCCCGGATCTATTTTGTTTCTCACAGTGAGAGCAAGAGCAAGAAATAGGTTAGCTGGGGACAGGCTGTGAGTCCCAGTCACCCTGCAGTAACATGTGAGCTATTAATTGAGTGTTCTGTTAATATCATAGGGGCCTATGAAATATTCAGCTCCCTAACTGAGTTATTAAATGAGATCAACTTGCTGAGTAGCATGTTACCGATTATATTTATTCGCTGTTTTTCACTCGAATTTCAAGTGCAAAATTAACCCACAACGATCTCAGGAGCCTGAGAAATGTATGGTTTTAATCATCCCTTCTTCAGGTATTATAGACAAATTTAGCATGAGGAAGCCAGTGATTATATTTTGAAAGTGAGAAACATATCCCTAGTTAAGGTACTGAGAGATGCATTTTTTTTTCTTTATTTTCTCATTTAAAAGTATTATCTGCTGGGAGGCACAACACGGCCAGCCTGACTTGGCGTTGAAACCTGCTAAAACGTTCCTCAACCATGAACTTGAGACAATGGTTAGAGTAAATTATTGGAATCTCTATAATGTATTATCAGTAAGAACTGTACCTTTGGAAAAGTTTAAAAGTTAAGTATATTTAATGATGCCTAACATATTTTATTGGCTGTGTTTAACAAAAGGCACTATGCCGCAGTTGTTTTTGACAAGCATGAAAACATCACAGCATGAGACTGCAAAAGGAATTATGGAGAGAAATTACAAGTGATCCATCTCTCAATGAATTATCCACCTCAATAGCCCGCAGAACTCAGCTACCAATTAACACCTACTTTATTACATGTTGGGATGTACTTAATAACTTTCATGTGTTTATGCACTATTACCTTGACTGATGCCTCTTGTACAATTAGGCATAATTGGCATATCAATATGCAAAAGTTAAAAGGATTAACCCTCTTAAAACTAATGAGCATTTCTGTATCCAGCTGCTAAATGAGACAAAATTAGCATTTTTCACTTTTGGGCAGGATTTTATCATGCAGTTTCTCATTGTTGATATTACCTTGTTACATAACTTTAGTTTGGGCGGTTATATGCTGGACTGCTGGAGAATCAGAGTTTTCCAAAGTTAAATTAGCTATAATTATCCCAGCTTTTGTTTCCGCATTCTTAGCCTCGGCAATATGTATTCCTCGATAAGGAACAAAAATAAAAGTTACTTTTGGTTATGTGTGCTCGGTGCATAATTATATAAAAGGGGTATTTTAGTGAGGATATGTCATTTCACCGAGAAAACTTGGCTCAGAGATACTGTATTGAAAGCTTGCCATGGCACTAATTTTCTTTCTGTCTCAGTTCTTTTCATCTCTTTTTTTCCATGCACAATTTTCTGACTAGATACTGACAGAATGTAAAGTATTTTGGCATATTTATTCAAACAAGCCTGTTAAAGATATCTGCTCAAGCTAAACTAAGAACTTGATTTTTCAGAAGTTGGAGGTTGGGGTAAGGTCAAAGGGGGAGATTTTGAACTTAGGAGAAGTGGGAGGAAATGCACACTAAAAATGTGTGCACAAGTTCACATGTGGTATGGCTTGCTGTAACAGAGATACATTTAATCTGTACAGAAAAAAATTGAGTACTTAGAGACTATATATGTATTATGCATCCTATTTAATATATATGGCATATATATACTACTTGTCACTTGCATATCAATTCTACAAATCTAATATGGACTTATCAGAGTATATAATAACACAAAAATCTGGTATTACACATTTCCATGATTTCACTTATTCCAAAAACATGATACAAATATTCTAGGGTCAAATCAATTGTATAATTTTGTCATTAATTCATAAAGTCCTCTTAAAATTTTGCTTAATTAAAAATATGTTAATATGACTGTGAACTCAGAACACAATATAAAATTCTCCTATACATGTCATAAGAGCCTGTATTCTTGGTATCTTAAATCGAGGAGTATTTTGAAATGCCAATATAAACATTTATTCTACCCTAAGCTGTGCAAACACAGGTGAATTTACTTGTTGAATTAAAAGTTTTGATTGCCTAAGTGCTGCAGGGAAGCATTCCAGTAAAACAGGTATCAATACTCCATTAGTATTTTATTGGTGGCATGCATCATTTTCTTTAAACACCAAACAATCATTTTTATGTGGTTCATAAGATCAATGCCTTTTCAAAATTCAGAGGCCACTTTGCTTTCTAAGAAATGTTGGAGAGGTGGGAAATTTGGACATCTAATGACATGGTTAGTAAGAAAATTGCGTATCTGTGAGAGCCATCTGGAGACCTTCATTTGGTGGGGAGGGAGCGCTCTTTGGTCTCAGTGATTTGTTGTCTCACCCGGAGCATTGGAGTGAGACCTCTTAAAGGTGGACTGCTGATTTACCTGAATGTGCTAAACACAGAAGCAGAAGGCTTAGTGAACGTAAATGGGGGCAAGTAAAGTGTGCCTCTTTAAGGGCTAAAAAGGCTAATGTGCAATCCAGCAAATAGCTAATGCAAAAGGTTTAATGTGGCTTTGATGTTATTTATAAGAGGGATGCCCAGCCTACTAGACAGTTTGAAAATAGGTATTAATGAAGAGTTTAAATAGCCCAAGTCAGGAAACTGCAGACATAGGATTTGCAGGCAGGAGTAGTTCCGGCATTTAATACTGGTGTCTTAAGCAGCAACATGTATGAATATTCACCATTTCCATCTTGTAAACCCTGCAGAAGTGCCTCACTCCATTCCATAGCCATCATGGACAGGGAAATATTTCTTTTAATTAGTGTTCAGATAAAGACTTAGGTCAAGCCATTCCTAAACATTAACATACAAGACTCCTTGTGCTTCTCTTAACATACAGCGTTCCTTCATTTTTCTTTTTAATATATTATAAGGAAAAAGAGGAAACAATTTTCCTTTGTTTCTTACTTCTGTGATTTTAGGATACTTGCCAAAGTTGTGGCTAGCTAAAAAGGCAGACATAAAAATTGCTACTAAAAATATAAGCCTTCTGTTTAGCAGAGATTTTGAGAAATATTATGAGGCTGTAGGACTTGTCCATGTTTACTTCAAATCAAGCTTATAGATAGGTTTGAGGCTTTGTTTGTATAAATTGTCCTGAAGTGGATCCTGATATTTAATTAAAATGACACTAAATCACATTGAATTGATAAGACTTGGCATCTCAAACAAAGGTAATTGCCCGTATTGGTTTTATACAAAAATAGCGCTGCTTGGAAAATGTGCAGCCAACACAGACTGTCAACTCCATTTATAGATCAATATGTGAAAACCATTGATCAGGCAGGCATGTATAACAGTAACACTTTGCATTTATTTGTTGTTTTTATACCACATTAAGGCTTACAGGATTATAGGCTTCCTAAATATTTTGACTTCCTCATAAATATATGATCTGTTGAATGTTAATTAAATGAGAGTCTGCAGCCATCTCTAAAATTGTTTTTAGTTTGATGATTTCCTTTTATTGCTGTGGATCGTATGATCTGAAAATGGATTAGTTTCCTTCTGCATAAAGATTATTAAAGCCTTAATGTGTCCTATTTAGTGTAAGATGTGGCTGCCTTTTTGCTTTGAAAAATATAGATACAGACAATTATTTTTCTCTTAGCGAGTGGCTGATCTCTTTTTATTAACTGGACATTCTCAGAGCTCAGGGTGGAATTATTTCCTGACATAGTTTGCACACTCTGTAGATAACGGGTCTTCTTGATTTTTCCTGATAGAATTTGTTTTCTTTCTTTTCTTTTTATCTAGTTCTGTAGTACAGGCATCTGATCAAACATTATGTAGAAAATAAACTCATCACCTCAATTAAATTCTAGACACACACATATAATTTGAATTCTATTTTTCTGATTCAAGAACAAGCCTTATGAACTGTTCTTATACACTGCATTCTACAGTTAAATCTTTCTTATCTCATCAGTGTAAGGACAGTGTTTTGTTCCTAATCTTTATTGGACTATTGTGGATGACATTTGTAAGCCATTTTGGTTTATAAGGAAAAGCTGGAGGACAGTGGAGTCAGACTCTCCATAGATCCAAACCTCAGATATGACTACTAAATAATGTGTCTTCCACTGCAATTTTCTCTGCCACTGAGAGGTCAATTTTGTTGAGAAATCTTTTTATATCCTCTATATACATTAGGAGTACTGCTTTCAAGACAATACTTGGTTTTATATATGATATTAAAACAATAATAAAAGAAACAAGATTTCAGAAATAGAAAAAAAAAGAAAAAAGAAATCATGAAATTCAAGGGTTAGCTAAGGTAACCAGTCTGCTGTAAAGCAGAAGAAAATGTTTATTTAGCTAGATTTTTGACTTTTAAATAAAATGCCCTGGGGTGGGAGGGAGGAAAGAAGAATAAAAGAACACTAGAGATTTCTTTCCTTGTCCTTGCAGTCCCATGTCATCTCATGCTGTGAAAATCTTTAACTCTGTTTACCAAGCACAAATTGGACTTGCCAAATGTTCAGGAAGTTTTCATTGACAGTGTAGAGTCTGTACTTCAAAGAATGAGCTGGGGCTCTTGAGTTCACGTTTGTGGTTGCATCGTTTCCATTTTAACTTGAGCATAGCTAAATTTGTTTATAATCTCCTACTGATTGAACATGGCGCTGAATGTACATGAGATACATTTTTTTTTTTTTACTTTAGTCCTCTGATTACTAATTTGAATCCAAAACTCTAACCTTGTTAGCATCTGGACTTATTTCCATAATAACAACCCCTTCAGAACCTACAAAGTAATGAATAATTGACAACAAATGAAATGTTTTGATAGTTGTCGGCACAAAGCATGTTTAATGTTTTGTGTTGCTTCCTAGCTAATTATGTAGATGACACATTTGTCAGACCTTGACTGCCATTAGAAACGTGTTTCCAGAGGGGAGAAAAACAGGCTATTCATAGAGTAATTAACTAGAATGCTCAATGACCTGTGAGAGATTCAAATCGCTGCCAGTTCAGACATTGTTTTGTTACAGAAGCAGAGGGGTAATTAAAATTCCAAATTACAGTCCTATGATGGAGCATTTGTTTGTTGACAGTATACTCTTACTCTAGTTTGTTAATTCTTTTTAAAATTGCTTCTAATCCATTTTATAGCTTTAGGAGTTCCGTCTTTGAATTTACTGACAACTAATATTATGGTAAATTGTACTTCAAAGGAGTACTGCCTTCCTCACAGTTTCAAGGGAGCACAAGGTGGGTGGGATAAAAATAGCTCCTTCCCTAAACTGACATATCAGGTGCTGTCAGTGGGAATGCCACTAAAGTGTAACGTCTTGTTAAATACTGTGTTTCCTTTTCTGTATTAGGGGAAAATGTCCTGGCAGAAAATACAGAGATTAAAAAGGAAAGCAACCATGAACATCTAAAAAGGAGGAAAAAAACTCATCTCCCAACAAGAAATGATTGATTAAGGTGTTCTGTTAAACAAGGAGGAAGGGAGAGGAGTTAGGGCTGAGGATGATTTGGGGAATGTGTTGAGTTCAATGCAGAAGATGCAGCAGTCTGTAGGAAGGCTCTCATGGATCAGTCAAAAAAGGGCGTTTTTGCAGCAGTACCTTCCATATCAGGTCAATAACTGTAGGATAACGGGTATCATGCATGAATTTTTTCAAGGCATTATTGGCATAGTTTACAAATCTGGAAGGCCAACATAGTCTAAAAAATTCAGCTCAAGAGAAATATGTATTCAGGTTGCTGAAAGTGAGAACATAGTTTTATTAAAAAGATCTGACAGAAGTCACACGGTATTTGATGCAGGCGAGCTGACAGAGGCATCCAGTGAGCGTTGATTATCCCGAAGTCACTGTCAGCTAGGATTGATTTTCACTTTCTCCGTTTATGTAACAGTTCCTGTAATACAGCTGACCCCGAATCATGTTACCTTGTCATTTCTCTGCATGGATCAAGAAGAGATGAGCTGAAAATAGCTAGACACTGACCTTGAACTTGCCAGAAAAGTGAGAAGTGACAGTGGGGTTTTTCTGTAGTAGTGTACAAAGATTAAGGCGAACTGTTCCTCTGTTGAGTTCACTGTAGCAGCACAAGGGGGCAGAGCAGTACTAGAGATTACAGGTAAAATAGATTCTGCACCAGCATGTAAAGGCTCTGAAATACCGAGTTGAGCCAGAGGTCTCATTTTTACGTCTTAGTGTAGACATAAAGGAGAATTACTGATGAATCAAAATCTTGGGTCCCCTGATGTTCATAATCAGTAATCTAAAAGTGTACATTCTAATTAAAAAGAGGTTACCTAATACTCTGTGTGGCAGCAGCTATGCTTTTCCACTAAGTTATTTGCAGCATCTCTTATTTAATTCATATAATACTCTTCACCCTTAAAATAAGTTAGTCACTTAGAACCATAGTCACTATTATTGTGAGGGTTTTATGGCAAATTCCTAAGGTAATATGTGTCATTTAAGGTACAATTGTATCAGAAGCTGGGAACAGTCTTTTTATACTATTAAGTATCAAAACCCCCAAATTAAAATTGGGCAGTGTTATATGTTGATGTACATGCACAGAAAGGTAAAATGCAAGCTGGTAAATAATATTTGCCATTTGATTTACGTTTTTCTATACCTTGTACATTTTCCCACCTTAATACTTGCCTCAGTTTTCAAACATTTCCTTTAATAGATCATCACTATAACCTTGATTAATCTAAAACACAGTATGTTGAACATTGTCCTTTGATTGCTAGCACTTAGTTAAGCTAAGTCATTGTTTTACTGCTGCAGAATGTTTCTTATAAATGACACTCCAGGAACTTGCCAAGTGAAGCAGAGAACTGAAGCAGGTTGAGAAACAAGAAGAAACACTGACTTGATTATCCCCTAGGCTGTAAGTGCCTTATGAAATGGCAAAATAGCATCTTTGCATGCGTGATGGCACAATAACATTGCAAACCTCTACAGAAACAAGATCCTTTCTTGCATCTAGTGGATTCTTTCTGTGTGTGTGTGTGTGTAAATAAACACACGTATCTATTATACATATATAAAAATACAGTATATATATATATACACACAAATGCATATATACATCTTTCACTTCAGAGTGAGAGAGATATGTATATAATATTTATATATTTGAGATTATTTTTATATTCTATAAAAAATAGCCACCTACATATAGTTACGAGCTGAAATATCAAGATTGCTTCAATACTCTTCTTCCCATAGATTTAATTCAGGACAGACAATGTTAAGATCTGAGAAATAAGTCGAATTCCAGTATGTTTCAAGGATGGAATAAGTAGGAGATCATTTGGTTCCCAGAAATGAGGTTGAAAATATTCAGAATAACTATGTCATCACAGAAATCTATGGTACCTAGTTTTTGGCCTCACATGGAAGAGGATAGCTTGTGCTGTTGGAGCATAAGTCCCCCAGTGTAGGTTGTGATGTGTGTGTGTGTGTGTGTGTGTGTGTGTGTGTGTGTGTGTAGGAGGGATGGGGATAGGGTGAATTTATAGTTACAAAATTGGTGTGTCTAAAGCTGGTGTCTTTGAAGGCAATCCTGAGGGACAGTTGCTTTCCTTTAGAGTCACACATCTACTTTGCATTCCTGCTCCTCAGGCTGTGCAGAAGACCTCTTGTGTGCCCTCTCCCAGGTGGTAGGAAACCCATCCCTAAATGGTTGATTAGCTTCTGCTTCTGAGGTCAAGGCAGACATAAAGGTGTTGGCTGCTAAAACACATCCCCAGAGTTGTCATTCCCCCTCCTTTCGGTGTGTAAGGCTTTTAATAAGGGACTTTAGTCCCTCATATGTTCAGATTCAGTTTATTGTTACCATCTGTTTAATTACCCTCTCAGGTTCGTGTTGGGAAGCATGAAACTATTTTATTCAGCCTTTGAATCTCTGTGTTCCTAAAGAGATGTGGGTAAAGTACATGTCAGTTTTCAAAGAGCATATTAAAAACTGATAAGCAGAACCATCTCTAAACAATACCATGTAACAAAAAGGCATTTTTTTATACGTTAATGCATGTTGCAAGTAATTAGCAAATGTACAGCGATGTGGCACTTTCTCCCAGAAATGATGCCATCTTCTTTATGCGCAATCTCACATGCTTCTCCGTTTAGGTGATGGATTTTTGATTCCCATTCACTTCCAATGCACTGGCAGTATGTTTATTGAGGAAGAGATACGGGATTTGAGTTGTAACAGAATGTATGGTTGTCATATGTCAAGCAAGTTTAAGGATATGCTAAAATGAGAGATAAATCATATGCTCCAAAAATGAGGATAGACTCTTTGGGGAAGGTGAGAAACACAGAGGAAGTTCAGTTACTTTATTCTTTCTCCTCTTCCTCCTCTACCTCATTTTTATTATTTCATTCCATTCTTTTTTTTTTTTTTTTTTTTTTCTGGAGAGGCACCAGCATGTTGTTTCTGGTGGCCACTGTAGTCACCATGATATGATGCGTTTTTCCACATGTAAATTCCTTTGATAAAATTAAACTGGCTGACACAGACCTCTCACTCATTTATATCCAAATTATTTTATATACCAGCATTTGGGTGACATAAAACATAACATAAAGTGAAACAAAGCCAAATTCTGGTGTTTAAGTATCAAAATGTTGTAGAGGTCTGGCTTTGAAAACCAGAAGGAAATAAATCAGGTGATTATACTTACTAAATAAAAAAGAAAATGCCAAATGTTTACTAATGTTTCATATTTACTTATCCCTGAGGAGGTGATTTCAATAAGTGGTTTTTTTCCTGAGATTCCAAGATATCCGATTAATAATGTGTTTGAAAATGTCCAGAAGTGGTAGTCTTGTTTTTATGTGAGTGCCCTTCCACAATACCATAAACACAAACGACCATGGTACTGTTGTTTTTTTTTTTAATCCCTTCATGAAGAAACCAGTGCTGTTCTTGCCTCATAATCTTATATTATTTCTATGGAGGAGGAGGAATAGTGATGACACTAACTTTCCTCCACTACTTTTGGACACCTGACCTGCTTTCTTTCCCACAGGGTAAAAGGAAGCTGCAGTCTTCGTATTCCCAATGAGAAGGGACATGTGTCTCCTTGCATTGAATTGTCTTAGATCATATCATGTAGCACAAAGTGACCCAACATAGGAAGACAGGAAAACAAAGTGACAGTTTTGTTTGCTCAAATATAAACACCAACATCAAAACATGGGGGCAAATCCTAGAGTCCCACTGCCAGATCACAGGAATTAAATAGCAAGAGCTGATATTCTGTACTTAGATAAAATGAGTAGTCTATAATCAAGGAGTAGTCTATAATCAGCAGGGAAAGGATAATGAATAAATAAGCTTAGCTCAGGTTAGACAAAATGAGTGTAACTACTACTCTTAATATCCATGAGAAAGTTAATCTGGCTGATACTTGATAATATATCACCCACTGTGGTCTTACCTATTGATCATAGCCTGACAGTGGGTAACATTTCATGGCAACTTCCTTTTTTACCATGAATTATTGACAGTATTAATGCCAATAACACATGATCAAATAGACAGGAAAGAAGTTTACATTCCTGGATGTGCTATCTTTAACCTCCATGCTTTTAATATCATCGTTTAAAAAAAAGAAAAAAGAAAGAGAGAAAGAAAGACATTTTCTTTCTTGTCTTGAAATTACCAATGAATAAGATTTTGCTGTCACACAGATTATTAATTTGATATCTTTATAATTCTCATCTATAACACATTTTGGATAATAAAGCCCTAAATATAAGGGAACATTATAATTGTTATTTTTATCCTGGCATCCTCAGTCTTATGTAACAAAAATCCTAGAGAATGTTACTCTAATAGTGTGTCCTGAGGTTCCTGCATTAATAATTTCCAGCTCACGGAGTTGTCATCCTCCCAACCCATTAAGAGTCCCCAGACTGAAAAGTGGGTGAGCAGGTCAACTACTTTCATCCATTCATTCATTAGTCCATTCTTTTATTCATTTGGAAGACATTTACTAGCACCTACTGTATGTCAGAGACTGCGTTGAAACCTGGGTACGCAAAACAGAAAGGTTCTCTGTCCTCTTGGAGTTTACATTCTGGTGAGGTAGAATCATTATCATGGGATTGCCCAGGCTCAGCCTGTTTGCTTCCTAGATGTCATCATGGTCACCACCAGCTCCTTCTTATTCTCAGTACTGGTACTAGCATCATATACCTTACATTTTGTCAAAAACATTATACACAGTGTTTAAAATTGACCTGTGAAATAAGAGACCTTCACTGTCTCTTCCTGTAGACACATTTCTGTGGGTTGTAAATCTCAAACAAGACTTTTTTTAAAATTTGAAATTGTGGAACTCCCACCTGATTTTAGCCTACTTTAAACTCTCTGTAGCACACTTTAGCAGACCTATTTCCTATGTCTTTTTTCCTTTGGCAAACACAAGTTATTAGAGTACTTTTTTTTGGTAATAAATCAAGGTGCAAGTATTCTCAACTGGTTAAATTTATAATGCCATTTTTATTCATTACCCATTCTTATTCCCTCTTCCTTAGTCTTCAAAAACTTATCATAAATGTTTAACTGGAGTAGTTGAAATAATAATTTTTATGAATACAAATTAAAATGTTAGTATGTATACTTGACATCTAGGGCTGTTTATGCTTTCAACAGGAAAATTGAATAAAGACCCAATTTAGACTTTCACAGAGCATTCAGAATTTTCACCAAGTTCTTGACTTTTAAACATTTTTTTATTATGATCTTTGCTGATTATCTGGCTGAACGTTGTCCTCCAAGTACCCATGATTTGTGAAATTTTGGGGGGTTGATCATGGAAGGAATGATTTAATTTACACACCCACCTAAGTAGTCCCTATCATTAGTGTTATCCTCATCTATTTAAGAGGAGCATGCTATCATAGTCCTTAAGACACATTGCCGACTATGACACTAATACGCTCCTCCTACACAGAAGCAAAGATCAGAGAGCATAGGCTCAGTTGGCAGTATGAGCTATTTCCAGGTTTATTCTATTCAGGAAAAAAAAGAAAGGAAAAAAATGTTTTGAAGGATAATTTCTTCAAATTGCATAGACAAACTAGGGTCAAAATACAGTAATATCCAGGTTTTGAAATAAGCCAATCAGTTGACCAGTTTAAAGACTTAGCTCTACCTAAAGCAAGGCGATTCTTAGGTATTTCCGAATAGAGGCATATCTCCCTTTATTGCACTTCATTTTATTTCACTTCACAGATATTGCGCTTTTTTTTTTTTTTTTTTTTTTTAACAAATTGAAAGTTTGTGACAACATTGAGTTCAGCAAATTGGTGCAGTTTTACCAAGAGCATTCGCTCATTTCGTGTCTCTCTGTCACCTTTTGGTAATTCTCATGATATTTCAGAATTTTTCATTATAATTATATTTGTTATGGTGATCTGTGATCAGTGATCTTTGATGTTACTATTGTAATTATTTTGGCATTTTTTAAAAATAAAGTATTTTTTAATTAAGGTATGTACTTCTTTAGACATAATGCTATTGCACACATAATAGACTACAGTATAGTGTAAACATAACTTTTATATGCACTGGAAACCAAAACATTTGTGTGACTAGCTTTATTGTGATATTAGCTTTTTTGCAGTGGTCTGGAACCGTACCTGCAATGTCTCCAAAGTATGCCTGCACTTGATCATGCACAAAATAGTTTCTATCGAGACTTCATAGTTTCTTATTTCTCTAATGTGTGCATAATTGGACAGCAGTCTTGCTATGAGAATGGACAAGGAAACCCAGACTAGATCCTGGATGCATTAAAGAGAACTGTTTTACACCTTTTGACTGTCAGTCTGAGCTTCTCTCCACTCATGTTGACCTTTACAATTCTGAGATCCCCACCTGCTGCCTGACTGCTTAGCTGAAACCAATCTTGAAAGATCTGTGCTTTCCAAGATCACAAACGTGTACCTAGAACTCTGATAGCTTCCTTTTACCTATGCTTCAAGGATTTGTTTAGGGACAATATTGATTTCATATATACTAGTGACAAGAGGCTAATAGTCTAAAGCAGAGGTCACAGACAAGTGGATGACCCAATTTTGCGCATAGGTATTTTTTATTTAGGATGGTGTTTTTAAAATTTTGACTTTGAAAGCCTTTAGTTGGAGTAGCGGTGTCTTCATCAACTTATGCTACCTGCTTGGCCCTGAAGATATTTCAGCTTGTAATCTTAGAGTTATTTCAGTGACTGACTATTTAGAATTGAGAACATAATGTGGCAAGTCAGAAGATGACAACTGTTAGTTATCAATTTGAGAATTTAGAAGATGACAATTGTTAGTCATACATTTGGAAATGTAGTCTCTACCACATTTCACTGAGAGTGTGAAAACATTCTGTTATATAGCTAAATATGAATTTTCTTATTCAGATTTTTTCACTTGGGATTAATTTCAATTTTAGACTCTTACATTATTATAAATTAACAAACAACTTGCTACCTTTTAGACAACACTAAAAGATAACTGTGATTATCTATGCAGATAGTGTTTTCTTGTCACTAAGTTATAAATATTCTGTTTATTCTGATTTATCTATGATTTAACTTTTGTGGGTTTTGTTAAATATTTCTGAAAGCTTGATGATAAGCTGCCTTGTATTTAAGTGAAGCAGTGCACTTCTAAATATTATAAAAAAGAATCACACCAGGCCCTTAGAAATGAGAAATGATGCTATCTGACAGTTCACAATATTATACAAAATTTAAATCAATTCAGATTTGACTAGTCATCTTATCTTTTACTTTATCTTATCTTTTACATCGTATCATTTACTTTACATTTTTACTAATTAAAGTTAATTTGAAGACTATTAAACTTCGTTAGAATTTTTATATCTTTTTCAATTGATACGTGACATCCCATAAAAAATGAAACACACAAAAAAATGAACTCCACAAACAGTCTCAACACAGCTCCTTATAGCCAGAATTTCTTTTTCTGGAGCATTGGCTTTACCAAGTCAGAAGCTGTGTGCCTTTGTGGAGAGAAGATAGGGTCATATAAGGAAGAGAAAAGCTCCTTTAAAACAAAGATCAAAGGGCTCTCAGAGATCTCTAGAGTTGCATCTTGCATGCTGAATCCAACCTAAAGATGTGTTTTGCCTGGTCCAGTTTCCTTCTTGTTTTTTAATTGAGCTGACATTTTAACATTGTGACCTTTCACAAGAATTTGTATATGTGACACATCTCAAAATATCAGAAATTCTGGCATCAAAGGGCTGGCTCCCCAAAGAGCAGGCAATAACCAGCTAAAGGTAAATAGATGTTGCCCTGTCTAGATGGGGCAAGTGACCTCTAGTTCACAGCATTCAAACCAGTTCCCCTTCACTGGATCCTGTTACTTACCTGACATTTGAGTTGGCAATGTCAGCTTTAGCATATCTATTCCAACCTTCTTTAAATGCCCACTAAGGTTCAAAAAGAAGCTGTGTTATCATTCAAGTAACTGCAAAACTCATGTTTCCATTGAATGTAACTTTTCTAAGTTGCCTCTTCTAGGTGGGAATAAGGTTTGGAAATAGGAAGAAAGAGTTCATTTATGTACTGTGGTGGTTATTTACATAAATGAAACTTTGGAAAACTTGATCCTCTGCTGATTCCCAGAGACACTAATTAGTGCCCCTGTGGCACACAAATCTCCAATGACAAATCAAAGATTCAGTCATGGGGAGATGTGGCAAGTCTCTGTCCCTGAAGTGGTCCCTCCAGGTTCAGTCAGAACTGTCAGGGCAAGTGTCATACAGAGGTTGTAATGTTCTCGTTTGTTTAGTTGTGAGTTTGGTACATGTTCAGTATTTTGACCAGTAACATTTGACTCTAGCCAGAATTAGAATTATTTTAGGCAGTGTAAATCAAGTGTAAATCATCCCCTCAAGCACATCTGCATGATGGTTACCTTCAAAGTACTTTGCCACTTCATGGAAGCAAATAGGAGTGTGGTGATTATAAACATGAGCCAGTGCTGAGCAGACCTGGGAGAAAACCCTGGCTCTGTCACTTACTTACTATGTTACTTTGGGCAAATTTCTTTTATTTATTTATATATATATATATATATATATATATATATATATATATATATATTTATTTATTTATTTATTTTATTTATTTATCTTCTCTTCATTTTTTTGGCTGCGTCGGGTCTAAGTTGAGGCACACGGGATCCTCATTGAGGCATGTGGGATCTTTCATTGTGGCACGGGCTTCTCTCTAATTGTGGCGTGCAGGTTTTCTCTCTCTAGTTGTGGCACATGGGCTACAGGGTGCATGGGCTCAGCAGTTGTGGCATGCGGGCTTAGTTGCCCTGTGGCATGTGGGATTTTAGTTCCCCGACCAGGGATCGAACCCGTGTCCCCTGCATTGGAAGGCAGATTCTTTACCACTGGACCACCAGGGAAGTCCCCTGGGCAGATTTCTTGATGGTTTGGGGGCTTCCTATCCACAATTTTAAATGAATATAAAAATATCAGTTACCTATAGACTGATGAGAATTTAAGAAGATAATGTATATTAAAGTGCTAAGTATGATACCTGGGTACATAAGAAGTATTCAAAAATTGTAGAAAATCACTGTTATAATCATGCCACTCATTTGAATAAGGTTCTACAGACCTGGCTCTGTAGCTTTGAACTTCCCTGTGGGCCCCTCTGCCATTTGACCAACACCTTTCAGCAAAGTTGTTCCAGTACTTACCTGTATTCTGAAACATTTTGATTCAACTACCTTGAACTCTTACTCAACCTATTCTTGATTTCTTTAAGCTTTTAATTCTTAGACAAATATTTTCTGATATCTGATACTGTTTTTACAATGCGTTAATGCCTGCCAGCTTCCATCCTCAGCTAAGACCAGAGTTAGCTCTTAAGTTACAGTAATACAAATGTTTGCCATTTGGGGGCGTCCACGATGTACATGGCACTGTGCTAAGTGCTGTAACAAAGAAGACTTGATTAAAGCCTCACACCAAAAAATAAGTGATGGAACTGAGACTTGACTCCAAGGATGACTGATACCAAAGCCCAAGCTCTGGCTATTCTGAGCCACAGTCAGTATTATAGCTCCTAAGCCCTGAAACCCTGCCCTGCTATAGACTCCATGGTGACACTGTGCTGTGTTCAACCTGGCCCGCAGAAACAGTGGGAAGCAGTTATACATTCTCTTTTTATGCCAGTTAAAATTCTATTCAACTTTAAAGAATGAATTAAAGCTCAATCTCCTACACAACAGTTTCTCAACTGGCTTTTCCCTCATCTGAACTCCAATAGCAATTATTCATTTGATGAATTATATAACTTTTTATTATGCACAGCTTTAGTGTATTTCTCTATGTTTTATTTTGAAAATTTATTACCCTTAATTATTATTGTTCAACTTTTTGTATTTTCCTATTATATATCTCCTACTAATGTGAAAACTCCTAAAAGTCAGATATCATGCCAAACCTCAACTGAACCTGACTGAAAGTGAGCATTTAGTATTTTTAAAAAATTTAAAGTACTTATAAGAAGTTTAAAATAGTATATGGCTAGTAACATCTAACGATATCTCTTCTATTTTCTGAATAAAACATCTCTGTAACAAAAATGTATAATTTTTATCTGTACAACAGGAGTAAGAAAAAATTAGAATCTAGGTATATCTCATACTATAAAAATAAAGAAGCTGAATTGAGAGCAGGAAAACCCCAACAGTCCATCTATGTTTCTAATCATGAACAGTGAATTCATCATTCCATCCACTGAGTCTGAAATAGGTAGCTTATCTCTTTGACTGCCTGCCTTGTCATTCAGAAATGATGGCATGTGTGCCAACCACAAACTAGGCAAGAACCCCTGTACTGAGCAGGTGTTGTTTTATGAAACAACCAGAATTCTGTTGCTCTTTATCCTTTCCCCACCTTTTTATGTCCACTCAGAGATTAAAACTCCCAGAAAACACCATTGTAGAGATAGTAGGGGACTGGCAATGGGATAAGGCGTCATTGGAATTATAGTAACCACAAGTATATTGCTAAAGGTAGAGCTAGAATTACCATGAGCACCAGTAAAAGGGTGGGCTGGGATTTATATATACATATATATGTAAAATTATATTTAATTATGTATATATACATAATTAGTATATAATTATACACTACATATAATAATATATTATTAGTATATGGTATATAATTATATATAATTAGTATTTAATTATATACAAATATAATTAAATAATATATATAATTAGTCCAATACACCAGAGAACAAGGCAGGGAAAGCTAAAGATGTGCCCACCTGTATCTAGCAGCACTATACTAGGCAGTCTTGTTGACTAAAACTGTGATGGAGAGTGGTGGTTACCAAACTGCTCTCAAGCTGTATCTAACTCCAAGAAAGGAATTCAGCCACCCATCTGGATAATGAATTCAGTCCAGAAATAGTCACATGACCTTCATAGCCATTACAGATTGCATTTGGTCCCATGGGACAGAAAAATGGACATATTGGCTTAAATAACTAATGGGCTTATTTTTGTGTGTAACAACAATGCAGAGGTAGTAACTACCAGGCAGTTGTAGTGCTTGGCTAAGAAAAATGTCAAAGACTCAGGTTTCTTCCAGTCACCCTCTTTAGAATGCAGTTTATTTCCTATTGCTGATCTTCTCATGGCCAGCAGATGGCTGCTTTACCTTTAGCATTTCAAGTGCATTCCAAGCAGGAAAGAAGACTAGCTAAGGGCAAAAGACCTGTGCAAGCTGAACCTACTGTCTTTTAAATAGCTTCCACAGAAGGTCCATTCAATGATTCTACTTATATCTTGTTCAAAACTGTATTACATTTTCACATTTAGCTTCAAGGAAGACTGTGTTATGTAATTTTTGATCAGGAGACTTCCCTGCTGCAAACAAAATAATATCAGATAGAGATAAGGCTAATAAAAGATCAGAGTTAAAGGACAGAGTGGATTAAGAGTGAGGTGGGGGCTTCCCTGGTGGCGCAGTGGTTGAGAGTCCGCCTGCCGATGCAGGGGACACGGATTCGTGCCCCGGTCCGGGAAGATCCCACATGCCGCGAAGCGGCTGGGCCCGTGAGCCATGGCCGCTTGGCCTGCGCGTCCGGAGCCTGTGCTCCACAACGGGAGAGGCCACAACAGTGAGAGGCCCGCGTACCGCAAAAAAAAAAAAAAAAAAAAAAAAAAAAAAAGAGTGAGGTCGGAGTGGGAACATTCCTTAGATCATGCAGGGCTTTGTAGTCTACTAAAATGAGTTTAGATTTTATTGTTTGATGCACAGAGGACACTGAAATATTTTAAGCAGATGAGTCTCCCTGCTTGGTGGAGAATAGGTTAAGAGAGGAAGAAAGAAAATGGGAGTGCTATTGAGTTCAAACTATTCTTGACCCAATAAATCATGGTAACTTGTACTAGATTGGTTGAGTGGAGATAGATGGAAGAAAACAATTAACATTTTAAGCATAGAATTGAAAAGACTTGCAGACAATTGAATGTAGGTGGAAAGGAAGTGGGGAGGTTTCCAGGTATTTAGATAGAGAAAGTGGATTGATAATAGTGCCAATCACTGAGATGGGAAGAACCGAGAATGGACAGATTTGACAATGTGAGTTGTCAAGTGGTCAGATTTGGTTACGGATAGTTTGAGATTTCCAATGACACATCAAAGTCAAAGTGTCGAGGTGACAATGAATTATGTGGGTTTGGAGCTCAGAGAGTAGGCATGACCAGGAGATATAATTTTGATGCCAAGAACCAGCAGATGATATTTAATGCCACATATATAACCAAGAGTCCATCGGAATAAAGCCTAGGCACAAAAGAGGGTTTAAACCTGCAGCGTAAGCCTGCAAAGAAGGTGAAGGAGTGACTGGAAAAGTGGGCGTGAACCAAGAGATGTCCATGAGTTTCAAGAAATAAATAGTGCCTGAGAATATTCAAATAAAAAAAATATATATTTCACTTAAGTACCTGTAGATTCAGTTTCTTTGAGCGAAAAATTACTTCATAGGAATTGGAAATGAGGCAAAACTAGTGACTCTAATTGTTGGTATTATGATCTAAAGATACAATTAAAAACAGAGATGTTTGTTTCATGTATAAGTATTTTAGACATCGTTTGTAGTCATATATGAATATGCATGCATATATAAGTACTATTTATCTATATACATTTGAATGTATGCTCTGATAAAATCTAAGCAATGTTAGGCATCTTTATATGTTTCAAATATTATTTTTCTTTTCCTGGTAGAGGAAAACTCAAAATTTATTTTGCACTTTTAACTTTCCCGTAAAAGAATATTATCTTGGTTCTTCCAGCATCACAAGGAATAGGAAAAAGTCAAAATGTCTGGAAAATAACTGGTTTCAACATGTAAAACAAATGTTCAAAGATAGAATCAAAGGGCAAACATCAAGGTAAAGATAAAGAAATAAACTACACAGAGATAATAAAGATAACCCACAAAACTAAAAAAAACCCTGCAACTCTAATTTTATCTTGAGTAAATTGAATGGATATTTTTGAGCTTTGTTTTTCATTTACAGTTTGCCCTAGGATAAAATGATAAGCTCTATTAATCAGAAAAGGTTAATGGCATATTATTTCTCTGGTAGATTGATAACAGTTTCTGGACCAAGTTGTTTGTAACTTCTGTCCAAGTAGACTATTGTACCCTAGCAGCAAGTCATATGAAAATGTCAACCATGTGTTTGATTTTACCCACTTACAGAAAAAATCCCTCAAGGAACATTATAAGATAATAGAATGTGTAAAATTAATCGTTTTTCAAGTGGTCTTTTCCAATTTTATTCTCCTTGGTTGAATTCCCTTCCCAATTTGGCCCTCAGATACGCATTTTCTTATTGGAAGATGTGTTTGTGGCAAGGGTACTAGAGCCCACTTTGAGTCAACTTACATTTATCAAACAATTCCCTCTCACCCAAAAATTCCCAGAGTAGTCACTACTAGCAATTCTCCTTTATTTGTACTCTCCGTTTGTACCTGGTGGATTCTATATTATATTAATTCGTAAAACCAGCTCTGCCAGACTCCCTGTGGTTACAGTTATTAAGGCTGGAACTGAAATGATATCTCTCATATTGATCTTCAACCAGAAGTTCTTGTCCCGAAGCTTTTGTTTCCCATTAAGACGCTAATGATCACCTCCACCAAATGAGCAGCTTAATAGTCACAAAAAGCTGAATGAAAAGACTTTGATCATCACCTTTGAGAGCTCTATATTTCAATATCTCTCCTGTCCATAACTGGCAAACACTAACAGAGCTTTCAATTAAAAAACAAACAAACAAAATGCTTTAAAGAAACTTTTTTTTTTTAACAAAAATCATCTCCTTTTTTTGTTTGTTTTTGCCAAGTAGTTTTAGCTCTATAGGCTCTGTTTGCTTTCCAGGTCATACAAAGACTGTTTGCCTATGGATTATTTTTAATATTCTAATTTTTAACAATGTTTCATTTTCTTTCTATAAGAACTGAGATGTTATAAATCCAGTTAAAATGATAGAAATTAGGAAGCACTTTAGAGTGTCTATTTGATTTATTTATTAAGAGAATTGGTACAGATTAGTCAGTGTAGTCTCCCCCATATCTGGAGGGACAGAGGAACTACTTGATGGTTCTTTCATATTCACATCTCCTCCTGGAAAAAGTAGAATAATGACTCTATAATGAAGCTCTTATACAAACATAGTGTATCCTGAAAAAATATTAATGATATTTTTGTAATTGATCAAATGGGAAAAAATCTCTTTAGGTATTAATTGGACATATTAATGTTATTCACTCCACTGCTAAAAAATAACAACACTATGGAGAGTTTTCATATCCAAGTTTTAAATCAATCTCATATTGTAGACTTTTAATTTTCCCTAGGAACCTGCAGATGCATAATTTAAAAATGTACACTCTGTAGTGGTGGACTTATGCATACATAGAAAGAAAACTAGAGAGGGTTAAAAAACATCAAGCCTGAAATTTTATGGGTCATTAGCTCTTCAGTGCATCTCATGGGCTCCTAAACCAATGAACCGAGAGCCTTGGGAAGCCTAGCCTGACCCCAGTGGAAGAAATGAGGAAGAACGCAAGTATTAACAGTGCTCAATGCTATTAAAATATTCACAGAAGACTAATTTGAAAGTGTATTAACCACATAGTAAGTTAAGGCCCATCACAGATCAAAAGCTAAGTTTTGGGACAGGAAACAATTGTTGAAAGTAATTGGCTGATACTGGGAGGAAAGACTGGAGGAAAGAAGGCTGGGATGGAAAATGACCTGATAGCCTTTTAAGACCTGTGGATGGCAGAGGTCCCTGTGATAATGATCTGCTTCCCTTGGTATTTCTTCCTTTAGGAGACACATGCCTGAAATGTGGAAGCTCTGATGTCTCCATGGATATGGAGCAGGCTTGTACATGGACAGAAGGAAAAAAATTATCCCCACCATTTTTATTGTCAACCACAGATCTTGGGGTGAATAATGATTTCTAAAGTCATCTTCAGAAGCCACTATAATTCTTTTATTCCTCAGCCTTCTTTTTTTTTTTAACATCTTTATTGGGGTATAATTGCTTTACAATGGTGTGTTAGTTTCTGCTTTATAACAAAGTGAATCAGTTATACATATACATATGTTCCCATATCTCTTCCCTCTTGCGTCTCCCTCAGCCTTCTTCCTTGAACTTAGAAATTAGTACAATATTTTCAGGGAGGCCTCTCTAACTACTGCAAACCTCCAGTATCTCCAGGGCTATGAAAAATGGTCATCTTGAAAACCCAACCTAATAGCAGATGTAGTTTCAATAAAAGAAGAAAAAGTCAAATTCAAGTCATAGAATCATATCTGTTTGAATAATAATAATATGTATACAATACCTTAATGAAATTATTATTTTATAATACATTAAAAATAAAATACATGTTACTATCTAGAGGGAACTTTTTTTATTGTTGGCAAATTTCAAGGGAATCACTACATTGTCAAGCTTGAGCACAACTGAGTTCCTATATTTTGAAAGGTTCTTCTATATTACCAACCGATCATGCGAGAAAGCGAGATGACCTCACTCCTTAACCAAAATACTTCAGGATGCTTTTGTCACACAATTATAAAGATTCACAAAAATTATTTTATATTGATGGAAAATAAGCGAACAATGATGTAGGAAACTTTACTATTATTCATCTGTACAATAATACATTTTCTCAAAGTTTTATTTGCAACTTTCAAAAACAATTATGGAAATTACTCAGTAAGAAAATAAATCTACTGCTTTGTTAATTTATCTGTTTCACATCATTCAAGAGTAGAGTGGAATAGATATTTATATGAAGAAGCCAAGCAATTAATAAATTATTATATATCCAAAACGACCGTGGGCTTTGGGCAGCTGGTTAAAATTATTAGATAATAGCAGAGGAAATCACAATATTAAATAGTGAAAAACAACTAACAAATTGGAGAATCTATGTAAAAATCATCTTGTACTGGTCAATTCTTTTGTTTTCAAATGTAGAAACCCAATTTAAATTAGTTTAACTAGAAAAAAATGTATTGGTTCTCATAGCATGTATTAGTTATCTATCATTGCGTTATTTACCATCCCCAAATGTTTATATAACTTATAAATCTTCAATATGGGCAGGACTCACTAGGGACTGCTCATTGCATTGGCTGGGGCAGCTCAACTCAGGCCTGGAGGACTTACTTCCAAGATGGCTCACTCACATGGCTGGAAAATCAATGCTACTGTCTCCTAGAAGCCGAACTAGAGCTGAGGACTGGGGGGTAAGGGGACTCTATTTCCTTCCACATGGGCCTTCCATGGCCTGTTTCAGCTTCTGCATGGCACATGACTAGTTTCTAAGTGTTAGTGTCTCAAGAGGACCAGATGGAAGTTGTATGACCTTTTATGTACTGATTTTAGAAGTCATTATAGTGTCACTTTTGTGGTAGTAACAGACCCCCTAATTTAAGAGAAACCAATATACAGATTCTTAATGGAAGGAGTGGCAATGTAATGTTGTAAGAAGAACATGTGTCATGGCAGATCTTGTGGACACCTTGGGAAAACAAAATCTGCCACATAATCAAAATTTAGAAAGATTCTATCCTCTACCTCTGCCCCTTGCCCCTCTAAATACTAGCTTCTTTTCCCCCTGTGACAGATAATCTTTTCTCAAGAAAGTGGGTAAGATGAGAGCTAGCAGTCCACATGCATAGGGAGGTCTCTTGCAGAAGAAAAAGTCCTTCCCCATCAGTTTGAGCAAGAAGAATCCCAGGCAAAGACTGGGCTTTGTTTTGGTTATGGAGCCATTCTTAGACCAATGACTGGTTACCTTGGATGGGAACTTAAAAGACAAGAACTGAAAGGCAAGCTTATAATTTGGACAGTACCCACCAGGATGATTTCATTGGATTAGGAAAGGCTGTCCCCACTCTCACCAAAGAGGGAGTGCATTCAAGACAGATAACATAAAGAATATTCACTATAAGATTTGATAACAGGAAGAGACTTTGCATTTTTCTACCTTTTACTTTCAATTGTATATTCATTTGCTCATTCATTCATATATATGTGCATGTAGATCTGACAGGCAGTGTTCTACATCAGTGATTGTCAAAGGGTGATCTAGAGATTCCTGTGGGTTCCTTGCCTTTCAGGGGATCCCAGAGGTCAAATCCATTTTCATAATAATTCTAAAATATTATTTATATTTACAAAAAATATAAATGAATTACTCTCTCTCACTGCATTTTTCTTTGTTTTGGAAAACAGTTATTTTCATCAATATATGGGATTTATGTTAATAAGCAAAGGATTTATTATTCCTATGTATAAATTGATTACTACATAAATATTTTTAAAAACTACTCAGTTTAAGTTCCTAATGTGATAAATATTGTTAGATATGTCCCACATTGACAAAGTCTTTAAAGAACTTAAAATTTTTTAAGAGTGTAAAGTCCTCTGAAAAATGTTTGAGAACCTCTATCTAAGTCGAGAATCTGGCATCCAAGAAAGCAGACTAAGCCTCTGCTCCAGAGCATGGTAGAGATACTAACCCACTTTGAGTAGGATTCCAAGATTTATCATGCTGCAATGTACCTGTCTATCTAATTGTCAGTCTCCTCCCTAAGACTAAAAGTTCTTAGGGGGTAAGGATTTTGTATTGTTTTCAGAAAAGAAATATGATAAAAAATGATAGCTATTGTTTTTACAAAGAGAACTACGAATCAGCCCTCAGTTTTATGCATTTATGAACCCCATTAAGGGATGAAATCTCTCTTTCATACTGATTTACTCTAAAGGTGGCAAAAAAATGAAATTGAGAAGTTACCAATTAGTTTGAAAGTTCTCATTGAAATTTTCAATTTATCACAAACAGATATTGCCTAAATATTTTCTAAAGTGACTAATAAGTGTTCATGATGACTGGACTGTAGAATTCATTACACTCAGAAAAATAGCATTATGTCAAGCACATTTTAGTAATTTGGAATCGTTATACACCTAAAAACAAAATGTTTTGGCTGTTATTTTACTCTGACATTGTGTTGAGTTTTGTTGTTGTTGGGGGTATATTATATATCCTTCATAAATCTTAAGCTTTATTTTCTGAGATGAGATGCAGAATGTAACATAGAAACACAATTTAGAATTGCTTGAGCCCTTGGAGATCATTGGCTCCAATCTCCTCATTTCACAGATAGGTTAAGTCATTGAGCAGCTAACTAGCTTAAGTTGTGGCCAGCTGGTCTATGGCCAAGAAATTCCCCTGAAATTTCCACCAGATATCATTTGTTGGATTAAAAGTATGGGCAGACAAACTAGGTTCAGATCCTGGTTTAACAACTCACTAACTGGGGGACATTTTACATGTTCCATAACCTCTTTGTGTCTCAGTTTCCTCACTAAAAATTGCAATGATAACAGTAATTTCTCCCAAAGGATTGTTTTGAGAATGAAATGATGACCTAATACACATAAAGCACAAAACAACTGTCACATGTGAAACTCCAATAACCGTTACCTTCTCTTACTTGCAAGCCATTGCTCTCTGTTATTGTCATGGTTGATGATCACAAAAAATTTACGTGAGAGTTCTTTGGATTGCTAGAAGATTTAATAATGGTAACAATAACATGATTTAAATCTTGGAAGGACTCTTGGGCTGATGTGCAGAACTTCTAACTTCTGGTATCAGTCCTGTACAGACTCTGGGTATCATTTTTCACAAGTTTAAAACTGGATATTTGGACTAGATGATGTTATATTAGGTTCCAAATTTTGTATGGTTATATTAAAATGGGTTCGGACACTGGGCAAAGTAGATTTGACAGCCTTAAATTAGCTGGAAATTCACTGAGTCTGAGCAGACCAAGTTGAGCAGAAGCAACCCCCAAAACAGCATCAGTGCTTTAAACACATAGTCTCACTTAATCTCTATACCTACAAGGTAGGTGTTAGTAATATGGTAACTAACACACTTACAGAGCAAAGACATGGCCCTAAATAAGGATGCAAATCCCAGGGTGTAAATGGCACTGTCATTCAGGTGTTTTTCCTGCCTTTTTAGCAATTTGAGGTTTATCTTCACTTATAGCCAACTAAGCAGGTGCATTGGATTCATCAGCTTTAGTTTAATCTCACTGGTATAAGGAGTAGTCCCTTTATTTGGTTGGCATTACAAGTCGCTTTTCTGGATATTCCAGGATTATCTTCATACCCTTTCATCTTTAACATTTTTATGGCCAAGCCAAGTCTAGACATCCATTTAGGACCTAGAACAGGATAGATCTCTTTTCCTGGCTTTTGTTCTTTCATTTTGGAAAATGCTTTCCAGTTTTTCAGCACTGCCTTCATTCACAACCTGAGATTACTAGTTTATTTCTTTGACGATGATTTTGAAGTCACCAGACACTAAAACCAAAATCCTAGAAGTAGGGTCTTAGGCTCACTTGGAATAGAAAATGCTCTTCTGCTACCACACTAGGATACATTCTGTTATGTAGGGTACTCAGGGAAATTATCACCTTTCTCTATTTCAGTGATTACAAAATGTGGCTGATCATAAGAATCACTGGCAGAGCTTTTTAAAAATACAGATTCCTGAACTTAACCTAGATCTTAGGAATTAGAATCCAGCTTGTACTATTCACTGGGTGCCAAACTTTTCAGGCTCCAAAGTTAAATAAACAAACAAAAACTAAGAGTACTCTCTATTGGCCAGCCTCTGCTTTGAAACTGAGCCTATGAAACCAATAGCACTACACTACAAAGTCAGCTAGCATTTAGAAGCCAGAAATGTTCACCCTCTACTCTGCATGTAAGGTTCCAGTTCCCTCTACGTTTTAGAAAATCTAGACATATTTCATCTATGTCTTAGATAATCTATATTTTTTATTCTTTCTCTACCAAACCTTTCCCTAAGGAGTGTGTGTGTGTGTGTGTGTGTGTTGTGTGTGTGTGTGTGTGTGTTTTAGAGAGACAGAGAGGAACTTAGAGAAAGACAAGAGAATATTGAGTTAGTGCAGAGCCAACATAGCATCATCTATACGGCTTCATAAACCTTGTAGGGGCTTCTCTTCTCTCTTGCTGCCATTCACCAGAAAAACTCAACCTCTACTAGGGTGGGAATTAATACATTAGTAAGGACTGTCTCCGGTAAGGCAAATGTTTGATGCTGAAAGAAACTCAGAGATATTTTAGGCAGTCATGTTTACCAGCTGGTTCAAGTGCTTGGCAGGAACAAGGTCACAAAGAATTTAAATGACATTGTATTCTGTAATAAGGGATCTGTCTATATGTTGCAGGGCCCCCACTAGGCAGCAGGGATACTAAGCATATAATCTAGTCCCAGGAAATAGTATGAGCAGGATCTCAGGGGAGGCAGCCGTTCAGCAACCAACCATGGTTCAGGACAGGCCCTCTCTCTCACTGGAGAAGATCAGGGTACCAAAGGCTAGCTGTCAAGGATGGGAGATCAGTCTTATAGCTGAAGTCAATACTAGAGGCAGGCAAAGAAGATATGGAAGGGCCACCGGAGTTCTCAAGTTTGGACCTAACATTCAGGCTTGATTGGCATCAGAAATTTAGGGTGGTTGTTCACCAACTTGGAGTCTTGAGAGGCTCACTGACTATTCATCTTCTTAAGGTAGTGGGTCAGAGAAGGCTGACATATTCTTGCTCCTGTTAGGACTGGTTCTGGAGCTATGCTAAGCCACTTAGAAGAGCTAGTCTTCAGAATCTAGGACAAAGCAAAGGTAGGAGAAGGTCAGTAAGACTGTTGGGTGTTGTCAAATATTGTAATTTATTCATAACCAGTGATTAATTATTATCAGCTTCAAGGGGTCTATGTTATTGGAATTTTAGAGATTTAAATTCTCTTTCAAATTTAAGGAATGTTTCTTCTGTGTAAAGGAAACAATGATCAATGAGGAAAATGGAAATGACTTCAGGGGACACCATCAAAGGCTTCCATTTTTCTTTGTACTGATATAAACATATCTTTGAAAAAATAATCAAGTATATTAAAGTATCAAAAATAGGATCAGATAAGAAACAGGAGCACACAAAGGGGAAATAAAAGTATATAGCAACTGAAAGAGTCACACAGTTCCAATATGAGTATGAGAATAGGACCCTAGGTAAAACACTCTGTAGATTTCTCTGTATTGGATTGTCTTTTTCTAAAGCTAAATATAAAATGCTGTCAGGTTATAAGTTTGTTTACTGTAAGCAAAATTGACCAAAAGAAATAGACACTGTCCTTAAATTGAAGTTTAAAGTTGGAACCACATAAAAAGGTAATCTTTATAAATCATCAAGTTGGCACAGCAGGATAAAAGACAGGCATGTAATATTAGGCAAGCCAAAAGTTTCTCCTTTGTGATTGCCCTTGCTCTTCAGAGCTCTTTCCTTCTCTTTGACTAGTAGCCCATGGCAGTCTAAGGAGGTCAGCATTCCAGCAGCCCAAGTCTCGTGAAGAAAGGACAGAAACATGTAACCTGAAATGACACAGCCGCTGATGCAGCTTGTTGCTCAGTTAGCTTATATTTTGAAGTATATCATGTGAGCTGAATTGCAAAGAATAGCATTCGACAGGGTGAAGGATTCCATATACTAAAGAGAAGGCAAGATTCCTGGGGAGGCAAAAGTCTGAAGGACAAGTGCCTTTAGCACCAGCTGAAAGTCTATCTGTATAAATGTGACCTCAAAAAATTGGACAGCACTGATAGCAAACTGGACAAACTTACTTAGTTTTGTTGCTTACTTAGGAATACTCTTTGATTTGAATAAAGCAGAACTACTTTCTTTATTCATATTTCCATCTATATTTGGGATGGCATGTTCCAATGGAAAGACAGCTGCAGATTCTATTTCATGTGGCCTCAAGGAAACATTGTGGATAGGTATAGGATCTCATCTAATATCTAGCTATTTAATATCTCTGAACCTCAGTTTAGAAATCAGTGATACCAATTTAAGAGGCTGATTTTTGTAGATCAAATGACATTTGGGATGTAAGTAAAAAATAAATATTATTTATTATCATAGTAATCCTACCTGGTCTATGCTCATAGAATTAACCCAAGAAATACCCATTTAAACTGTAGCCTAATTTCCTTATCTTCCAAAAAGATGTAATAATTTCCTGTATATTGTACAATACCATTTTTTAATAAAATGGGCTAATTATATGAAATCATTTTGAGAAATAAAGTGAAATATTTTTGTTGATATTTTAATATTCAACTTAACAACATTCATTCCATGCCTGCCATATACCAAGTACTGTGCTGATCTTTGGGATTACTAGCGTGAACTGCATATAGTCACTACCTTAAAATAAAAATATGTTTATTCTCTTTTTAATTTATCCTACTGAAACTTTCTTTACCCCATTGCTTTTAACTACTAACACAGATTTAAGCTCATATACTTTGAACATTTTCTATATTTTTCCTGACTTTAAACTTTTGGGTCTCTCATTGATTTTTTTTTTTTTTTTTTCCCCCCGGTACGCGGGCCTCACTGTTGCGGCCTCTCCCATTGCGGAGCACAGGCTCCGGACGCACAGGCTCAGCGGCCATGGCTCACAGGCCCAGCCGCTCCGCGGCATGTGGGATCTTCCCGGACCGGTGCACAAACCCGTGTCCCCTGCATCGGCAGGCGGACTCTCAACTACTGCGCCACCCGGGAAGCCCTCTCATTGATTTTTAATCTAGGATCAGGGTAGGAGCAGGTTTTTTCAAATTGCAGTCTTCTCTAAGATTCTGTAATATGAGACTCTGCAATGTCTGCTAGGAGTGCTCCCCGATGCCTATAATCACTGCAATAGTAAGAGTTGCTACTTACAAGTGTGTTTCCTTCAGGTATGTTGGAGGTCCAAAAAGAGTTGAGATCCTTTCTCTAGAAATGTCTTTGTTTTTTGGTTAGGATAAATTTTACCTTCTTCATCAGGCACTGTAGATTCCCATATTAATTGCTATTGTAGGAAATCTATTTATCCTTTGTCAGTATCATCGGAAGGGCTTCATAAATCATATGAAAGTGATTTCTCCTAAGCAGAAATTTTAAGTTATGTTTCATAAAATGAAAAGAAAAAGTATTCTATCTTAAGTTTACAAGAAAAGTATGAAATATATATTTTAAATAATTCCAAACCCAAATTCATTAGCTTTACCAAACCTTCCGACCCCCAATCTTATTCCTTTTCTTCTTTAAATGAGACCCCAAATTAACTTCCTGTAGCTGTGTGCAGTATGTCCTATTCTCTGTGAAAAACCCCACCAAACTCTTGTAAAGGCTATTTAATAAATACACTTTACATTCCTTCAGGAAACTTTGCCATTAAGCTACTGTCGAACTTGTGGCCAAAATTTCAAAAATAATCATCAGCTCTTTCTTTTTTATTGCTGCTGATTTGGGTGTGTCTTTCACTGTGACTGGATGAGGAAAATCAAATCAGCAGTAAAGCCACAAATAACCAGGGAAATTTGAGCATATGAAATAGGAACAAAAACATTTTTCTTTGTTTATGATTAAAAGTTAGCAATCTTTATTTAAATTATTTCTACTTACAAAGAGCAAGAATTTGACATTTGCACTATGAAAACATTTATTTTGAAAAGTTAATAAGTTAAAGTTTTCTGTTTTAAAATTTAGGTGTATATAGTTTTCATTTTAAGAGTTTATATGACAAAATTCATTTATTATAAAAATTTCCTTTTAGTATATGACCTAAAACATTGTTTCCTAGGTCTGTTTTGCACCTGTTTTCTATACCATGGTTTAAGGTTCTTCTCCCTCATTTTTGAACTGCCACTGATTTCAAATCCCTGTCCCCAAACCAATATAATGACCATTCTATGTCCCTTTATCTTCAAAACATTCCCACTTGGTCCTGTACTTTATTAGCCTTCACATTTCCCTTAAAATATCTCCTAACTGAACCACAGAGGATTCTCCCCCAGATGCTCAGGATCACAGTTTGGGAACAATTACTCCATGTGACTGATTTCTCCCCAAACAAACACTTTGATCAGTTAAAAATGATGGCCCTTGCCGAGAGCACTAATGAGCTGACTTGTGCCTTGTGGTGGGTACACAATGGAGGAGAAAAAATGGGCTCAGAATTAGACTCCCTCTTTATTTATCCAAGGGGAGCATTAGTGAGAGAGTTATTTTTAAAAAATTAATACAATTTTGGCAGCTTCCCTTGATTTGAAAATGAAAAGGTTTTAAGTAGGTGACTAGTGAAGAGGCTTTCTTTTTTCTTTGTAGATGTCTGTAAAAAACAGAAACTTGAAAATCTTTCTATGGGCATCACAGAACCAGGGATCTAATGGCACCTTACCCGCTAATAACAAGCAAGGGGTTATTTCCCAGCCTCTCCCACTTAATGTCCAGAAAGATAAACATCTGGTTAAATAATAGCATGCATGCTTTTTGGGGATATGGTGCTAAATACAAATGTAACCATTTCACTCCTTGGCTATTTGTTTTGTGAAGGCTCATTTGTCTGTGTGAAATGCTTTCACTGGAGAAGAGAAAGTGAGGCCAGGGAGAATAGGAGAGGGGGCACTTCCCCTTGTCTTCTCCTTTGACCCTGCCTCTCCCTGCCCTTAGAACGTACATTTAGGGAGTGAGTCTTCAACTGGGAACTCTAGGAAGATGAAAGGGCTAAGGAAGCCACTATTTTAGGAGGACTCTCTTAGGGTTCAGAATTCAGGAGTTCTTTTGATAATAATAGCTAACGTGTATACAGCACTTATTACATACCAGGTGCTCTCATATGTACTTTGAAAGTATTAATCTGTTTAATCATCCCATAACTCTATTGGTGTAAGCTGTTATATTCTCTATTTTGTAGATGAGGAAACTGAGATACTGAGAGGTTAAATAACTTGCCCCAAATCATGCAGATTAGTGGTGAATGCAGGGCTTGAATCCACTAGTTGCTCTGTGGGTGTGATTTTGTTAAGTTATTCCAGCAGTTGTTGTTCTCTGCTGACTCAGACTTAAAATTCTTTTTGTATTCAACTCTGATAGGCAATTGGAACTTTTTCATGATAGAGATTGATTACCAAGACTCCTGGTGTGAGAATTGCCTGCTCTCTTTCTCTCTCTTTCAAGACTATTTGGAAAAAATTTTAATTTTTTTATGATAAGTTACACTTAACTCGTAGTCAGTTTTATTATTTTTTTTATCAAAGTTATACATGAAGTTAAGACATTAGTCTAGAAAGCTTTTAATTAAACATAGCATTCCTCTGGCTTCTCCATCTATCTAGTCATCAATCTCACTTGCTAGCGGCTACCACCTTCAACAGCTTTAGTTTTTTGGTATTGTTTCTTATTTCCATTAACCTTCATGTTTTTCAACACTATATGCCATCGGACTTTTCCTGATTTATCTATTTTAGGCATTATATATTAACTTTCTGTTATGATACTTTAATATTAGCACTCTTACACTCACACCTTCCCTTCCCTCACTCTTTTCATTATAGTTCTGTCACAATTTTTGTTTCAATCACTAGTTGACATTATTGTGATTTTCTAAATATTTCCAGTTGAGCCAAGAATTATTATATAATTATCATTCCTTTTGTATTCAACCTTTTTTCATGGACTTAATAATTGCCTTAGTTTAATTTACTTATATTTTGTCATATCTATAGCTAATTTACCCAAAGATGCCAGCAAATCTCTCAAACTCCTACCAATCTTTTCCTCAAACACAGAAACATTAAATATTGTCTATCCGCATTTAAAATTTTGTTTTCTTTCTATTGATTTCCATCACCTTACTTCAATTTGGACTGAAGACTGTTGGCCTGACACACATCGGTGAACATGGGCTCCTCTTTGCCATATTTTTTTTATGTCTCCAGGCCTTATTTACAGTGCCTTCTTATCCTTGGTCAAATCCTTCATTTTGCTAATTTGCCTCAGGAGTTTCCCAATACGAATGTAGTGGAGACAAATGCTTTGAGTCCTTTTATATCTGGAGATGTCTTTATTCAATCCTGTCTTTTGATTGATAGTTTAACAAGCTACATAATTCTAGGTTGACAGTATTTCCTCCTTAAATTGTGGAAGCATTTTTCTAGCCTCCAGTCAGTTTTAGGAAAGCCTAACACCATTCTGATTCCCATCCTTTTGTATGTGATCTTTCTCGCTCTCTATTTCCAGTGTTCTATAATTGCATGACCTACCTATTAATTTATTACACCAGACACTTGATAGTCTCTTTCAACCAGAAGGCTCATATTATAAACTTCTGGGATATTTGCTTGTACTTTATTTTAAAATTTCTTCACATGCATTTAAAAATTAATTTTTGTCCTTTGGGGTTTTCCTATAAGGCAGATGTTGAACTTCTCAGATTATTTTGTTTATTTATTCTTTTTTATAATCCAGCTCTTTTTCTATTTCCTGACATATTTATTATTCTTATCCTCCAAGAATTATGTTGAATTAATATATTTATTTACATTTTTAATTTACAAATGCCTCTCTTTATTATTATTGTTCCTGTTTTTATGAATCCTATATATTTTCTTATCTCTTGATAATATTAACAATAGTTGTTTTTTAAATTTTCTTTTTTGTGTATAATTTCTGCTTATTTTGGGTTCCTTTTTAGATTTGCTTGTTTTGATATTCCTCTTCCATTTTGGGACTTTCCCCAAAGACTTTAACTTCATTAAAGCAGAGGTTATTTTACTCATCACTTTGAACATGTTGTACGTATTTGACGCTCAATAAATAAATACATAATATAGTGATTATAATTTATTATACATATAATGTAGTAATTATACTCATATATAAGTGTTATATAATATATGACCTATAAGTATAATATATAAATATTATATAGTATTATATATCATATATTAATTAATTTCTTTTAACTCATTCCTGCATGCTCGTATTTTAAAAAGAGGCACTAAAATGCCTCTTTTGGAGTTGGCGTGTTGGGCTTGTTGACTGCCAGGCTTTTTTGTAGAACATGTTGATGCAAGCTTTTCATTGAGGATATCTGAGTTTCAGTATCTGAAGGACCTTAGAACCATTCATCCTTCTAGAGTAGACTCCTTAAGTCTTCTGGGAGAAGGGATACATTTTTTGCCACTGGCATTTCTGGGAGAAAAGTTGAGAATGGGTGCTGAGGGTTCCATTGCTTGGTACATAGGATTTAATCCCCTAGTTCACAGTACTGCACTCCTCTCTTCCCTTTGCAATGCCGGGTGATCCTAAGTCGAGACTCTGGAAACTGTCTGTCTCATGCATGTCTGGGAGTGGTCTCCTGGCTATGAATAAATGAGTGCGTTGAATGACTGAGCCTGGGAGTCCAGCTTTTCCGATAATGGCTGTTGCAGGCAGTTTTGACCTTATCTCTTATCGTACCTTGTGCTTCCAAGTGATGAGCCTCTTGAACATTCTGTGGGGAGGGAGAGACTTACTAACTTTTTTGTCATTAATATCCTCATCTTCCACTGCTGCAAACACTGAGGTTGTAGATTTTTCATTTTACGAAGTAATATACAATGCTTTCATAACTTTTTATCTTCCAAAAGTTCTTTGAGATGTATTATCCACTTTTGCGCACATTTTCATTCTCTATGAATATGTTTTTATCCTTTTACTCTGATTTTAGTACACAGGGGGGATTAAGGTATATGTTCAATCCACAAGTTTCAACTAAAGTCCACTTTGGCAACTTTACCTCAGCTGGTATAGTATCTAGAACAGATAGATAGTCATTTTCCAATTCCAGGATATGCCAAATACAAATCTGTAGCACTATTTCTGAGTGAATACTATAGTAAAGTATATGCACCATTAGTTTATTTGTCTTCCTGATTTCCAAAGCATTGCTATCATTATTTCATTTAGATAATGTTCAAGATGATTATAAAAATTTCTTATTTGAAATATGATGAAAATAGAATAGGCACTTAGGTGTAAGAAAATAGTTCAGTACAAGTTGATAAACACTAGTCTATATTTTGATCTACAAACAGTGTGATATGATGGACAGGCAACAAGCATTTGTTGAATATTCCTTTTTTTTTTTTTTTTTTTTTTTTTTTGCGGTACATGGGCCTCTCACTGTTGTGGCCTCTTCCGTTGCGGAGCACAGGCTCCGGACGTGCAGGCTCAGCGGCCATGGCTCACGGGTCCAGCCACTCCGTGGCATGTGGGATCTTCCCAGACCGGGGCACGAACCCGTGTCCCCTGCATCGGCAGGCGGACTCTCAACCACTGTGCCACTAGGGAAGCCCTGAATATTCACTTTGAGAGGCAGTAGATTCAGCATTTAAAAGCTTTGGAGTCAGCATACACGCGGTTTTGAATTGAATGAATCTGGGTTAACCAACAGCCTCTGACACTCGCTAACTTTCAATCTTATTTCACTTGCCTTAGATTTATCATCTATGCAATGAGGGCAGTAATCATAACTACTTCATGGATAGTACACATTATTAAAGTTGTTAAACACCACTGGCTATAGAATCAAATTACTTGTGTTTGAATCCTGCCTCTGTTACTTAATAGTTGATCTCAGTCAAGCTCAACTTCTTTCAAAACTGAGTTTAGGTGACTAGATTTTGGTCTTTGAGCTGGTGAGATAATGAGATTTAGATTTGTATGATGCGATTTTGGTCTTTGAGTGGATGCTATAATAAAACAAGACTCTTTGGAATTGTGGGAGAGGATGATGTATTTTGCTTGTGGGAGGGACATGATTTGTTGAGGGCCAGAGGTGGAATTGTGGTAGGCAAAATTCTAAAACCTCAGGATACCCACCTCCTTGTGTGCATATCCAGTATAACTCCACTTCTTGAGTATTTAAAGATTTTTCTATTAAAATGCTTTCAGAGTATCCTAGAAGAAATAGTTGGAGTTTCTTAAAGAAATAAATCATTTTAAAAGAGTTTTTAAAAGCATCAAACACTTTAAAAGAACATTGACTGAATGTTAATTATCCATGCACTAAAATATATTTACTCATTTACTAGAAGGACTGTTGAAAGAGGAATTATATAATTGGTATAGCAGAGATTATACTAATGAGTACTTACCATGTGGTTGAAGCTGTATATGTTTTAATTTACTTATTTCTAATGGAATCCTATGAGGAATTACAACTATACCTTGCATATTTCACAACTGAGGAAATAGAGGCACCAAGAGGTAAAACAATTTTCCCAGTGGGTAAGTGATAATAGAAAATAGAACTGTTCAAAATAATAATCTACATAATTGTGTAATGCTACTTAAAACCATTATTACAGAAATATATCTACCTAAATCTATATCCATATCTATACCTATCTATATCTATTTATCTTCTCAGATTTTTCCTCTGGAAGAGGAGTGTAAGCCCCAAGCATTGGGTATACTACATAGATCAGGGAACTATAATATTATCCAACTAGTGTCAGTTATTTCAACTGTAGACTAATGGAGGGATCATTTTGAAAGTTCAACCTTATTTCAGTAAGGATAGATGGCAAATCTCCTATGAGAAATTATGGAACTTCGTCTGGAAATGACTACTGACTTAGTCCATATTTTGGAAAGAATGATGAATTTGTTTATAACAGGGTATCACAGGGCAAGGCATTATAAGCTTTTGAAGGTCTTGGTAAATTCAATGAAAAATAGGTCACATGTATAAGATGATGCAATATGAAGTTTGAAGTGACCAATTCCATAATATGTATTTCTCACTATACTAAGTTCAGTTGATTTAAAGATGAGTAAAACATGGTCCTTACCCTCAAAAGTCTCTAGATAGGACATCTGCTTTTTTTCACTTTCAAAAAGTTAGTAGTATGTAACTCTTACTGTAAAATACTCAAGGTGTGGTAAGTCATGAGGAAAATGATTTATTCTGGGAGCTCGCTCTGACAGTTGTAGAATAAAAATCAGATTGAAGAGTTTTGGATGACTATACCCATTCTCTGTCTGTTTTCACCAGCAGCTCCCAAATAATTCCAAATTCGGTTTCTCATAAATACTTTTTCAAACTATTCAAACGTACCTCTTCTTTGACTAGTTTTCATTTAAGTATACATCTAAGGCATGGTGCTAACTTGAAGGTCAATAAGGAAAACAGGATGAGGGATCTGTCTTTTATGAAAATGTGCTGCTTTTGAGAACTTTTTTTTTTTGATAGGAAAAAATGGCAGATTTTCTCTTGTAAACCGTATGTTCTTGCATTTCTGATATCTGGAATCAGTAGCTTGCCAGAAACGTTCCCAATCAAAATTCAGACTAACCCATGAAGGTGTCCAAAGAAGTCTGTTCTGATTACTAAAGATGTTGAACTAGTCCTGACTTCAAACAGTAGATATTTCCACACTTTAGTGGTATATGACAGCTCTATTCATTCCACAATGTCAGATTCTTTGGTTTTGGCCATTGGGTATTTACGCATTTCTGGCTAGGGAAGCAGAGAAACCTAATTTGATTCTCAAGCCAAAAGTTTTTAGGCCCTGTTCCTTTGGAACTTGGACTGGAGGATTTTGGCACTGTATAAAGACGAGGACAGAGCAAGTAGTCACACATAACTAACTGACTCAACAGAACATATTCAGGGAGAAAGATCATGCCTACACATTGGATAACCATTCTCCAAGGCAGACTGACAACACCCTGAATTCAATCACCCTTAAATAAACACACAAGGAAAGCAAAGCTTTAACATACCTTCCGGCACTGCTTTCCAAAGCAGCCTGATTGGTTTGAGTGCCATAGGCCAGGCTGCAGATGCAACCATTACTGTTGTTCTTACTTATGTCTGTCTGCTAACAAGCATTCATATGCTTTGGATCATTAAAGTCACAACCTCCTATGCCAATCTATTCCTCTCCACGGATTTCCTGTAGATTGGAAAGAGAGATGCTATTTTCTGTTTCTTTTTTCTCTCTATTAGGACCTCCAGTAAGGGTTATTTCTGAGGTCTGAATATTGTAGCTTGTACCCTTGCCCCCATTGAGCATATAAATTGTGTTCCCATTAAGCTTGTTCTTTTTGCCTGATTTATTTCGTTTTCTGTTGTACGTGCCTTTTCAATGCAAGGCAAGTGATTTGTGCTGGAGCTGCGACAGACAAAAAGTGTTGTAACTTAAGCTATTTCCTGGTGCCATTGCTATCTGTGAGAGATCTGCTGTACTTACACCCTTGCTAAATTTCTTCTGACAGACTCCAGGTGGTCGGGATTTTCACAATCCATCCCATTTCTGAATTAGAACTTGTCATTTGGGGCTCTGTGGATTCTTCCTTATCATCTTACTGTTGGTAGCGGGTTCAGTGTATTTGTATATCTACCTGTAAAAGGCCACATGTGTCCACAGGTATAAGCAGAGGTAGAGAAACATAAGTGTCTCTTTCAGAGAAGGCACAGAAGACAGATACTGGAGAGAGAGAGAGAAAGAAAAAAATTGTCACTTGTAGTATTATGCAGGCTGCCCATCTAAACCCATCATTGCCTGGCACCTACACACTAAGGGCAAGGATCCAGCCAACTTGTGAGTGGGCACCATGCCATTTGAGCAGATGGGCATGGAAGTCGGCAGCCAGTAGACCATGTATGTGCATCAGCAGTGGGTGTTGAGGGCACGATTCCCAGAGGAGAATGTCCTAACAGCTGTCTGGCCTGAGCCAACGTACTTACGACCAAGGAAAAGTGCCATCCTTCAATCCTGCTGAGTTGGATTAACCTTCAGAGCTAATCTGCGTTTTTGTCAGTAGAAGGTGAGTTTGGGGTCTATGAAAACCTCAAAAAATAACTGAAGAAAGGAAACTGGAAAGATACGATTATTAGACATTCACTAAAGGTGCCAACAACATTTGTATGCATGTTTTAAATATTTGACCAAAAGTCCATTAATTCTTGAAAGAACGTCATAGTTATTAAAAGCTTTGCCTCCCACAATGCTTTTAGAAGTGACCTTTCGACACAGGGAGAGCATTTTCAGTGAGTTACATAGTACATTTCCATCTTTGCACTAAGAAAAAATGTGCAAGGAAAGGTGTCAAAAGACTATAGAAATCTGACTGTGGGTAAATGTCTTTGTCAAACTTTACATATCATAGATCAAACTTGATATATCGTGGATTACAGCTTTCCAAAGAAGAGAATTTCTTCTTTACTGATTGAACATCTACCTGAAAAAGTAAGAAGTAAATTTGATATTTCAACTTAAGCCCTTCTGGACAATGAAAGAGACTGAAATATGAGACTGAAAATAAAGCCTGTTTCTAATCTGTTGAGTATTTCCAGACAGTTAAACATCATGAAATTAGATATAGTTTGTTTCTGCCCAACATAGCCAAATGGTGATTTGACAATGATTTGTTTCATTTAGCTAAAAATAGGTAAACCATTTTAATAATTTAGACCCTCAATAACTGTTTATTTGTTTTCTGGTTTCCTTTGTTTTGAGGTTTTTTGAGATAGTTTTCTTGGTATTGTTTTCTACTGCCTTAAATCTTTTTATTTAAAAAATAACATATGACTTGCCATTGTGGAGAAAATATCCGTTTGGCCCATCTAGATACCCATCTATATTTTCTTAATCTATCTAAACTCTTTCCTTTTGTTTACAGAGTAAAATATCTCTGTATGGAGAGTAAAAGAGGTGAATAAGTTATTTTATCTGCTAATGGTAGTAACTTTAGCTCTGGCTCTAATGAATTATCTAATGTGTTAGATCTAATACCATTAGTAGTATTATGAGTGAAATAAGATGTTTCTGTGTCTATTTGGCCCTTATTGTCTCATTATCAATTTGGAAATTCATGGCTAAATATATATGAACCTATAAAGAAAAAAAGTAAGCTAAAAATTAAGACAATACATAAATGCACTTCACATGAAGAAAATGTAAAAAATTGTATTACCCAGATATCTCTGTGTTTGTTGCTTCTGGTAGTTTTTATCTTACAAGTGCATTTGAAGGCTAAAATTGTGGAGCGTCCAAGTTCCGTATGAATGATACCTCTCAGTCTGAGAAGATTCTTGGAGAGAAATATTTTACTGAAAGTATGCAAAAAAAAAAAATGAGAAAACTAAAACAGTATTTAGCAATAAACAAGGAAGTGTGCGCTGTATATAGTTCATTTTTATGTAAAAAGGAAAGTAAGAGGCAGTTTGATTTTCTTCTTGGAGGAACACACATGTTTGTGACTAAATAAAGGAGGGAAAATATAAAGGAGTTAGAATCATTCCAGCAAGCACTTACCTTTGGCTATCTGGGATAAGAATATGTGGTTGAAGCTGAATTTCACTCAGCTAGACTTATCCCAGGATTGAAAGGCTGGTGAGAGCTTCAGGTGACCCAGATGCTGACTAAAGAATACTCAAGAAACTTAAAAAAAATTAAAAAAAAGCTGATAAACTTTAGTATACCCATCAAAAGGTTTCTGAATCTTTCATTTTCTGCAGGGGATAAAAGAGATGAGAGTGTCAGATTTCTGACTGACAATGTACAACCAAAAAAGGTTTATGGAAAAAAATTTTAAAAAAGACATTTGCTTATGCCCAATATGGTAATTGAATGATATTGTGGGCAGATGGAGGAAGAGAATACAAATGTTAAACAGTATACTGTGGTACATTAATAAGGAGTATAACAAGATTTGGGTTTTCCATGGTTTATGTCATTACCTCTCATTAGGACTAGGAAGGATACATTTAGTTAGTGGTAGAATAATTATGAGGCATGCGTAAATTTTATATGTGCCTACAAATATGTAAAGTTAGAACATTAAATGCATGATAAGGTAATGTCCTTATATGTTCTTATCTTCCTTTTTTTTTTCAAAATCAGTTACCTACCACATACACATGATTGAAAAAATAGAGCCATCACTTAGGTTGATGTTTATTATTTCTAAACAACTAAATTGTTGTGAGTTTAAGAAATACTGGCCACCTCTCCACATTCCAAAAAAAAAAAGCTTCACTAACTTTCCTTAATTTCTGATTGTAGTAGCTTTAAGAAAAAGAACTTGCAAAACAAATGAAGATTTGAACATAAGACTTGGGATACACCAAAAACAAACAAGCAAACAAACAAAAACTCTTGAGAAACTGAAGATAAAAACTAAACTTAACCAAAAATTTATTTCTGTTTTTCATCCAAGTATCCAGGGAGGTTGCTAACGGGAGGT
Source organism: Stenella coeruleoalba (assembly GCF_951394435.1). NCBI lineage: Eukaryota > Metazoa > Chordata > Mammalia > Artiodactyla > Delphinidae > Stenella > Stenella coeruleoalba. The sequence continues at coordinate 41,626,550 of NC_137151.1, forward strand.
ATGCCTCAGAAAATGTACATGTCTGTGAAAATGTTGGAACTAATGCTTTTATTCAAGTGATTTTATTTCAGTTCTAAGCCACAAGATATAAACTTTCATCAAAAATGGTAATCTATTTAAAATCAGAGCTATGTGGAATGTTTCATGTTTATGTATAACTCTCATAGTAGATGCTCCTAAACAAGGAAAATAATATGCTCAAATTCTGTTATTTTTACAGTTTGTAATATATCAAGTACTAGACCCACCCATCAGTTTCATATTTTTTAAATAGTTAAAAGAAAAAAGGAATGGAAGAAAAAATAGAGACACTTTGAAAAAGGGACTTTTAATTCCTTTTTTTGGAGGAAAAGGTATCTGAAAAACTTAATTATGATGCTTATTCTAATAAGAACAAAAAGGAATTTAAAAGAAAATATGCATTACACATCTTGAATACTTCATGTTCCACTTTGCTTTGCACAATTAGAAAGCTAGAGTACCTGGGGAGGGCAGAGGATTGGAAGCAGGGAGCATAGTGTGCAGTGATAAAGGAGAAAACTCATAGATTTGATCTAAAAAAGTTGCAGTGATATATAATATTAACCTAATTTTGAGTTCAAAAAAATCCAAGTCAAAAGATATTTGCATTTCTATTTTTTCAATGGTAGCTACAGATGATTTCTATTTACTGGAAAAATATAAAAAAATATATAAAAAATATAAAAAATATAAAAAAATATATAAAAATATTAAAAAAATATATAAATCAATAGGAAGATGGCATCACTGAAAAAAAGGTAAGGTCTGACATTTTTTTTTTTTCTCCTCAAAGGAAGGGTTGCCATCAACTCATGTATTTATTATGAAAGCTCAGTTGCTTAAGATGCAGAATACTGTGAGAGAAAAAACACTTTAAGACATAACCATGTTACCTCAAAAGAAACTGTTAAGTAACATTCTTAATAAATAGGCTGGAGAAGTGTGGAATTGTTAAGGCCTCTTTCTGCTAAAATGCTGGAAGTAAATTGACAGGTAGCAATTCATAAAATTCTCAGATGGGAATTGTAAAATGATATTGAAACCAATATTTCATAATTTAAGAGTAAAAGAACTAGCAAAAAAAATCAGGCTATAAACACTTAAATATGTGGTGGGTATACATACATGTTCACTTATGTTTAGAGGGAAGATCTGTATACTATTTCAGATTATTTGGAGACATAAAAAGAAATCATACATACATATAAATCATATTTTCAGGCTTCCTCAGAAGAAATACTTCTGTACTTCACAGAGAAAATAATGTATTAAAATTTTTATATCAAGCTACTGCTAATATTTTGACTGTTATTTTAGGTTTTCAAATTCAATGATTAATTAACAGTTCCTGCAAAAGTGAAAAGGATCTAAGATCAAACAATGGAGCCCAACCTTGCCAGCATTCTGAAACTTATACAGAAGCAATTTGCAGAACAAGATGTAGGTTTTTTGATGTCAGGTACATTTAAAAGTTCTGATATCAAGAACTTCATCCAAAATGAAGGATTATCCAAAATGAAGTATGTGCTGTCTTTGCAATACTAGTATTAGAGATATTTTATAATGTCAACAAACAGGTACATTTTAAGCACCTACTGTTGGAAATTACTGGCATATGAGTGTAACTAAACATGAAATGTTTACTGGCTAAAATGAATGGTTCATAAAAAATCTATGGAAAAGAATATAAAAAAGAATGTATATATATGTATATATATATATGTATGTATGTGTATATATATATATATATATATATATATATACACACAAGAAAAACTGAATCACTTTGCTGTACAGCAGAAATAAATACAACATTGTAAATCAACTGCACTTCAAAAAAAAACCAAACTGATGTCTTAAGTGGGACTGTTTCTCAGGAGAATGTCCCATAAAAATTTGCAGAGTTATCAGATACTGCCAATAAGCTATTGATAAATAATTATATAAGCTGTAAGATTTTCTCTGTTTATACTGTGGCTTAGGAGAATCATTTTTTCCCTTCAAACTTAACCTCATGAGACTGTGATTGACCTCAAATTTTCTTTACAATTATTATTTCAGTTAAGTATGTCACAGAAGCACAGCTCTTTTGAAACATCCTAAGTTTTTCAGATATCCATGCAAGACAATTGAGCAACTTTGGATCCAGAATTTCCTAAATAAGTCTCAGTCAGCATAATCTGATTTGGCATAACATATTTCTGTACCTAATGCTTAACTGAGAAAGACATTAAAGCAAAAGACAGGTGATGAAAGTTTTCTTTTCTTCTGTATCTTCATAACTTGATTGAACATGATAGATTAGCTAGCTTATTGATTTAGGAATGATCAGCAATATTACTTCCCCAAAGGAATAGTAAGATGATTCATAACAGATTTGAAATCTGATTTCTAACTTCCTGCATCAATGTGTACAAATTTGTAAGCTTGGCTCTCTTCAAATTTCTACCTTAGGAATATCCACTTATGCACACAGGAGATCTCTGTAGTTCCCCAAGAATTTAGTGACTGTCTTTATACATATACATTTATATTTCTGGAAAAACAGTAAAGTGCAATAGCTGAGGGCTTAGATCCATGTTAAAACATCACCCGTGCTTTCACTAGCTATGGATTTTCAAAGTTACTTTAAAGGTGTGTGTCTGTGTTTCTACCTTTATGAAATATATGTCATTGATCTCTTAATGTTTGGGTGATAATTAAATATTTTAGTACATGCAAAACACTTAGAACAGTGCCTGGCTACTAATAGGCACTCAGTAAATGTTAGCAGGCAGTATTATTGTTGTATCATTTCTCAAGTTGAATTCTTGTTTATACCATGGAACCAATGGTTTCCTTCAAGGGTGGTATGCGCTTAGTAACTGGTCATTTCTAATTCCATTTCTTCCCATTAAAATTTGTTTCCCAAACTTCAGTCATTCACTTATTGTGTTTGTTCTTTTTTCCCCCACATTTCATATACTTAAATAACTTTATATTAATGGAAAATGTATTCATATCACTAATAAATGGCTCTGATGTGATAAATTTTTCTACTAAACCTTAAAATTATGTAAATAATAATTAAAATTGAAACATCAGCTAAAATCATCTCTTGTACCCCTGGCAGTATGTATACAACACATTTTGAAGCATTGCCTTATAAGAAAGCTTTCTATAGGTGACTAGAAGGGAATATTTAGAGGCTTGTGGACCACTATGCCCATTAAAATCCAGTAGTGGTAGGACAAAAGATGGCATGGACTTGGCCATAGAAGAAATGGTAAAACTGACACAAGTGAATGCCCAGGTGCCTATTCATTGGTATCCTATCGTGGAGACATTTACATACTACTGCTTTCTCTAACATTTAAAGCTTGAGGTACTTTACATGCCAAAAGAATGACTTTTACGCCAAGACTATAAATCCAGCAAGAAAATGGAACAAGAAAACTCCCTCTATCCCAGAATTCTCCGACCTTTGTAAGCTGAATATGACATGTATACTAAATTTTCACTGAAGATTATAAATCTTAGTATAATGAGTAATAGTTGAGAGTAGTAAATTCTAAATGCATAGCAATATAAAACAAATTCTAGTTCCTTAAGAGGCTTAAATACCAAATATATGTATGTTCTCCCCCTGCTGAGAAGCTGAAATATCAATGAATAACAGGTATGAAGTTTTGGTTGCTAGGATTTCTCTCATTAACTATTATTCTGTTCACAGTTTTCTTATGCAAAAGACCTTTCATTTAAACATTGATTGAGTGTCAACTATGGTTATCTTAATTAGGGTAATGTTAACACCTATAAAATTCTCTAAAATACATGATGGCTCCACAAAATACAAGTTTATTTCTCGCTATATACAAGTTCGAAGGAATTTTTCTACCTGAATTCTCTGTCCTCACTGCAACTTTTCTCTAAGTGTAAAATTATTCCAAAATAAAAAGTTTACTAAATAAAACAAAGTGAATTTTCCTGGCCTGTGCTTGGCTTTTCTTGACATGGTGATTCAGGGCCCCCAACTTGCATCTTTATCCTCCCATAAGGCCTCGGTTAATGTTTACTCCCAGCCAGTATACTAGGAAAGAGAACATTGCGGGGGGAGCACTCACTGGTTAATAGCCTTGGAGGGGGAGTGGTTCTCATGATTTCTGCTCATTTGCCTTTGGTCTGAACTAGTCATGTGGCCACTCTTAACTGTAAGGCAGGCTGAGAGTGCAGTCTGGAGATGTGCTCAGGAAAGAGAGCACAGAATTTGGTGAGTGACCACCAGGCTCTTCCTCCCTCCCATATATCAATTTGCACCTGTATTCCAACACTTAGAAATACACCCATACACCTCCTCAAAGGAGACAACCAAAAGTCCCATCCAGTTACTGCCTCAAGCTCCAGTTCCAGAATCTCTGGTGATAAGTAGCTTTCTTCATCAGGCCCAAATTTTCTCCAGGGTGTTAAGAATTTAGAACTTGAAAAATAAGCTCTCTGTCCTGCCCTCCCCATCATATCCAATAGAAAATGGTGGGGCAAGAACTTAATACCTGGAAATAAACAAACAAACAAAAATCGTCTCGTTTGTAAAGGAAAGAATGGTAAATGACCAACAGTCTCTGGACCAAAGTGATGATTGTAATCCTGCTGGGCAGGTCCTCTGAGACCCTGCCCTGGCAGTAGAGACAGTTTCTGGCTCTTCTTTCTGGGAGAATTTCCCATATCCATTGTTCTCCCAGGTTTCTGGCTCTGCTTTCTGGAGTCTGTCCCTTCCCCATTATCCTTCTTGGGCCACATCTGAAGTGGGAATTGAAGAAAATGGCTTCCTTGAAGGTTGTACTGCCTTCATAATTCAGTTTTTTTGGAGCAAATATGGGATTCAGGGATTGAATAGAATCACAGGGTTTTTAGGCCAGGTTTTTGGTTTCTTTGGGAATACAGTTCCCTCAAAATCTTAGTAGACATTGATCTAATCCCCTCAGTCTGTTGCATGTGCTGGTAAGCAGAGTCAAAGACATCCAAAGTTCTTTTCTAGACATGGTACTTGAGCCTGCTTTATTTAAAGATTCCTTGCACTCATGTCTTTCTCTCTCTTTGTCTCTCTCAGTCTCTGCCTCTGTCTCTTCCTTTTTCTTCCTAGTGCTTTGTCCCAACCCTTTCCACTCTCTCCTTCATTCAAAGTACTGGAAAATTCCTGTTTAGTGAAATAGTACTCTTAATGAGAGCTTCTACTTAAATTTTCAAGATAATGATTTTTAATTATAAATTCCTCACTTTTTTTTTAATTATAGAATCTGTCTACGATGCTTCTTCAGGAGAAAGAACAATAAGGCATTTAAAACAAATTTGTTCCAAAAGCACTTATTGTGTGATTATTATATATTTATATATATATCTAGATAATAGTAGAAGACAGGGAAATTAATAGCACATTAACTCCGAAAAAGCTGAGTTCATAACATAGCATAAACACAAAGTGTTTCAATATTAAATATTTTGTTCCAGTTATTACTACAGCATTGCAGATCACACTGAAACATAGAGGTGTAAAGCAATGATTTTTTTATGCTTATGGAATCTGGTCAAAAATTCAGATAAGGCACAACAGGAACGGCTTATTTCTCCTACAGTGTTTGAGGTCTCTGCTGGGAAGACTTGAAAACTGGGGGTGGTTCAATGGCTGGAAGAAGGAATCATCATATCTTTATACTCATTTGAGTGGTGGTTGATACTGGCTGTCTGCTGGAACCTCGGCTAGTCTGTCATCTAGAAGACTTACGAGGTCTCTCCCTGTGGTCTCTCTGTATGGGATGATTTGGTGACTTTTTTCTTTTTTTTTTTACAATCCATAGCAAATGTATTACTCAATAGCCAGTGCCACATCATAGCATTACCCAGAGCCCTCACCTTCCCTCCCCACCTGTCCCCAAGGGTACACCCGTAATGGAAAAAATGAAAGTAAACTCAGATCTCTGTTTTTCCTCTGGAAAAAGGGATCTTGGCCCCGGAAGCCCCTTTCCACAGGTCTCAGCAGGCAAGGGAGTGGACACCTCCTGTGCCCAGAGAGCGGGGCTCCAAGCTCCAACAACAGAGGGAACATGCAGGCAGGAGCAGAGCCCCGTGTCTGTGGAAGATGAGCTGGGAGTATTCCAAGAGAACAAGGGGGTAGTGCATGATATTTTTATGCTCTAATATTTGGAGTCCATATAGTATTACTTCTGCCATATGTTTTAGTTAAAGTAGGTATAAAGGTCTGCCCAAGTTTGAAATGAAAGAACATAGACCTCACCATTTGATAGGAGGGATGTCAAGGTCACACAATAAGAAGACCACATGCAATATGAGATATTGTTGCAGCCAGCCGTCTTTGAGTACACATCTTACTCAAATTAATGTCCCAAACATTTACTTCCCATTTAAATGTACTTTATTCACCTTTTTGAATGAATCTGAATAGGGTTATTTTCATGTGCACTTTTACTAAATTACGCTCTTTTAAATCATTTAAAGTTTTTTTTTTTTAAGAAAAATAATATAATAGTATCAAATGTCACTATTTTTTCAGGTATCCCGGCACAGAAGGAATCATTCACAGCATGTCTTGAAAGATGTCATTCCTCCACTGGAACAACTGGTAAGTAATTATTTCACTTCAATACTGTATTATTTATCTACTGCTACAAAATAAATTACCTCAGAACTCAGCAACTTGGAACAGCACATATTATTATCTCATGTTTCTGTGGGTAAGGAATCTGGGCATAACCTAGCAAGGTCCTGTGGCTCAGAGCCTTCCAAAAGTTTGCACTCAAGATTTAAGCCAAAATTGGGGTCACATCTGAAGGCTTGACTGGGGAGAGATCTGTTTTCAAGCTCAGGTACATGGTTGCTGGCAGGATTTAGTTCCTTCAGGGCTTTTGGCCAGAGGCTACTCTTACTTCCTTGCCACTTGGGCTTTTCCAGCATGGTGGCTTGCTCCTTCAAAGCATGCAAACTGAGAAGACGAGAGTCTGGCTTATTCTGCTCCTGCCAAAATGACCTCCTTACTTTTTCCACAGGGCCGTTTCTCCTCTTATTTCCTCTGCCTGACACAAAATACTTCATTTGGTGCCCAGAAATTTTTAGGGCTCATTCGTTCCTTTTCTTCGCATCTCTGTTCAAATATCACCTTTTAAGATAGCTCTTCTCTAGTGTCCCCTAAACACAAATGAGCAAATTTAAAAACCCACCAGTTCTGTCCACACTTCTTTTCTCTTACCCTAATTTAATTTTCTCCATAGAACTTACCACCATGTGGTATACTCTGCAGTTTCTTTTTATTTGTTTGTCATCTCCTTAGAAAGTTCTGTGAGAGCAGGGTTATTGTCTCCTATGTTTATAACTATTCCCATGATTATAACAATTGCTAGAACATAGTAAAATCTCAGTAAATGTGTGTTAAATGAGTGCACAAATGAAATAGTTAATGACTTTTTTTTTAATTTCCAAGCTCATAGTACACAGATCTATACTTGTGTACTTTCTCTTCATTATCTCATCATATATCTTGAAGTGCTACTTAGTCATTTGTTCTTAGCGCATCTTGGTGTCATCCTTAAAATGAAATATCCCAAGTTGAACACACCATCACCATCTTCCCAAATTGATTCCTATTTCCATTGAACCCCATCTCTATTTTTTTAATAGCTATTAAAAACAAAAAAGTTAGCTCTTTTTAATAGAGAAGACTTGTTTTAAAATTTTATTTATTTATTTAAATTTTATTTTATATTGGAGTATAGTTAACAATGTGTTAGTTTCAGGTGTACAGCAAAGTGATTCAATTATACATATACATGTATCTATTCTTTTTCAAATTATTTTCCCATTTAGGTTATTACAGAATATTGAGCAGAGTTTCCTGTGCTATACAGTAGGTCCTTGTTGGTTATCTATTTTAAATATAGTAGTGTGTACATGTCAGTCCCAAACTCCCAGTCTATCCCATTTCTATTAGTAGCAAATGTTTATCTAGGCTGAGAACACATTTTCTTTGGATCCTTTATTTTCTCTGTGACCCTTCACATGTCAACATTTTCTGAGGTGGTTTCTCCACAGTGGATGTGGTGGCCTCGTTTTTTTCTCCATGTGTACAGGCACACCCTTTCTGAGGCCTTCAAATGCTTCTGGTCTCACCCCACTGTATCCCACCATGCCTCTCCCACTGATCCTGTGCTACTGTACAACCTTCCACACCAACCTTCTTTAAACAGTACCTTCATTATTTCATTCTCCTTGTCAGAACTTTCAACAGCTTCCTATTTTCTATACTATAGCACCAAGTCTATAGACTTCTCTCATGGCTCTGATTTACCTTATTTATTATCTACTGCCAAATACACAACCTCAAGCCAGCAATAGTAACATGATTAAGACATGGTTCTCACCCTGAAGGAATTTGGATTTTCTGTAACAATTATAGTTCCTTCATCTCAACACTCTTTTGTGGTGTTCTCTCTTATTTCATGGGTAATAGACTTGTTCCATGGCTAGACTATAAATGCTTTGAAGTTAGGGGTCATGACTTGTATTTTCTTTATTATATCATACTTCCCCTTACATTGCTTCTGGGACTAGTGTTTGTTCAGAAAAGACATGTTTGTCAATTGATTTAATGATAAGATATTAAAGATTTATTAAAACAATATTGTTGATTTTGGAGATTAATAAATATATGACTTCTATTCATAGTGAAAGACATTTTAAAATTTAGTTAGATATAACAATATCTTGTTTTCAAAATTAATCACTTAGGTTTCAACTTAGAGACCATTTTCCCTGGAAAGTATTTCTTTGCTTCCTCAACTTTGCATCAGGTAGCCCTTCTTTATTCTACCTTCCTATAGCAGCTTGGCCTTGCCTCTGTCTCTAAATTGCCTCTATCTCTAATCACACTAAAATTGCCTGTTTCCTTTTACTTGTCTCTTACTGCACTATAAGTATTTGAGGGGAGAGCTATGCTTCACTTACTGTTTTATTATTAAAACTTCATAGAAGGCCTGGCATAGTATAGCTGTACAGTGAATAGAAAGTAATTGTGTTTCTTTTCTATAAATTTGCCTTACAGAACATATAAAGTGCTCTTTTTAAAATATAGCACGTGCAAATGTTTCTCTGAAGTGTTTGATGAAACATGGCAAAAGTTAGACTGAAAATGAAGCTATATGAACGTGTGTGTACATAATATAAATATATATGCAATTATATATAATTTTACATGTACAAATATATATGGATTATATTTGAAAAATGCCTTAAAGTGTCTCAAAATTTTTACATGAAATATATATTAATTATGAATTTTAAAAATTAAAATTATGGTCATTACTTTAATGAATAACTAATGGTATATTTGTGCTATGCCTATACACCAAGCATAGGCTAATATTAAAAAAATTAGAATATTCAGAAATAGTTTTGTCAGTTTAATAACTTCCTACCTTTAAGGTTATTTGTTGGTTTGCTGGCCTATAGTTATGTGTTTTGACTCTGCAGCCTCAATTCTCAATAAATGAAACTCATTTTAAATATCTCAAATTATGGATAGTTTAACTAAAAGAAAATATATCTAAGTGCTCAATACTCTATTCTAGGTCAGATAACCTTGTAAAAGTGACATTGGGAAGTACTGCTGATAGAAGGAAAAAAAGACAGTAATTTGTTGACCTCTTCAGTTTGCAGTCTCTCTAAATCTCTTTCTCTGCATCTCTCTCTCTCTGTTACTCTCTCTGTCTACACAAGCACACTCTCTCTCTCTCTCTCTCTCTCTCTCTCTCTCTCTCTCTCTCTCAACTCTACTGGAACTACCAACCAATTTACTTCCTATTCCTGAGTTGGGTTTCCCTGGACCCTCTCTTTGAGTACTTGTTTATCTTGCTCTATCTTGTGAACAGAGGTTATTCTGTTGAATAGTTATATGAACTTTTATTCATCAATCTCTACTTGAATTAAATTGCTTATTTAATGTTACTTTAAAGACACATGATTATCTTTCCCCCACACGTCTTACTTATGAATTACTTCATTATGGTAGACGATGCCGAAATAACCACCAATTCCCTCAAACAACAAATTCTGATTAATATTTTTTTTAAATTTCATTTACTTATTAATTTATTTTTGGCTGCGTTGGGTCTTCGTTGCTGCGTGCGGGCTTTCACTAGTTGCAGCAAGCGGGGGCTACTCTTCGTTGCAGCGCACGGGCTTCTCATTGCGGTGGCTTCTCTTGTTGCAGAGCACAGGCTCTAGGAGCGCAGGCTTCAGTAGTTGTGGCATGCAGGCTCAGTAGTTGTGGCCCCCAGGCTCAGTAGCTCCGCGGCATGTGGGATCTTCCTGGACCAGGGCTCGAACCCAAGTTCCCTGCATTGGCAGTTGGATTCTTAACCACTGCACCACCAGGGAAGTCCCTCTGATTAATTTTTAATTATCCGTTACTGTTTACATCAAGACTTGAATTATTTTCCAGAACCTATAAAGCTGTCTTTATATTTGACTAATATAACTGTATAATTATTTTTAACCTAGATTCACATATTTTTTTCCGCAAATCTGACGTGTTCCTTCCTTCATCTCTACATCTCTTTTTCTTTCCCTCATGCCTGCCTCAGTGTTGCTTCTGGAATCATCCATAGGTTCTTGCAGTAGTTTCCCTTGCCAGTACCTACCAGGATCAACTACCATATATAAAATGATATACACCAAAACACTGTAGAAAATAGTAAAATCCTTTAAGTTGATGTTATTACTCATTATTTTTACTATATGGATCTTTGAGCTTATTTATATCCCACATTTTCTGCTATAAATCCCATTTCCTTTATCTCCTATATTTAGAACTTCCTTGAACAGTATCCAGCAATCATGGGAGGCTTTGGCTTTAAGCACAACTGGCAGAAGTATCCTATTCGATGAACTCCCTTTGGAGAAAAGTAATTCATTTTATGACAGTGGAGTCTGCCATGGTGGATGCTCCCATAGATGCTATCATCCTTTGGTAACCATGCTTTACCTCTCAACTTCCCCTTTAATAAAGTAGGTTGTGATCAACACAGTTAAACAGAAACATAATGCATTTCTTTTGAATACTGACAAAAATATATTCCTATTTGGAGTCTGAAATCTTAGGGCAGAAACTACCCAGTTCACTGACAGCTGAAGTCATTTATGCCACTTGGTGTGCAAATCCATATGCTCTCAATGCATGAGACTATATTATTTTCTGAGAAGCCGTGTTGTTGCTTAACCATTTCTGTAATGCAGCAAAGATTTTAAACATGAAATGTCAAATATACTAATACGTGTTTGTTTCCTGATCTTGTATATTTCATATTATAACTCTTCGTGAGACCTAATTATTTTCCGGGCATTTTCCCTTTTCCCCCTAAAGAAATGTTCAAGAAAAATAACCCTGTTTATAGCATGTTAAATCTTTATCATCTTTATGTTTATCAAAAGAGTATAAGACATGTCTACGGATAACCCTGCAGGAGTCAAAAGCCTGTGGCATGTTTTAGAGAATCATCTGCTACCTCCTGAGCTAGAAGGATTTGGAGGCCAGAGCTCAGGAAGTTGCCATGGCTTGGGGGCAAAGCAGGCTTTTGCAGATAAACCTTAAGTCACAGATTCTACCTTTTGGAGCCAGATATCATTTTGTGGATTAATTAATACTTGTGAGGGCTTTAAGGATGAAAGACATTGTGAGCATACAGTGTTTTCTTATTTTAAAACAAAGGATGGCCCCTTTGGGCGAATAATTCTATTGATCAGGCTGTGCTTTCCTCAAATTGCAAAAAATTTTCAAAAGCTCTTCAGTCTTTCAAAATTCTACTTTGTTAAGATAGAATTAGGTTTTCTGAAAAAAACTTCTTCCCAGATCTTCAAGCTGGCAGTATGTTAATAATGTTACATAATTTAATAACAGTAATACAAACCATCTCGAAGTTTTCATTGCTTTATGTACCCTTCCTTTACTCAAACAGCAGGAGTGTGTTTTTTATTTAAAAAAAAATTTTATTGGAGTATAGTTTTTACAGTGTTTTGTAGGAGTGCGTTAATTCCAATGTTTGTTGAGGCCATCCCTGTGCTGGGCACTGGGCTGGGTTTAGGGTATGCAATGATATGCTAAATAGTCATGTCCTTTTTTGGAGGGCCTGTCAGTCTAAGGGTGAAGAAAAGAATTAAACGAGTAAAGAAAGGCATAATTCTCTGAATGCAAATTACACAACATGCTATGACAGCAGACAAACAAGTTTCCATGAAAGAGGGAGAGCCCACCTTGGATTAAGTAGTCATAAGATCACTCTTTGAAAGGGCCATTTAAATTGAGATTTGTAGAGTGACTAGAGTTTGTCAAGCAAATTACTGGAAGAATGATGCAAACTGAAGGAGCATCAAGTGCAAAGGTCTGGAAGTCAGAACAAAGTGGTTACATTGGAAAAACTGCAAGAATGCCACACTGGCTAGAACAGGGAAATAAGTCTGGAAGTGTGGGCAGAGTGAGGCAGTGCTCAGATGTTGATGGGCCTTGAGGTGATGATAAGGAGTTCAGAAGCCATTAAAACACAGAAACAGGTTACCATGACTTCTCCCATCCAGGCCTACATTTGAAATTCATTTAACTGTAGAGTAGAGAAGAAGAACAAACACAACAACAAAAAAGGTTGTTAACATTGAGCAATCCTTTCTTCCCTACTGCCTTGACCAAAATTAGGTTATAACAAAACAATTGAATTAGGCTAATAAGTTGCCCAGGCAGTGACCAGGAAGGCGATTCTCACTGAATTCCAATGACGGGCAAAGAAAGAACAACATATTTAGATCAAGGAAACAAAGAAATAGCAGTCAGGGAAGAAGAGAGAAATAAAGGAGGAGAAAGGAGATGTGATACATAGGAAAAGCCTCCAGAAGACCGAAATTCTTAAGATAAAAAGAGGTTCCCTCATCAGCCTGTTTCCCAATTAGAACCTGGATATTTTGGTGGTGACCAAATGAAACACACTGGTTACAAGATGAAAGGCTCAGGAAAAGGCTATGGGGGTTCTTAAACATCAAAATGTAGCTTATTCAAGATGATATTTTGATGAGTTAAGGGTAAATAAATCAGAGACATGTGGGTAAAATTTCTCTTGAAATACACAGGGGTTTAAAATGATGGGGAAATTCACTTGGCAAAACATTATATGTACTTTGCCAAACCCAACATTTGAAAAACAGTTTAAGACATTCAGCAGAACCCCAAAGCACAACATATTCTCTTATCCTGAGAGTAAGAGAGGGAGAATACCCGTGAAAGCATTGTGCAACATACACACTGCAGGGTATAAATAATTTACAATGAGCAAACCATGCCTAACTTTGAGACCTGAAGTCAAGACCAGCTTCTCCAGAACTTCTTTGAGAATGCTTTATTACTCCTTTATAGGCATCACTCATGTATGACACAGCATCGTTTTTCTTTGCTTTTCTTCTATCCTCCTTTTTGTGTAATTATCGTATCCAACTTGAGAATTTTGGTTTACCACTTTTTTAAAGTATGCACACAGTAAATTATGTATCTACATTAGGCAGAAATATTATATTTCACCCCTCTAAATGCATCATAGTTCATTCTCCAGCTATATGTAAGATAGTCCTATAATTAAGCATTTACATTTTTTATGTACTTAGTACTTTATATGATGTACAGATAAGCTGCATTTTGAAGGTGATTTTTTTTCCTTGTTTTTGTTTCTGTTCTACTGCAAGTCCACACACATGGTCAGCAGATCTGATATAGCAAGAAAGCTAGAGCCAGTACAGAAATAATTGGAAACGGAAAAGAAAAATGTAAGCAATGAGTCCCAAACAGGGAAGTGGGGCAAGAGAAGGAAAGCCAATGGAGTTATGTAGGATGACTAAGTTCTAGAGATCAACTGTACAGCATGGTGATTATATTGGTTAATAAGACTGTTGTACACTGGAAATTTGCTACAAGAGTAGACCTCACATGCTCTCACCACAAAAAGAAGACTTAAATTTTGGGGCTTCCCAGGTGGCGCAGTGGTTAAGAATCTGCCTGCCAATGCAGGGAACACGGGTTTGAGCCCTGGTCCGGGAAGATCCCACATGCCGTGGAGCAACTAAGCCCATGCACCACAATTACTGAGACTGCGCTCTAGAGCCCGCGAGCCACAACTATTGAGCCTGCGTGCCACAACTACTGAAGCCTGTGCCTAGAGCCCATGCTCCACAACAAGAGAGGCCACCACAATGAGAAGCCCGCGCACCACAGCAAAGAGTAGCCCCAGCTCGGCGCAACTAGAGAAAGCCTGCACGCAGCAATGAAGACCCAACGCAGCCAAAAATAAATAAATTTATTAAATAAATAAAAAGATAACTATATGAGGAAATGTATATATTAAGTAGCTTGACTATAGTAATCATTTCACTATGTATATGTAGGTGAAAACATCATATTGTACACCGTAAATATATACAATTTTTATTGTAAAAATAGAAACTTAAAAAATAATTTTTAAAAAGCCAATGGAAAGAAGACACAGAAATTTCTATTTCTGTGAGTGGTGGAAAAGTTAAGAAGAGATTTAAGAAGGAAGAGAAGCCCCATTTGGGGGTAAAATGATGTAACCAGATATGTCCTCCTTCTGTGCTTTGTAACAGAAATTATCAAAGCAAACAGATTATCAGCAAAGTACTGCGATCTATTAAAAGTTCAGAAAAAAATATAGCAAGTGCCTAATTATTAAATAGGAAAATAATTAAATGCAAAATAATAGTAGCGCTTGTTTGTAGTTATACAGAATTGATACAAAATTCTCCTAGGAGGCCAGTCAGTCGTACAGAAACTTTCACAGGGTGGTGCTACTTCGGAGGGCTCTCTCCAGTTCAGGTCTGGGGCCTGTCTCAGTTTTGTGGATCTTGAAAAATTATATGTAACAATGTTATCAGTGTTTACAGAGATGATGATCCCTAGGATTACCTCACAGTAACCAACTTTGTAAGAGTCAGCTGTATAAATTGTAATTCTGATTTATTAATTTATAATGGCAAATATACTGATGCTATTTGTCACCCACATTCTGACTATTTGTGAGAGGACCGAGGAAGCTAAATTAGGAGCCAGAGGATTGCCAGTGAACACAGGAATCAAAACAAAGGAGAAAAGAGCAACCACGTACATACATCAGCAGCCCAAAGGGTCTGTCGTTCTGGTATTAAAAGCCAATACCCTCTCATGAAAATCTGGTGAAAGTTTTAGATTCAGTTTATTTCCATTTATAAACATGTATTTTGACAGAATTCTTTTGGTGGACTGGTGTAGATGAAAACCTATTGTTTTCAATTCAAGTCTTTTATCAGAGAACTACTTGAAGCCTTCATATAAAAAAAAAATTACAGTGTCTGTACTTAACGGTTACAGGCCGGTCCTTCTGCCATGACTGTTAGCATTAATCAAAGGTTGTCATCTGCTCTCTTGCCTTGCCTCTCGCTTCCAACTTAGGTTGATAAACAGGTGCTATCTGGATATCCCACTGCCATTCATTCTTTTCATCTGTATCTCAGCACAGTTGTGTCTGCCGAGTGCTTCCTCAATGCTAGCAGACTGGCTGGCATCCAATCTGGACAAATTGCTGATCTTTCCTGCCACTTAACATTAAATAGGGCTTCTAAGGAATATTGGACAAATAGCTCAAGAAGCCAGATTCAGCATCTAAAGATTCGTTGGCAATTCTTAAGTATACTTTGTTTAGGGAGTGCTGCTACTTTAAAGAACTTCAAGTTGGCCTGGAACTTGGTGTATAGTATCCTAAACACAGGCCTAAAGCTATACAGAGTTTTGTAAATTACTAGCAGCAAGACCATCTAGGTCCTAGATGACCAGTATACTCAACTGTAATTTATAGATTACTGTCCCTTCAAGCCATGTGATTAACATAAAAGAGGAATAAGTAATTAGAATAATTACTATGGTACCATATATAAACCCACATACAAAATACATAGCGATCTTCTGCTTACCCTAATCTTTCTTTCTGCTCCTATGAGCCTCCTGGAATAACTGATTCCTAGTGCCTGGAACATGGTGAGGTATTTCAAAGTATGACGACAAGGAATAATAAAGTAATTAAATATACCTCATGGAAACTTTGCTTCCCAGCATGGGACTTAAAATAATGCAGTGCTTTCAGTGTAGGAAGCCTGATTGGAGTTTTCTATTCCAGGGCAAAAGTTGGCCTTAGTCTCTGAGATAACTGGAGGGGAGTATGGTATCCAGTCCCCCCAAAAGAGGAACAGGAGTATCTTGAAATGTGAACTCACAAGGATATAAGCCTCAGTAAGATTAAGGTTGTCCTGTTAGTCTTTGCAGTCCCATTGTGAGCAGAGCAGCTGGTATTTAGGGGAAGAGGATGTTACTATTTAAAAATGTGTTGAAAGAATGAATGGTTGTGCAGCAAGTATGAAAGAAACAATGGAGAGAAGTGAACACCTGATCACAAAAGTGGGAATAGTGCATGATGGTTGCACATGTATATAATTACATGTAGAAATGTGTATGCCGATACATAGATAAGTAAAAATATGCACTGTAGAAATAAATATAATAGGTAAAAGTACACAGTAGAAGGATTATTAGCTTCTTCAAATGACCAGGAAGGCAACTTGGACTTTGAAAGATAATATAAAAGAAGATACCTAACCTGCTATTTGCCTCTTCCTCTTTCCTTTTTCTGGACCTCTGTGTGGACATGCCTGGAAACTCTGTTGCGTTGACCAAAGGCCGTGAAAATTGCTTCAGCCTGTTTGATGGCAATGATGTCCATTTATAGAATCCTAACATGAGAAATCCAGCCCCTGGCCTGAATCTCAGGTGTCCTGAAAAGATCCAGCATATAGAGAAACTTTACTTATACATTCAAGGAGAGAGAATTTTAAGGTATATAATGCAAGCCAGCTTATGTTGATTTCCCTTGCAAGAGTGTTAGGTTTCTACTTTCACATTTCCCTTCTCTTTTTAAAGAAATGGTCATCAATAATACATCTCTGGGTACTAAATATCCACCTAGTGGTCTTTTAGTGAATATTTTTATGGAGAAAAAGGCAATATTCTTAGCTGAGAAAGTATGCATCAGTTTTTATCATGGGTTGAGAGATTTTGTAGCTGTTTGGTAGATAGATTCAGGCTTTTGGTAACTTATTTTATTTTCATCATAAGAAAGCTTAAATAAAATAGTAAATTTTATCTATGGTTACACAACAAAATTTCTCAATATACATTCCTAAAAGGGACCTCCTCTGTGATGCTAATTGCTCTTAACAACATTTTTCTTCCAAACATTTGTAGAAACTAGTGATGCCCAGATTTAAGTACTAAATGTATTATATGGATTTTAGGGGGTAGACAAATAAGACTTCCTGGAAGTAAGAAGAAGAGACGGCATACATTAGGACAAAAGGTGAGAAAAGCAAATGAATAGACATATCTAAGTACAGAAGAGGCACCACTGAACATCATGATTCTAAAAGTTATCTAAGAGAGCTTCCTCAGATTCTTCTAGGCTTGGGGAGAACATGCTGAAAGAAAAGAAATTCTCTGGAAATGTAGCTATGTGAAAAATACTATGCTATGATTATCATAAGTCAACATTATCTTCATCATTATTTATTAAGAGATGTCTTCATCCAATGTATTTTTTAATTTCTATTTTAAAATTTATTTTATTTTTCTACATCTTTATTGGAGTATAATTGCTTTACAATGATGTGTTAGTTTCTGCTTTATAATAAAGTGAATCAGTTATACATATGTTCCCATATCTCTTCCCTCTTGTGTCTCCCTCCCTCCCACCCTCCCTATCCCACCCCTCTAGGTGGTTACAAAGCACTGAGCTGATCTCCCTGTGCTATGCAGCTGCTTCCCACTAGCTATCTATTTCACGTTTGGTAGTGTATATATGTCCATGCCACTCTCTCGCTTTGTCACAGCTTACCCTTCCCCCTCCCCATATCCTCAAGTCCATTCTCTAGCAGGTCTGTGTCTTTATTCTTGTCTTACCCCTAGGTTCTTCATGACATTTTTTTTTCTTAAATTCCATATATATGTGTTAGCGTACGGTATTTGTCTTTCTCTTTCTGACTTGCTTCACTCTGTATGACAGACTGTAGGTCCATCCACCTCATTACAAATAGCTCAATTTCGTTTCTTTTAAGGCTGAGTAATATTCCTTTCTACATATGTGCCACACCTTCTTTATCCATTCATCCGATGATGGACACTTAGGTTGTTTCCATCTCCTGGCTATCGTAAATAGAGCTGCAATGAACATTTTGGTACATGACTCTTTTTTTTTTTTTTTTTTGTGGTATGCGGGCCTCTCACTGCTGTGGCCTCCCCCGTTGCGGAGCACAGGCTCCGGACGCACAGGCCCAGTGGCCACGGCCCACGGGCCCAGCCGCTCTGTGGCATGCGGGATCCTCCCGGACAGGGGCACGAACCCATGTCCCCTGCATCGGCAGGCGGACTCCCAACCACTGCACGAACAGGGAAGCCCCACATGACTGTTTTTGAATTATGGTTTTCTCAGGGTATATGCCCAGTAGTGGGATTGCTGGGGCATATGGTAGTTCTATTTGTAGTTTTTTAAGGAACGTCCATACTGTTCTCCATAGTGGCTGTACCAATTCACATTCCCACCAGCAGTGCAAGAGTGTTCCCTTTTCTCCACACCCTCTCCAGCATTTATTGTTCCTAGATTTTTTGATGAGGACCATTCTGACTGGTGTGAGATGATATCTGATTGTAGTTTTGATTTGCATTTCTCTAATGATTAATGATGTTGAGCATTCTTTCATGTGTTTGCTGGCAGTCTGTATATCTTCTTTGGAGAAATGTCTATTTAGGTCTTCTGCCCATTTTTGGATTGGGTTGTTTGTTTTTTTGTTATTGAGCTGCATGAGCTGCTTGTAAATTTTGGAGATTAATCCTTTGTCAGTTGCTTCATTTGCAAATATTTTCTCCCACTCTGAGGGTTGTCTTTTGGTCTTGTTTATGGTTTCCTTTGCTGTGCAAAAGCTTTGAAGTTTCATTAAGTCCCATTTGTTTATTTTTGTTTTTATTTCCATTACTCTAGGAGGTGGGTCAGTAAGGATCTTGTGTGATTTATGTCATAGAGTGTTCCACCTATGTTTTCCTCTAAGAGTTTGGTAGTTTCTAGCCTTACATTTAGGTCTTTATTCCATTTTGAGCTTATTTTTGTGTATGGTGTTAGGGAGTGTTCTAATCTCATACTTTTACATGTACCTGTCCAGTTTTCCCAGCACCACTTGTTGAAGAGGCTGTCCTTTCTCCACTGTACATTCCTGCCTCCTTTATGAAAGATCAGATGACCATATGTGCGTGGGTTTATCTCTGGACTTTCTATCCTGTTCTATTGATCTATCTGTTTTTGTGCCAGTACCATACTGTCTTGAATACTGTAGCTTTGTAGTATAGTCTGAAGTCAGGGAGCCTGATTCCTCCAGCTCCATTTTTCGTTCTCAAGATTGCTTTAGCTATTCGGGGTCTTTTGTGTTTCCATACAAATTGTGAAATTTTTTGTTCTAGTTCTGTGAAAAATGCCAGTGGTAGTTTGATAGGGATTGCATTGAATCTGTAGATTGCTTTGGGTAGTAGAGTCATTTTCACAATGTTGATTCTTCCAATCCAAGAACATGGTATATCTCTCCATCTAGTTGTATCATCTTTAATTTCTTTCATCAGTGTCTTATAATTTTCTGCATACAGGGCTTTTGTCTCCTTAGGTAGATTTATTCCTAGATATTTTATTCTTTTTGTTGCAATGGTAAATGGGAGTGTTTTCTTGATTTCACTTTCAGATTTTTCATCATTAGTGTATAGGAATGCCAGAGATTTCTGTGCATTAATTTTGTATCCTGCTACTTTACCAAATTCATTGATTAGCTCTAGTAGTTTTCTGGTAGCATCTTTAGGTTTCTCTATGTATAGTATCATGTCATCTGCAAACAGTGACAGCTTTACTTCTTCTTTTCCAATTTGGATTCCTTTTATTTCCTTTTCTTCTCTGATTGCTGTGGCTAAAACTTCCAAAACTATGTTGAATAAGAGTGGTGACAGTGGGCAACCTTGTCTTGTTCCTGATCTTAGTGGAAATGCTTTCAATTTTTCACCATTGAGGACGATGTTGGCTGTGGGTTTGTCATATATGGCCTTTATTATGTTGAGGAAAGTTCCCTCTATGCCTACTTTCTGCAGGGTTTTTATCATAAACGGTGTTGAATTTTGTCAAAAGCTTTCTCTGCATCTATTGAGATGATCATATGGTTTTTCCTCCTTCAATTTGTTAATATGGTGTATCATGTTGATTGATTTGCATACATTGAAGAATTCTTGCATTCCTGGAATAAACCCCACTTGATCATGGTGTATCATCCTTTTAATGTGCTGTTGGATTCTGTTTGCTAGTATTTTGTTGAGGAGTTTTGCATCTATGTTCATCAGTGATATTGGCCTGTAGTTTTCTTTCTTTGTGACATCCTTGTCTGGTTTTGGTATCAGGGTGATGGTGGCCTCGTAGAATGAGTTGGGGAGTGTTCCTGCCTCTGCTATATTTTGGAAGAGTTTGAGAAGGATAGGTGTTAGCTCTTCTCTAAATGTTTGATAGAATTCGCCTGGGAAAACATCTGGTCCTGGGCTTTTGTTTGTTGGAAGATTTTCAATCACAGTTTCAATTTCAGTGCTTGTGATTGGTCTGTTCATATTTTCTATTTCTTCCTGGTTCAGTCTTGGAAGGTTGTGCATTTCTAAGAATTTGTCCATTTCTTCCAGGTTGTCCATTTTATTGGCATAGAGTTGCTTGTAATAACCTCTCATGATCTTTTGTATTTCTGCAGTGTCAGTTGTTACTTCTCCTTTTCATTTCTATTTGTATTGATTTGAGTCTTCTCCCTTTTTTTCTTGATGAGTCTGGCTAATGGTTTATCAATTTTGTTTATCTTCTCAAAGAACCAGCTTTTAGTTTTATTGATCTTTGCTATTGTTTCCTTCATTTCTTTTTCATTTATTTCTGATCTGATTTTTATGATTTCTTTCCTTCTGCTAGCTTTGGGGTTTTCTTGTTCTTCTTTCTCTAATTGCTTTAGGTGCAAGGTTAGGTTGTTTATTCGAGATCTTTCCTGTTTCTTAAGGTAGGATTGTATTCCTATAAACTTCCCTCCTATAACTGCTTTTGCTGCATCCCATAGGTTTTGGGTCATCATGTCTCCATTGTCATTTGTTTCTAGGTATTTTTTGATTTCCTCTTTGATTTCTTCAGTGATCACTTCATTATTAAGTAGTATATTGTTTAGCCTCCATGTGTTTGTATTTTTTACAGATCTTTTCCTGTAATTGACATCTAGTTTCATAGCATTATGGTCGGAAAAGATACTTGATACAACTTCAGTTTTCTTAAATTTACCAAGGCTTGAGTTGTGACCCAAGATATGATTTATCCTGGAGAATGTTCCATGAGTACTTGAGAAAAATGTGTATTCTGTTGATTTTGGATGGAGTGTCCTATAAATATCAATTAAGTCCATCTTGTTTAATGTATCATTTAAAGCTTGTGTTTCCTTATTTATTTTCATTTTGGATGATCTGTCCATGGGTGAAAGTGGGGTGTTAAAGTCCCCTACTATGAATGTGTTACTGTCGATTTCCCCTTTTATGGCTGTTAGTATTTGCCTTATGTATTGAGGTGCTCCTGTGTTGGGTGCATAAATATTTACAGTTGTTATATCTTCTTCTTGGATCAATCCCTTGATCATTATGTAGTGTCCTTCTTTATCTCTTCTAATAGTCTTTATTTTAAAGTCTGTTTTGTCTGACATGAGAATTGCTACTCCAGCTTTCTTTTGGTTTCCATTTGCATGGAATATCTTTTTCCATCCCCTTACTTTCAGTCTGTATGTGTCTCTAGGTCTGAAGTGGGTCTCTTGTAGACAGCATATATATGGGTCTTGTTTTTGTATCCATTCAGTCAGTCTGTGTCTTTTGGTGGGAGCATTTAATCCATTTACATTTAAAATAATTATCGATATGTATGTTCCTATTCCCATTTTCTTAACTGTTTTGGGTTTGTTATTGTAGGTCTTTTCCTTCTCTTGTGTTTCTTGCTTAGAGAAGTTCCTTTAGCATTTGTTGTAAGGCTGGTTTGGTGGTGCTGAACTCTCAGCTTTTGCTTGTCTGTAAAGGTTTTGATTTCTCCATCAAATCTGAATGAGATCCTTGCTGGGTAATCTTGGTTGCAGGTTTTTCTTCTTCATCACTTTAAATATGTCCTGCCAGTCCCTTCTGGCTTGCAGAGTTTCTGCTGAAAGATCAGCTGTTAACCTTATGGGGATTCCCTTGTGTGTTATTTGTTGTTTTTCCCTTGCTGCTTTTAATATGTTTTCTTTGTATTTAATTTTTGACAGTTTGATTAATATGTGTCTTGGCGTATTTCTCCTTGGATTTATCCTGTATGGGACTATCTGTGCTTCCTGGACTTGATTAACTATTTCCTTTCCCATATTAGGGAAGTTTTCAACTATAATCTCTTCAAATATTTTCTCAGTCCCTTTCTTTTTCTCTTCTTCTGGAACCCCTATAATTCGAATGTTGGTGCGTTTAATGTTGTCCCAGAGGTCTCTGAGACTGTCCTCAGTTCTTTTCATTCTTTTTTCTTTAATCTGCTCTGTAGTAGTTATTTGCACTATTTTATCTTCCAGGTCACTTATCTGTTCTTCTGCCTCAGTTATTCTGCTATTGATCCCATCTAGAGTATTTTTAATTTCATTTATTGTGTTGTTCATCATTGCTTGTTTCATCTTTAGTTCTTCTTGGTCCTTGTTAAATGTTTCTTGCATTTTCTATATTCTATTTCCAAGATTTTGGATCATCTTTACTATCAATATTCTGAATTCTTTTTCAGGTAGACTATCTATTTCCTCTTCATTTGTTAGGTCTGGTGGGTTTTTATCTTGCTCCTTCATCTGCTGTGTGTTCTTCTGTCTTCTCATTTTGCTTATCTTACTGTGTTTGGGGTCTCCTTTTTGCAGGCTCCAGGTTCATAGTTCCCGTTGTTTTTGGTGTCTGTCCCCAGTGGCTAAAGTTGGTTCAGTGGGTTGTGTAGGCTTCCTGGTGGAGGGGACTAGTGCCTGTGTTCTGGTGGGTGAGGCTGGATCTTGTCTTTCTGATGAGCAGGTTCACGTCTGGTGGTGTGTTTTGGGGTGTCTGTGGACTTTTTATGATTTTAGGCAGCCTCTCTGCCAATGGGTGGGGTTGTGTTCCTGTCTTGCTAGTTGTTTGGCATAGGGTGTCCAGCACTGTAGCTTGCTGTGGTTGAGTGAAGCTGGGTGCTGGTGTTGAGATGGAGATCTCTGGGAGATTTTCGCCGTTTGATATTATGTGTAGCTGGGAGGTCTCTTGTGGACCAGTGTCCTGAAGTTGGCTCTCCCACCTCAGAGGCACAGCACTGACTCCTGGCTGTAGCACCAAGAGCCTTTCATCCACACGGCTCAGAATAAAAGGGAGAAAAAGTAGAAAGAAAGAAAAAAAAAATAGGAAGGAAGGAAAGAAAGAAAGAAAGAAGATAAAATAAAGTAAGATAAAATAAAGTTATTAAAATAAAAAAATTATTATTAAGAAAAAAAAATTTTTTAAGAAAAAAAAAGGATGGACGGCTAGAACCCTAGCACAAATGGTGAAAGCAAAGCTATACGGACAAAATCTCACACAGAAGCATACACATACACACGCACAAAAAGAGGAAAAGGGGAAAAAATCATAAATCTTGCTCTCAAAGTCCACCTCCTCAATTTGGGATGATTCGTTGTCTATTCAGGTATTCCACAGATGCAGGGTACATCAAGTTGATTGTGGAGCGTTAATCCGCTGCTTCTGAGGCTGCTGGGAAAGATTTCCCTTTCTCTTCTTTGTTCGCACAGCTCCCGGGGCTCAGCTTTGGATTTGGCCCTGCCTCTGTGTGTAGGTCGCTGGAGGGCGTCTGTTCTTCGCTCAGACAGGACGGGGTTAAAGGAGCAGCTGATTCGCGGGCTCTGGCTCACTCAGGCCCAGGGGAGGGAGGGCTATGGATGCGGGGCGAGCCCGTGGCGGCAGAGGCCAGCGGGACGTTGCACCAGCTGAGGCGCGCCGTGCGTTCTCCTGGGGAAGTTGTCCCTGGATCCCGGGACCCTGGCAGTGGCGGGCTGCACAGGCTCCCGGGAGGGGAGGTGTGGAGAGTGACCTGTGCTTGCCCACAGGGTTCTTGGTGGCGGCAGCAGCAGCCTTAGCGTCTCATGCCCGTCTCTGGGGTCCGCGATGTTAGCCGCGGCTCGCGCCCATCTCTGGAGCTCCTTTAAGCAGCGCTCTTAATCCCCTCTCCTCGGGCACCAGGAAACAAAGAGGGAAGAAAAAGTCTCTTGCCTCTTCGGCAGCTCCAGACTTTTCCCCGGACTCTTTCCCGGCTAGCCGTGGTGCACTAACCCCTTTCAGGCTGTGTTCACGCCGCCAACCCCATTCCTCTCCCTGCGCTCCTATCGAAGCCGAGTCTCAGCTCCCAGCCCCACCCGCTCTGGCGGGTGAGCAGATAAGCCTCTCGGGCTGGTGACTGCCGGTCGGCACTGATCCTTTGTGCAGGAATCTCTCCGCTTTGCCCTCTGCACCCCTGTGGCTGCGCTCTCCTCCGCGACTCCGAAGCTTCCCCCCTCCGCCACCCGCAGTCTCCGCCCGCGAAGGGGCTTCCTAGTGTGTGGAAACTTTTCCTCCTTTACAGCTCCCTCCCACTGGTGCAGGTCCCGTCCCTATTCTTTTGTCTCTGTTTATTCTTTTTTCTTTTGCCCTACCCAGGCATGTGGGGAGTTTCTTGCCTTTTGGGAGGTCTGAGGTCTTCTGCCAGCGTTCAGTAGGTGCTCTGTAGGAGCTGTTCCACGTGTAGATGTATTTCTGGTGTATCTGTGGGGAGGAAGGTGATCTCCGCGTTTTACTCTTCCGCCATCCTCCTGATTCCTCCATCCAGTGTATTTTGAAAGCTAAGTATTGTGCTGTGTATTAGGAATATAATAATAAACAAATCAGAAAAGATCTCACCTATATCAGAGTGAGTCTTGTAAGTAGCCAATTCTTTAACTGATGAAATTTTAGTGGTTTGGAACAACTCACACCCAAATATCTCTTCCTTTAACCTGTCATAATGCAGACAGATTATTTTTGCTTGTCCAGTTTCCTATAAAAATTTAAATAAACATTTAAATAGCCATTCATTCATCCACTCATTTGTTCAAAGAATATTTATTATTGTGATCATTGGTGCCAGCAAGTACTCTCTGTGCTGGGAACACAAGTGTGAAAGGAAGAGTCACAGCACAGGTGCAGGTACAACCAAATAAGCCCTGTGATAGTGGTAATGGCAGAATGAAAATGAAGATTCAGGACAGGGCATCTAAAAAGAGATTGCAGAGGAAACATGGAAGAACTCTCTAACAATAGAGAGAAATATTACATTTTAAAGTAGATTTAATATATCTGGGAATTGATGAGATGAAGATATGGTGGAAGTGAAATATTACAGTCAGGAGGAAGGCATGTAGGGTGGCACTGAGGGAGTGTGGTCCTTTGATATTAGGTAGGTGACTCCTTAAAGCTTTCAGCATATAGCATGGGGGTGCGGGTGAAGGTTGTTGGCAATTTACCAAGATCGAAAAGATGGAACACAGGTAAGATCTAGGGATGGGAGGGGTGCAGGACTGACAGGGGAAGGTAGAAATAGGGCACTAAGAAATTAAAACATCTATTATAGACTTTGCTGGGAGTCACCACATCACAATTTGCATTGTATATTTATTTACCCTAGAACTCCACAAAAACCTCTGTGGAATGATAAGGAATGGTTGAATCTCCTTTAAGGAATGTGCAGCTGTATTAGCAATGAAAGCCAATAAATACAAATAGGAAAGGAAGCAAACCCACATCATGGAGGAAGATAATGAGATAATGCTGCTACAGCATCTCTTGGCAACTAACTGAACGAAATGCATGGAATGTCAGTGTTTTAAATGCCCTTCCAGTTTAACCGGCCCAGTTACCTGCTGCTGTTGACTTTTTCTCACTCACTGGCATCAGCAGGTACATGAGGAAGTGGAAATGAGGAGTGAAAAGGAAGAACTTTTCCAAGGATGATTGGTAAAATTAAGGAAGGCATTAAATTTGTTTTTGTTTTACCATTTTTAATCAATTTTGTAAGCAAGTGACTTCAATGCCCAGAAGGAAAAGTAAGTAAAGGTGTATCACTATCTAACAAATCATTCACATTACTCTTTGTTATCTTTCTTTTGGATATTTAACAGCTTGTAATGACTGATCTTGAAGGCACTTCCCATAATCTATATATGCATTGTTGATGAAGTTCTATGACTGGAAACTTCCATCACTGCAATGACTGTTGGAAAGCACAGGTTCATTCAAACTAATAATGCATAGGAGTTTGTCACAGTTTTAATATATGTATTCTTCTTGCAGATGGTTGAAAAAGAAGGTTATCTTCAAAAAGCTAAAATTGCAGATGGAGGAAAGAAACTAAGGTAATAAAAGTTTTTTTAATTCACTTTTATATAACTATGCCAGTTCCCCATCTCCTCAGTTGTGTCACTGCTATTGTTTAGAAAGGTAGGCCCTATAGTACATGACTAGAATATTCCTTTCTGCTATCACTAAGATCAACAGTATTTTTAATATAATTATAGTTTTCCAACAAAGCACTACATTTTATTTTGTTGCACAGAATATATAAATGAAGTGCTTCATGACCTTCTAAGACTTGAAATCTTAAAAAATATGTGAAGAAATAAGATAATGGGTCTTGATTTCTGGGATTAATAGATTAAGGGATGAAAGGACTCATTTTGCAGTATATAAAAATCTCCCTACAGTACATTGGGATCATAATTTTTTGAAGGATGGAGGATTTGAAATACATTTGTTGCTCAAATAAAAATCATTTGAGAAAAAATAAAAGGAAAATAATCTGTCAGATAAAAAGTTGGAAGTTGCTGCACTTGGAGATGAGGTCAACACAGAGTAGGTGAGAGAAATTAGAAAATGTAATAAGGATTCCCTAGGCAACAACAAGAAAAAACTTGGAGAAAAAAATAAGGTTGATAGGAGGGTAGACAAACACACTACATGTTTTTTATGTATGGGATATTTAGAAATAATCATCTCCATTTTAGAATTTTCCCTATTTCTCATGTAGGTCTTATAATATACTTAGCTTTGTGCTAGGTTATATGCAAGCTGCAAAGGTATGTAGAAAGTGCTTACAGTGGGAGAAAAGGCATTTATTCATGACTGTATTATTAATAGTTAAAATCATACAGGATAAATTCACTAATTAGCTATACAATGGGACACTTATTAATTGTATAATACAATTCATTACTAGAATGGAACTCTGGCCAACACTAGAGAATGAAGTATGCTATTGTTTGTTTGCTATAGTGGAGTAAGTATATATTTATTTAAAAGAAGTAAAATTGGGGAAAACTATCATCCATAATTCCACTACTTAAAATAACTATTTCAATTTTAAAGAACAAACTCTATTTTCTGCCCGTATTATGTTTTATTCTCAGATAGCAAACAGGGCCTTGAACCCTCTCCTAGACTGTTCCTCTGCAGTAACCCTGCAGCCACCCTCCTTTGAAGGGTCCAGGAGGGAGATGCACAGGAGACAAGATCAAATGCAATGCTGCTTTCAAAGACTCATCTAGTCCTGGCCCCAGTGGAAAACCTGACTTAATATGTTGGGTTCTGAAAGGACCCAGGAGGGATTCTTTGATTAACCCAATCTAGTGCCAACTTTCCCCTAGACTTTTCTCCCAGTTATATCAGCTAGTGAAAGGTGCAATGATAAATCTTCCCAAGATAAGTCAAAACCCTTTCTTACCTTACCAGCGATGTGGACAAAAAATCCATAGAGGGACAGAAGAGGACTTGTCTAAGTTATCACTTCACCTTTCACTGGGGCTTAGCAGGAAAGAGGAGTGATAGCTTTGGTCAGTCTTAGCCTCCAGACTCATGCAAGCAAGAGGAGGAGATGCTAAAAGGAACTCCAAGGAAACAAGATGATGTGCCACCACAGTGATCTTTTACAATGTCCTTGCCCATAAGCTATCCATAAACCATCCCAGTAAAATGTTTTCCTAGAAAGTGGTGTCAAGAAAAAGTAGAGGAGCACAACCAGGCCTTTTCCCTAACATACTCACATGAATACATTTTTAGGTAATTTCAACCAGTGTGTATACCATTTTGTATTTGTTGTTACTTTAATCAGCTTACAAACCATTTCTGTGTTCTAGTTTAAATTCATATAAACATTATTTTATACTATGTTTTATTGTTATTTCAATCAGCTTACATGCAATTATGCATTCTTTCAGCTTTTTAATTTAAAGTTATATAAATTTTAGTTTTTCGTTTTTGTTTTTGTCTTTGCTTTTAACCTCAGGTGTACAAATTGAGTTGATTTTCCTCTTCAGTGTGTGGCCTTGTATTATCATCATTCTGGGCAAGACCCCTAGTTGGTTTTATTTTATTCTTCATCTCCATTCCTCACTTCAATCCTCTGTAGAATGTATGTTCATCAAATCCTCTCTCCATACATTTATTTGGCTATATGTATGGCATTCTAGAAAACAGTGTGTAAGTGAATGTGTTCTAAATTGCATAAGCCTTTGGTTATAAGCCTCATTCTGGTCCGTACTGCTTTCATTCAATGTTAGTCAATGTTAGGATATCTTATCTATATCTGTATATTTAAAACAAGTTAATTTCTTCCAACTGCTGCCCATTTTGCCATTGTGAACACACATCAAATTTTACTTACTCAGTCTTCCAGGAGTGGATACCTAAATTGTCCCTAACTCCTTCCATCCCAAACAACATTGCAACAAACCACACCGATATGTCTCCTTACAGACCTGTGAGGAATTCTCTCTGGGGCATACCCCCAGGAGTAAAGGATTGCTTGGTGGTAAGGTACACACGGTTATAAATGATTTGGGTGCTACATGCCAAACTTTCTCCAGAATGAATGCATCGGTTCACACTCTCTCCACAATGCAGAAGGGATCTCCTCGCTCCATGATCTCATCAGCATGCAGCATTATCAAACTTTCAGTTTTGCAAGTTGATGGCTATAGGACATTACTTTATTGTTGCATTTATTTTTATTCTTCTGACTTGTGTTTCAGTTAAGCATCATGTCACCTATTTAGAGTCAGTCAGGCTCTGCATTCCAAGAATCGCCTGTGCATAAACTCTGACTATCTTCTACTGAGTTTCTCCTTTTTTTTTTTTTTGAGAGAACTCCTGATGTGCACCAGGTAGTAATACATTGTCAACTTTAGGCTTGGCAGATATCTCCTCCAAGTCTCCCACTATCTATTTACCTTGCTGATGAAAGTCCTTAGTGACCAGATATTTTTAAATTTGATCCATATTGTTCCATAATTTCATTCTTTATTGTTTGTGGGATTTGCTTTCTTTTTTGAATTTTTTAAAAAATTTTAATTGAAGTATGGTTGATTTATGATATCATGCAAGTTTCAGGTTTACAGCACAACGATTCAGTTCTATATATATACATATATATATATATATATATATGTATATATATATTCTTGTTCAGATTCTTTTCCCTTATAGGTTATTACATAATATTGAGTATAGTTTCCTGTGCTATACAGTAGGTTCTTGTTGGTTATCTATTTTATACACAGTAGTGTATAAAATCCCAGTCTCATAATTCATCCCTCCCATCCATCCCCCTTTCCCCTTTGGTAACCATAAGTTTGTTTTCTGTATCTGTGAGTCTCTTTCTGTTTTGGAAATAAGTTCATTTGTGTCTTTTTCTTTTCTTTTCTTTTTTTAGATTCCACATATAAGCGATATCACATGATATTTGTCTTTCTCTGTCTGGCTTACTTCACTTGGTATGACAATCTCTCAGTCCACCCATTTGCAACAGCAGCAAATGGCATTATTTCATTCATTTTTATGGCTGAGTAATATTCCACTGTGTGTGTGTGTGTGTATGTATTTATGTATGTATGTATATATGTATATGTATATGTAGGGGTGTGTGTGTGTATAGATATACATATATATGTATATATATACACCACATGTTCTTTATACATTCATCTGTTGATGGACATTTACGTTGCTTTCTTGTCTTGGCTTTTGTAAATAGTGCTGCAGTGAACATTGGGGTGCAGGTATCTTTTCAAATTATGGTTTTCTCTGGGTATATGCCCAGGGGTGAGATTTCAGGATCATATGGTAGCTCTATTTTTAGTTGTTTTAAGGATTGCTTTAGTTTTTATTATAAACACATTACAGATTGAAAATTGTAGTATATATAGTCAGCATGTTTAATAACATATAATACACCACAATGTTGATGGGACTGTAATACACCAAGCCATTTCTACGTTCCTCTTTTATTAGATTTTTAAGTTGATTCCAGTTTTATACTAAAATAGTTATAAATGCAGTAAACCTACTATTGCTTGTCAATTTTTCTTTTATATCTTCTTAAGAGAATTTCTAAGCCTAGATGACTTAATTAAATCACAAGACCATTTTTAAATGACTGTTATGTATTGACATACTGCTTGCCCAAGGAGTCTGTATGTTTTTTGTAACTAGTAACAAAATGGTCAGTTTAATCATAACTTTGAAAAACTGTGTAGTTTTTATACCATTGGAAATTGAGTAACTATTAAATAGTATACCATAGTTGCTATAATTTGTATTTCTTATGTAAAATTTCTTTCCATAGCCTTTTCCCCATTTATCAGGGAACTTTATATCTTTTTATAAATTATAATCAGTTACTGCAATAGTAACAGATGCTTATTCTGTCAAGTACTTGGATAATTGCTTTACTAGTAATTCTGAAATAATACTCTAAAATAGGCTATATTACCGCTTTCAATCTTACAAATGGAGAAACTTGGTCACTTGTATCAACCTCTCCTTCTCTCAATCTTATTGCATGTATAGTTGGTATCAGATTTTTAGCCCTGTCCTCTGTTTAAAGTAGGTTGGATTTTTCCCTCTTGCTAGAAGATGTTTGAGGCCAGGAAGCAAAAATTGTTCGTTTATTTCATACCATCAACAGTACAAAGGGGCTTCCCTGGTGGCGCAATGGTTGAGAGTCTGCCTGCCGATGCAGGGGACACAGGTTCGTGCCCCGGTCCGGGAAGATCCCACATGCCGCGGAGCGGCTGGGCCTGTGAGCCATGGCCGCTGAGGCTGCTCGTCTGGAGCCTGTGCTCCGCGACGGGAGAGGCCACAACAGTGAGAGGCCTGCGTACAGCAAAAAAAAAAAAAAAAAAAAAAAAACAGTACAAAGGGCTTCAATTGTCACTTAATACTATTTTATTAATCTCAAAGTTTTCTACTCATAAATACATGACAGGTCATCCACATTATATCTTGTGTTCTTATTTTTCTTTCTTTCCCTCCTCCTGTTCCTTTTTCTTTAGCTTCCTTTCCTCTTTCATATATTTTTTCTTTCTAAGACAAGTTTGACCTATCTCTGAATACAACAAGAGTGGGTGGAAGGAAGGAGAACTCCTTGGCTGTATCTTACATTTGTAAAGGGACATAAATTTAACTTTATTTTGAAATGAAGTTCTAGAAATCTCCCCAAACAGACAGACGGGGTTGAAAGCCGAAGACATTCAGCATTCAACTTTAGTTTTTCTTTGTGAACATTGAAAGTATGCTTTTTCTGATAAAGTTTAGAAATTCCTGCATTTTGGTACATCTATCCCCAAAAGCTAAGTAGCCCAGGTTTCTCTGAAGCTCTCGGAGACCTTAGCAAAGAGCTGTTTTCAATTCTTTAATTGAAAACAACTTTAATTTATGAAAGCCCCCGACAGCATGTAAGCTATTTCCGTACCCTTATCTCTCCCTCTATACCTTTCAAGCCTGCCCCTTCGTCATCTCATTTGTGGCTCTGTACATCTTATCATGGCTTTTCACTCTGCTCTGCTTTTCAGAGGGACCTGGGAAGAAGTACTTGAGGGTGAAAATATGGACAGAGAGGTATTTGGGAAGAAATCGAGTAAAGGTAGTGCAGCGTTATGTCTACTAGTGTGTATTTTCATCCTAGAGCCCATGGCTGTTAGACCTTAGTTTTTATTTGTTTTTTC
Organism: Stenella coeruleoalba; assembly: GCF_951394435.1. NCBI lineage: Eukaryota > Metazoa > Chordata > Mammalia > Artiodactyla > Delphinidae > Stenella > Stenella coeruleoalba. Next base: position 41,658,845 of record NC_137151.1, read on the forward strand.
TTCTTTTTAAACAATTGTTTCTCAGAATAGACTCTGTAGAACATGATACCAAAGTACCCTCCTAATGTAAACTTTTTTTTTTTTTTAGCATTTTCTGCTCAAGATCCCAATAACTTCTTCCAGGCTTCGTCTGTCTTTCTCTCTTTTTAATGTTCCATAATGAGGACTGGAGGGAAGGTTTGGAGAGTATGGAATACTGAAGTTAATTTGTAAAAGGTTGCTTGAGTTTCATGATTTCCAACACATGCTCTGTTATAATTTCCAACTTCTAGTAACCCTTCGAATATATAAAGCTTTTACATTTCTTGCAATAGTGGCAGAGATGTATATATTTATACATCAGTGTCTCTTTGACCCTTTTTTTAAAGCAGAGGCAAATTACAAGAAGCTTAAGAGAGAAGCAATAAGTTCTTCACCTACCAGTTTGAGAACTAGTCAGAACACTTAAACAGTGTCCAAGTGATTTTTCAGTAAATCAGTCAAGGACACTAGAGTAAATCACATTCACCCCCACCAGAGGTACAGAATCAAGTCAAATCCAGTCAGATAACAGAGGCAGGTGGCCCAGAGTGAGTCTGAAATTTACAAAGTAACCTCACATATATTTTCCTCTGACTTTTTCGTTTGTCACCGTGTCATTACCAAAGGAGGCATAGGAGAGGTGAATGTAAGTTATAAGGCTTTGATGTTAGAGCAGATGAATACGTTAAACCTGAGTTCAAGCTAACAGATTCTTATTACGATAACGAATATCTTAAGGGCCATTTTCCATCAAGCGTTCTTCAGATAAGCTGTTACCAAGCTGCTGTTATTATGTGCTGCCATCCGGTGTCCGTTTTGTAGAATGCAGAGTTTTTGGTCAAGCTGATGCCTGTGTTGAGTTTTCTTTGGTTTGGGGGTTGTTTTGTTTTGCTTTGTTTTTACTTTCTACCTTTACAACTCAGGATTTGTTTTAGGGAAGCTCTCTGAAGTGTCTCACTTGGAGAAATTGTCCCACCAATTTCATTAATTGTAACTAATTGTCCTTATTAGAATTTAGTTCTTCCTCCTTCCTAATTACATTAAGGATCTTTTTCCCCCCTTAGATGTGATGTCTTGTAACAAAAAAAATTAAAATAAATAGCCTGCATTTATTGTCCCAGGATATATTTCCTGTACTGAATCACTAGTGTCAATATCAATCCCTTACCTAATTGTTACTTGTAAATTCATGCGGAGACTCTCTCACCTATTCCTGGGACCTCTGACTTACTGAAGTTGGACATTTCCTGACCTATGTATCTTGTTTAGCCCTCAAGTCTGTCCAACAGCTTGGTGTTTATCTCTCTGTGTGGAAAAATAAAAGAGAACTCCCCCAAAGTTAAGATGATGAAGTGTTGATGCATTAATTGGCTCCCATCAATGGATGAAGTTACTTGCTGGCCATCTTGGGAAGGTAGAGATGAAAGGGCTTCCAGGTCAGCATTGCAGAACAGCCCAGGTCAGGCTAAGAAGTGCCCTTGTTCCAAGGAGAAAGATGTTCAAGTAACTCTTTGACAGCACTTGGGTGTCTTCCTCTCTCAGAGTCTATCATGAGGCTCTGCATAGACGTGCCCAATATGACTAAGGGAGAATTGCATGCCACCTGCTCTAGAGACAACTGATACAGCAGAATGAGCATGGCCTTCTAAGTCCAGAAGACTTGGTCTGAATCCCATATTTATGACTTTGATGCCCTTGGGTAGGATGCAACCTCACTAAGCCTCAATTTTTTTATCTGAATGTGGAGGATTTGTTTCTGTGTTTACTGCCTGTCTTCTCTGAGTTAGACATAAATGCCTTGAGGTCTCTGCTATTTGCCTTTATATATTCAGTCCTTGGAATTGTATCTGTCCTGTGGTAGATGCTCAGTAGATACTTGTGACTGTTTTGGGGATTAAATTACTTGACACAAAATGCCAGGTGCCATACCTAGCACAGAGTGAGAACCAATACATGCATAATAGCTTATCTTATTGAAACACATCTGAGAAGTCAGGAAGCCCTCTAGAGAAAGCTCAGGTATTGCCACTAGAATTATAAATTAGAAAAAGATATACTAAACCAGGAATGTTAGATACTTTTAAAACAGTGCTATGAAAGACTTATCAAAACACTTGGGAACTAAGGAATAAATAAGGGAAATGCAAGAAGTAGGTGCTTTTGTAGTCCTTGTTAGTAAATAACAACAAACAGGGCAGGAGTAATCTAGATGTGTGACCCTCCTGAAATTTGAGAACCCATATATTCTTTTACTCAAAAACCTTTGATAAGCACTCACTAAATGTCAGATATTGTGCCGAGGAGCGGAAAAGCTCCAGGAGGTCATGGTGTTCCCCTCTTTGGGGGTACTAGGAAAGTAGAGGGACTTCCTTTCCATTCTGAAAATCGCTTCATCCTCAAAAGGGCTATTTTTAAAGTCCTGCCTAAGCCCTCTAAACTTGAAGGAGTTACTCGCTCTCTGAGTTGAATCTCAATACACCGAAAAACTGTCACCTATAAGGATTTGGTTGCATACAGAAAGCATTAAAGGTACAAGTCAAGGCAAAACCTTGCCAGTTGATCCTATTCATACTCCCTCCAGAGCTGACAGTGCCATCAAAAGGCTTGCTGTGTTAGAGTAACTGGTGAGAAAGCTTTTCTGCTGATATCCTGAGAATTACAAGCAGCACAATGGGCCAAACACATCAAATGGGGAATGGACTTGAAAGATACTGTGAAGAAAATAGCCAAGTCTCTAGACTACTTCATTCAGAGAGGAAGGTTCTGACCTAAGTCATAGGTTAAAAGATATTCCCATTAGGTGAATTCTTAGCCACTCCTAGACTAGAGGATTTGGAAACACTTTCTGGTTTTAGACTCCCTACTGAGTGCAGGTGAGTCTACTCATCACAAACCAGAATAATCCCCTAGCAGGAAAGAGAAAGAGGTGGTGTCATGGTTAGAAGCACATCCCTGCTTCCGGCTTCTTATGAGGAATTGAAAGACTCATCATGTGACTCCTTTAAATCAGCTCAATTCCCAAGAGAAAAATAGAGCTTGAGAGTGGTGGGCCTTTGACCAATCCTTCTAATTAACATTAGGTAAAACAGTTAATTTGACAGTCCAGATGGCTTATACCTTGTCACAGGCTCTGCACTCTAGCTTTTATAATTTGAGACTTAGGACCCAAACTATGGTGAAATCTGACATTGACAATCTCCTTAACCAAGAAAACAGTATATTGCTCGTTTGGTTCCAGAACACCTCAATAAAGAAATTAAGGCAACAAAGAGAGTCACATGATTTTTTTTGGTTTCCCCTTGCATATAAATTTATGTTTACACTCTACCGTAGTCTATGAAATGTGCGATAACATTATGTCTAAAAAACAATGTACATACCTTAATTCAAAAATACTGTATTGCTAAAACATGCTAACCATCATCTGAGCCTTCAGTGAGTCATAATCTTTTTGCTGGTGGAGCGTCTTGCCTTGATGTTGATGACTGCCGACTCCTCAGGGTGGTGAATACTACAGGTTGGGGTGGCTGGGCAGTTTTTGAAAATAAGAAAATAATAAAGTTTACCTCATCAATTGACTCTTTCTTTCACAAACGATTTCTCTGTAGCGTGCAGTGCTGTTTGAAAGCAATTTACTCACAGTAGAACTTCTTTCAAATTGGAGTCAGTCCTCTCAAACCCTGCCCCTGCTCTATCAACTAAATTTATGTAATATTCGAAATCCTTTGGTATCATTTCAACAGTCTTCACAGCAACTTCACCAGAAATAGATTCCATCAGAAGAAACCACTTTCTTTGCTCATCCATAAGAAGCAATTCTTCATTCTTTAAAGTTTTATCATGAGATTGTGGCAATTTAGTCACATCCTCAGGCTCCACTTCTAATTCTAGCCCTCTTGCTATCTCCATCACTTCTGCAGTCACTTCCTCCACTGATGCATTGAACCCCTCAAAGTCATTCATGAGGGTTGGAATCAACTAATTCAGACTCCCGTTAATGTTGATGTTTTGACCTCTTCCCATGAATCAGGAATGTTCTTAATGGCATCAAAAATATTGAATACTTTCCAAAAGGTTTTCAATTTACTTTTCCCATACCCATCAGACGAATCATGACCTATAGCAGCTATAATGTATTTCTTACATGATAGAACTCCTTGATCCATGGGCTGCAGAATGGATGTTATGTTAGTAGGCATAAAAACAACATTAATTTCATTGTATATCTTCATCAGAGCTCTTGAGTAACCAGGTAATTTGTCAATGAACACTAATATTTTGAAAGGAATCTTTTTTTCTGAGCAGCAAGTCTCAAAAGTGGACTTAAAGTATTCAATAAACCATGTTGCCAAGAGATGTGCTTTCACCCAGGCTTTGTCATCCCATTTATAGAGCACAGGCAGAGTAGATTTAGCGTAATTCTTAAGGATCCTAGGACTTTCAGAATGGTAAAGGAGCTTTGGCTTCAACTTAAAGTCACCAGCTGCATTAACCCCTAACAAGACAGTCTGTCTGTGCTTTGAGGCTTTTGAAGTTGGGCATTGACTTCTCTTCTCTAGCTATGAAAGTCCTAGATGGCATCTTCTTCCAATAGAAGACTATTTTGTCTACATGGAAAATCTCTTGTTTAGTTGTAGTCACCTTCATTAATTATCTTAGCTAGAGCTTCTGGACAACTTGCTGCAGCTTCTACATCAGCATTTGCTGCTTCACCTTGTACTTTGATGTTACTGAGACAGCTTCTTTCCTTAAACCTCATGAACCAACCTCTGCTTGCTTCAGACTTTTCCTCTGCATCTTCCTCATCTCTCTCAGCCTTCACAGAATTGAAGAGCATTAAAATCTTGCTCTGGATTAGGCTTTGGCTTAAGGGAATGTTGCGTCTGGTTTGATTTCTGTCCAAACCACTAAAACTTTCTCCATATCAGCATTAAGACTGTTTTGCTTTTCTATCATTCATGTGTTCACTGGAGTAGCACTTTTAATTTCCTTCGAGAACTTTTCCTTTGCATTCACTTGGCTAACTGCTTGGCACCAGAGGCTTAGCTGTCAGCCTGTTTTGGTTTTTGACCTGCCTTCCTCGCTAAACTTAATCATGACTAGCTTTCAATTTAAAGTGAGAGAGATGCAACTCTTCCTTTCACTTGAACACCTAGAGGCCATTGTAGAGCTACTAATTGGCCTAATTTCAATATTGCTCTGTCTCAGGGAATAGGGAGGCCTGAGGAGAGGAAGAGAGATGGGGAAAGGCCAGTCGGTGGAGCAGTCAGAACACACATAACACTTATGGATTAAGTTAGCTGTCTTATATGGGCATGGTTCACGGTGCCCCAAAACAATTACAATAGTGACATCAAGATCACTGATCACAGATCACCATAACAAATATAATAATAATGTAAAAGTTTTAAATACTGCGAGAATTACCAATATGTGACACCGAGACATGAAGTGAACAAACACTGTTGGAAAAATTGCGCCAGTAGACTTGAAGGCAAGGTTCAGTTTGTAAAAAAACACAATATCTGTGAAGCACAATAAAATGATGTATGCCTATACTCTTTAATCTTTAAAAAGAAACCCACAACATAAATTAGTGAACAGATTTTAGGCTTCAGAATCGGAGAAACTGAGTTTGACTCTAAGTGTATGGCCTTAAGTAAGTTACCTAAACACTCTGAACTTTGTTTTCCATATTAGTAAATGGACAGATTAGTACCTTCATCTTTTTTGCGAAGCTAAATCTCCAGTAGACAAGCAAACTTATACTAGGTACTCAAAATAATTTATGCTAATTATTATTTTAAAAGAGATCATGAAAAACTGAATTAAAAATGGAGCCTCTAAAACATTGAAAAACAGCATTCTATTTTTCTTTTTGAAATGAAATTATCTTAAATTGGAAAAATCTTCACTTGTATTCATAAAGACATTGTTTGTAGTTTATAAGATCAAAAAGAAATTTACTGTATGTAAAGTGCCAGAACAATTCATATTACTAAGGTTCCAATACCTGCAGTTCTTACCCTATTCAGCTTGTTCATCAGATTCACCTAAGAGGGAATATTTCACAGCAGTTCAAAGTTCTAACTGTGAACCATGAGGTAATCGAATTTCATGCAACTTCAGTTCTAACCAGTTCCAGTTCCAAGTTTAAGAAAGGGAAGAGTAATGCCAACACATTCTATAAACGATCAACATCTGAAAAAGATCAAATCAGAACCATTTACTCAGGGCTTGCTATAGACAGGAAGCAAATAAGGTATAGAGTATCTCTTGCCAGGAGATGAAAAATATAGTGGGAAATACAACAGGCAGGTTAAATATAGGTTCCCTCATGCCTGGGGGTGTCCCATTCTCCTTGGTTACATATGGTCAAAGTAAGGGGTGGAGATAAAAAAGATGCCCAGTCTAGAACAGCAGTCCCACCAATGTTTACTCTATCTTGGGCCATCTAATATTATGACCTGCATAAGAAGAAGGCTACAGGTGTTGCAATTCATCTTGCTGCTACTGTTACCTAAAACGAGAAATGGGAACTAAGGCAAGGGAAGAAAAAGGTCTATGTGGTTTTCATTTTTCCTCCATCTTTTTCATCATTTGATTGAAAAAGTGACTATTTGAAGACAAGTGGGTCCAAGAACATAGTGTTCATATTTGCATGGTGGAAAATACACATTGTGTTTGTTTTGTTTCTGTTTATCCAGTTTTTTTTCTTTTTAACACAGTGATGTATCATTAGGAAAGCTTCAGGCATGTAAGAGCAGCCTAATCTTGTAAATATTAACTTTACTGAATCACAGCTGTCCTTTAAATCAAGCCCCTAGAGACTATGAGGCAAGTGGAACTAAATTACACAAAGATCTCAAATGGTCATTTAAAATGTATCTTTGTGTAGTTTTCTATGGATCAGAGTAGTCTTTTTGTAAACTTTTTTAAAAAATCACTTTTGTAAAACGAATTCAGCTATTCTGAACTGAGTGTTAAACCAAAGCAAACTGCAGCAATATGATGTAATAGAAACTTATGTATACTAATCTCCTTAATCTTTTACCATCTAAAACATTTGTCTTTCTTTATGACACAAATATATACACATCTGCGTATTGAAGTAATACATGTTCAATGAAAAGGAAAATCAAAAGCTATGGTTTCACTCTCTGATTTAACTATTGTTATATCCAGCTTTTTATTTTTTACCCCCATGCCTAAGTTTAATCATTGACTCAACAAATACATATTTATTGCCTACTCTGTCCAAGGCACTGTTGCTTGTCACTGGGGGTATCTCTGTAAGGATGAAATGTTTTCTGTCGATTTGGAGCTTTTTATTTAATGGGGGAGAGAGAGAAGTGAAATTTACAAAAAAAAACTTTTTAATTTATCCTAAGTTCTATGTGAGGAAGTCATGGAAGACATATTTGAGGACATAATATTTGAACTTCGATGAATGGGAATTGATAATCAGAAGGGGCTGGGATGGGTGAGGACAATCATAGGTAAATAGCACAGCATGGTCTTATGAACTACATATTATATTATGGTCTGCATTAAAATCTTCCCACATCAGGATTCTGCTAAGCACAGGGTTCATTAGTCCATTGTATGACTCCATTATATGCAATTTACATAACCTATCTCATTTTTTGATATTTTAGATGCAGAATTAAGAAATGGTGCACTTCCTTCTTATGTACAGAGCCTTAACTTATGAGATGATTTCTTTAGGATAAATTTAACTTCATAGTAATGGGCTTGTTCAATCAAAAGATATACACATTTAAAAATATTTTTTAAAAAACATATTGCCAAATTCACTCCTGAAAAGTTGTTTCCACTCCCACCAAAACTGTATGGGAGAATCCATTTCTCCATACTCTCAGTAAACCTTGGTATTATTCCTTCTAATTTTTGCCAATTTGATTGGCAAAAAAGTAAAAAGCATTTGACTCCCTTTATTTGCATTGAGTTTCAACATTGAAAAATATTGTGAACTAGGCAGGCAAATTAGCTGATTAGTTTTGCAGACTCTGATGTATACTAAACCAATGAAGAGATATAACGATGAAGGACAAGGTTCTGATTTCTATTTTTACTTTGCTGTTTTTGGTTTGCTGCAGAAACATAGACTTTTTATGGAGTGGAAGACATGGATACACGAGGTTGGATTTTTGATAGCTGAAAAAGATTTGGGGAAGATCTACAAATGATGAAACTTTTACTATAAATGCCATGATATATAAAAATTACAGAATATTTTTATTATTTTTTTAATCTAAATTCCATACCACCTGTAGATTTTAATAAAGAAAAGATTATTAGGAATTCTGGTTAAAAATAAAGTTAGTCTCTACTTATTCCAAATGTTGCTCATACAATACCTGTGAATGATTTCTTCAAGTGATAGTGCTTTTTTGCTTTTTTCTCTCCTAAGGAAAAACTGGTCTACTTCCTGGATTGTTCTTTCTAGTCGAAAAATTGAATTTTACAAAGAATCCAAGCAGCAGGCTCTGTCTAATATGGTGGGTAGTTCTCTGTTTCTACTATTATCATGTTTACAGAAATATCGTTGAATTAAAAGTTTGGTTTCAACAGAAATCACACTAAAGCCTCCAAGCTATCAACATCTGAAAGCAGATGGAGGAAAATGACTCAATAAACTTTTAATCAGATGAAGGGAAAATAGAACTTAGTGTTTGTTTTATTAAGTGGTGCATTTGGAGAATAATCACAAAATGAGATGAATGGCAAGCAGCTCTCTAGTAATGGGAAGGTAACACTTTAAATTAAGGTGCCATTTATAAATGCTTTATTCTTATTTATGAAATGATCACTAAATGCAGCTACTTGCTCAAATAATGTAGTATAAAGTATGTTATAAAATGCATTAGTAATAAATACTTAACGGATGAGACTATGGAAAGCTGTTTTAAAGAATATTATAAGGCATAAATCGTATTAAACCATGTATGTGCATCTTTAATACATGAATTTAAGTTGTTATCTAGCATGCTATAAAGTGCTTCACACATTAATAAATAATAATAAACTGTTTATAAATGATACCTTAATATAGGGTGTTACCAATGAGGAAACACTCTAAGTTAACAGTGATTTTTTATCTTAGTCTAACTGTGACATTCACTGCATCCAGCTAACCTTTCTGAACAGTTCTATGACTCCATCTAATGGAACTAATACAATTTCTGTATCCAATAGTTATTACAAAGTGAAATTTGTAGGGCTTCTTGATTTGTACCTGGAGGAGGGCATCATATATGCCCACAGAGATTTGACAGTGATAGTCGGAGCAATTCTGAGCTAGTTACTGGGGCAATTCAAGCTCAAAACCTTGCTGCCCGAACACCAGAGCTGCCACACGATGTTGGAGACAGTGGGCAAGCAGCATATCTGACAGCCTCCTGAGTAGGAAGGACTCTGGGCAGGAACCAACCTGCCATACCCCAACGGCCTGATGGGCAGCAGGGAAAAGGGGTCTCCTGGCAGGAATTAACCACAATGAACTAATTTGTATTTGGCAGGTAATAAAACGATGGAAGATTCTTTGCTTTCCAGCCACTAGTCGTGTTTGCTATGTAATCCTCTTTAAATAGGAAATAGAAAATCATTTGCTAGGAGATTTTTTTTTTTTTTTTAAAGGAGAAGATTTTAGTAAGAACAAAAGGTAGCATTTGGCTTGCTCCTGATAATTGCAATAGCCTTTATCCCCAAGTAGCTTGCTGATTTTGGAGTCTCGGTGCAGTCCAATCTGTAAACTAATTATGAATAAATTAAAAATATATCTCAGTCCTTTGTATTTTTAATTTAAACTGCCTCAGAAATTTGTTTTAGGGTTTTGTTTTGTTTTTATTTTTTGGCTACAGTAATGTTGAGATAATCTTTTTAAGAAAAATAAGGTATCCCTAAAGGCTAGGTACAAAACAACTCCCATCCACCCACGGGTCCTTTGTCTTCCCTTTGAATGAGTTCTAAAGGGGAAATCAGGAAGGGAGGAAAGTCACTTGCCTTGCTGAATTTGGCTGCTGAGAAGATGATCTTCATCCTGCTGGGTGAGAAGAATTCCATTGGAGCAGAGTTTATGTGAATGTGCTGGGATAATGGGAGAGATTAGATTCCAAGTTAAAGCATTTGGTTTATTTTTATTTTATTATTTTAGTCTCCTCATACCAGGAGATAGTTATCAGGTGCTTAATTTCGTACAGGTGGAAGAAACTCCCCCTTACTGTAGGCAAACTTTGCAAGTCAGCTCACTAATTGCATGCCTCTAGTTCAAGCTTCAGAACTGTTGTAAATTGACGATAGATTTTACTTTTAGAGGAAATTTGTTAACCCCTTTTTTTTTCTTTTTTTTTTTTGGCAGTCCCTATTTATTACTTCTAGTCCCATTTTCAGTGCTCTTATGGTTTCTCCCAGACACTCATTGTCTTCAAAGCAAATTCTGGGCAGGAACTAACTGTGTTTTGTGGTAGTAGGGGAAAGAATTGCAGATTCCTGTTTGTACTGCATGGATTGTCTTGCTAGTCAAGTTCTTGGATTCATTTCTAACCAAATATTAAAGGCCTGGTGGGATAGCCCACATTTACCAATTCCAGTCTCAGAGAAATGATATGATGATTACCAGGCCTTGATGAAAGATACTGTGGTTTTATTTTGAAAGAGATTTATGCTCAAGTTTCTGAATTTCTCTTGTGCCCCCTTACACATGTCCTGGTATTACTGTTCATTGTACTTCTGGGAAAGTCTGTCCTTTTCTCCAAGGGGGTCTGTAGAAGCTGCCTAAGTGAGTGCAAAATGTGGCTTAAAAGACTAAATGGCATTTTAATCTGTACAGGAATGATCTTTGAATGTTAATGCAGTGGTGAGACAAAGCAGCAGAGTAGCTAGGAGAAGGGCTTTGAAGTTCAACCATAGGGAGCTTTATTCTAGTTTTGCCACTTAGGAGCTGACAAACTTATTCAACTGCTTTGAGCTTCAGAATCCTCATCTGTAAAGTGGAGATAGTAATATTTGCCAAGAGAATTAGTAAGGAATAAAATTAGTTAATAAAATAAAAATATGCATAGTAGCCATAAAATAATTATTATATTCTAATATACTCCATTAAAATATAAATATACTGTATTCTATAGTACATAATATAGGGTATAGTATAATTATAACTTATCATTATACTATCTTAGTTTTGCACTTGAATTGATTCACACGTGCGTAGAAGAAAAGGTATATTAATTCAAGGAATACCAGCGTGTACTGTCTCCAAAAAAAGAAATATGTATCCATAGGCAGCATAAAATATTGTGTCTGAGCACTGAATAATTCTGAAAATGAAGCCATTTCTCCATTTGGGGTTCTAGATGTAATATCCTGCTTATCCATATATATTTTCCTGGGACCCTCATCTTCCTTCATTGTCTCTTAACCTTACTGCTTTCACATTTAATACAGAATGTCACACGGTGTTGTGCCTGATCCCACATTCCATGTTTGATTATATTTCTTTCTCACTGAAATTCTGTCAGTTCATAACCAAGTCACATTTTTATCAAAAGCAGCCTCCCCCTGAAAAGAAACACAGTCACTTTGCTGGTGTGTGTAAATCAGAGATTCATAGGCTCTGGGTCCTCAGTGACCTATTCAAGGAAAAGGAGGACTGACCTATTCTGTTTTTCTTTTTTAATGACATTAAAGAGTAAAGTACTGCCTACTACTACTGTCACTTTCTAACAGAAAGGACATTGTATAATACCCCAATCCTAAATCTAGGTGGGATAAAACCTCAAAATTAAAGACAGTCTTTACCAAGAGAGGAAACCATCTCCCTCCTACGTCTACATACATTGTCTCTGTTTTGTTCACTTCACCTCAGACCAGAGAAAGTTTGGTCCAGACTGGCTGGCCCTCCTGTGAAAAGGAGCATTGGAAAACCACTGGTGTCCTTAGTTCCGGATTTTCTGGATTATAAAGGAAAGGACAGTGTTCTTATTCTGTATTCTGATTTGTAACTCACTTTAAAATTTTAAAATATTGTCACTGGAAAATAATGCAGAAACCATTTTTAGTAAAATGTATAAAACATGTATGTATATTTTAACAGTTATAATCAAACTTCTACATAACCACCACCCAGGGCAAGATGCACACCCTGCCAGCCCTCCAGAAGCCCCACCCCTGCCTATTGTCTGTATGTCATCACAGCCTCTTCCCTTGCCACAGACTTAGATGGCATTTTAGTCATTATTTTATCACCCTTTATTATTTTCCCACCTATATCTGTAGCCCTTAAAAATATAGTATACTTTGTCTGCTTTTGAATTTATAAAATGGAATCACAGCATGTGTTTCTTTTGTTTCTTGCTTCTTTCTCTAAATATCAATATGTCCTGCTTTTTCCTTCCTTTCATTTTGTTTTAATCATTTCATATTTTTCTTTACTGTTTTAGGAGTGATACACTTGGTGTTCTGTTAGTGACTTGCCTAGAATTATAACTTATTGAAGACTAAAGCTATTCAAATATTACTTTAGAATAGTTTTAATTCACTTATCACCTTCCCAATGTATATGCTATTTCTGTCTGTATTTTAATTCTTTTTTAACAGCACTAGACATTATTTATTCTCTTTTATAGAATCAATATTGATTTTTATTTGCCCAATATTTGCCATGTTCCTTGTTATTTATATATTCCTGTATCTTAGACCTTCCCTCTAGGATTATTTTTTCTTCTATTTGAAGTATATTCTGAGAAATTCCTGTAGTAAGGGTCTTGTCGTGACAATCTGTCTCAGCATCTGCTTGTTTCAAATGTCTCTATTTCTCCATCATTTTGGAAATATATATTCTCTCTGGATATAGAATTTTGAGTTGGCAGTAATACTCTTTTGGCACATCAAAGATATCATTCCACTGTTTTCTGTCATCCATTATTGTTATCAAGAAGTTACCTGTTAATCTAACCACTGTTCTTTGGTCCCTCATAATATTTTCTCATTACCTTTGTGTTTCCACTGTTTCACTGTGATGCATCCAGGTGTCAATATCTTTTTATTTTCCCTGCCTGGATTGTTGGGCCTCTTGAAATTGATTATAACTGTCATTAATGTATTTTACAAATTTCCAAGCTATTATCTTCTCAGATGTAGCTTCTTTTACATTTTCTCTCTTATTTTCTTCTAAGCCCCTAGTTAAACCTATGTTAAATTTTCTCACTCTATCCTCCACATGTTTTATATTCTTCTTTCTTTCTGTCTTTCTGAACTGCATTCCAAATAACTTATCTTGATTTATCTTCTAATTTAACTCAGTCTCCCTTTGTGATAAACATTATTTTTATTTCAATTATTATAATTTTTATTTCTAGAAGTTTGTTTCTTTTTTAAATTTACTATGTCATTTGTTGTAGGTTTTTTTCCTGAATGTTAAAGACTCTCTTTTATTTTGTGAAAATTAGAAGGCATAGTTTTTTTATATTCTGTGTCTTGTGATTCTAGCATCTGAAGTCTACATCAGGCTGTTTCTACTGGTTCTCACTCATGTTGCTTTGTTTCCTTGTGTGTCTGCTTATCTTTGACTGTGTGCTAATCATTGTTATTGAACTATCATGGGAGGTTCTCTGAGGCCTGGAATAAATGTGTCCTACTCCAGAGTGTTTTGTATTTTTCTAAATTGTCTGGGGGCACTTCCAGTGATTGATTAGATCAATTTAACAGTTTAAAATTTTTGAGTTATGTGTACATAAAAGGAGGGCTACAGCTGTGCTACACTTTATCAGGGACAGAATTATTTTTCACTCCTTCTTCTCTTAACATTGTTCATCTACAAAGGCGGTCTTCTTTATAATCCCTTGGGATTGGAGAAAGGGAACAAGTTGAATATTGGTTCTCCTTTATCCTTTTATAATGCCCTCAGGAAAGGTGCAGTTATTTTGATTTGATATTCTGCTTTTCTCTGTGGGTTCAGATTCTCACCTCCAAAAAATATTTACCCTGAATGTTCCCACTATCTTTTCAGCCTTTCAATTCTTTTAAGGTTAATTTTAAAAAGAAATATTTTATCCAGCGTTTTTCATTGTTTGCAGTGGGAGAGTTGATCCAAATAGCATAGTTTCTCATTACAATCTACCTCACTTTCATTTAAATATGCATTTGGTTAATCAAGTTAGTGCTATTTATATAAGCCTTGGTGGGAAAAGACTTCATAAGAATATGTATTGAAATCCTACAATGAACAGCTTGCTCGTTAGGGCTACATATAAGGCATAGAGATATAATCAAGATATAGTCTTTGCTTTATAGCATCTCTGCCAAAAAATAGGATGAGATGAAATAAGAAACATAGGAGAGTGTTTTTTTTGTTTTGTTTTTTTTGTTTTGTTTTTTTTTTAACATTTAAAGGAGGGACAGCTCACATCTGTGAAAGATTTGAATTAGGCCTTGAAGGATGGTTATAATTTCAATATGTGGAGATTTGTGGGCAGGGAAAATTCCAGTGGAGTAAAAAAATATGAACAATGGCATGAAACTGAAAATGGGCAAGGTCTGTGTGCTGAAAAGAGAAATGAATTTTTTAGTTCGGCTGGAAAATAGGATAAAAGAAAAGGATTGAGAAGAATGCCATGGGCTGAGATTTGCTACCAGGGGCAACTCTTTAATAAGGTGTGTCAGTATTCTCCAGACATCTTCACGCTAGAATAATCTCCCGTGGCTCTTCTTTTAACAACTACATGCTGAACAGCAGTATGACCCAGGTGTTGCTTGTCTTAAAAAGACCAGTACTATCACAGGAAAAAGGCAAGAGAGGAGATGATTCTTCTAACTTCAACTCATTTAGTCCAAGAGCAAAAACTTTTGCCTCAAAAGCAGCTACAGTATTATTTGATTCATCTAGTGGCAGAGAAGTCCTAAAGAAACAAAAGTTGTCAGTTTGAATTATCCTCTGAGGCCTTGAATCATACCCCTTGCATTTTTCAGGTACACTTACCTATTTCAGTACCAGCATAGTATTTCAATTGGCTCCAGCAATTCACTTGCAACTTTTCTCCTGTGTATGGGCTATACTTTGTGATTTTAGAGCATCTGCTTGTTATGGAGTAGACCTGGACTATAGCTATGGGATGTGGCAAATATGCACTCATGGTTAAAAAAAACAAAATTGATGGATTGCCTCATGGGGAAGAAGCTGTGTAATTTAGAGAACCCATTCATTTATTGATTTATGAACTATTAACAGGTGTCACACAATGTGTTGTTAAACCTTAGAGATATCCAGATGAATAATACACGATCCCTGCTGTCAAGTTGCTTATAGTCCGGTAGGGGAAACAGAATCGTATGTAGTTTTATTATAATAGAACATGACTAACATGATAAAGGTATATAAGAAAACATGCTGGGGAACCATAGATTTAGCTGCAGGTAGCTCTTTCCCAAGGAAATTGTTGTTGCAAGTAATGGTCAACTTATGTATTTCTCCATTAGTTCATTCTGATATCACTTAGGGTCCTTGATATTAAGCCACTGTGCTAGGTATTAGGAAAGACACAAAAATGAAACAAACTCAGATCTTTCACTTGAGGGTCTAGAAACAAATAGAAAGCATGCCCATAAATCAGGTAATTGTAGTGAAAAAGTAGACATTGATAGTTACTCCAAAATGGCATGAACAGAGACATGGGTTAGTTTCATGGTAACTAAGAGGAGAGAGATATGGCTCCCAGCTGGAAAGGATTCTAAATATATCCATTAGAGGAAGTGACATTTGAGGAAGTTTTTGAAGGCTGAATAGGATTTCATTGCAGAAATGGGGGGGGGGGGAATACACTTTACATGGAAAGAAGGGAGTAAGCAATGATAACATGTGGGAAATTAATTCCTTAATTTGTTTATTTTCCAGATATTATCAATTGCTTGCCTTGCTCCACATACTGTGCTAGTCATTGCTCTTAAAAATGTTTCTTGGTGGTTCCCTGAGTCCTAGGGTGTATATGCCCCAGTCCAGACTATTTTGTGTTTCTTCTGTAAGTTGTCTGGATGCACTGCCAGTGAGGGATTGCCTCAAAAAAAGTTGAGGAACATTGTTGTAGGACAGCAAACACTCTAACTTGGTTAGAAAGTCAGTGTGGAATCAGCTCATGAAAGACCTTGAACAGGATTGTGGGAGGAGATGATTTCTTTCTGTAGGCATTGTGGAGCCCTTTATAGTTTATACTGCATATGCTCAAATTAAGAGAGATTCAGAGTTTTCAGAGACAGTTTGGGGAGTTAAGATATATTTTTCCTACAGTTAAAAAAATGAAGGTAGGACTTGTTAAATTATCTGAAAAACCTATTCTAAAAATATATGGAAATAGATGAGAGTAATAACGCCTGTGCTCTTATTGACAAAGATAATAGCAAAACGGCTAAGTCTGTCATCATTATGGCCCCATGCATTTAGTAAATCACAGGGCATCTTCTTACTCAGAATGTATATTAATATTCTCCTATGACCTGATCTTTTAGCAGCATGGTCATTGCTAAAGAAGTCCTAGTGCAAAGAAAGCAGGCAGGGTAATTCTTCTAGGAAGAACTAAAAAATATGCAGTGCCCAAAACATGGGTGTATCAGCACATTAGTGAGCACCAGTAGCAACCTGGAGGTGTTTTCATGTGATTCCAGAATTTATGTTCAGTGTGGTACCCCACTGAGATAAATGCATCATGCAAAGTCTATTTCTGATTAGGAAATTTCTTGTCTCCACAGCTACTAAAAATCAGACCAAGTGGACCTTACTTCCTTTTATATTTATCTCATGGTACTCAGAAAACTTAGTGTCACTTCTGACATAAATTCAAAAGTATTATAAACATTTTAGGGACTATTTCTCCCCTCAAACTGTATAGTTCTAAAGCCAGAATGTTTGATATGGAGGCTACATGTTGATTGTGTATGTAACTGGGATTTTGGGGGCTACTTTTATGTTTTTTACTTTACGTTGTACTAATACTTCTAATCAGAGGCAAACACTGGCAAATTTTACTTCTAATGACAGAAAACTCTTCCAAGGCATTTAATAAACTATTAACTTTTTTAGACCACTCATTCAGCCATAACCTTGAAAGCAAAAAGAGTAATATAAAAGACTTCATTAAAATAATTTGTTTACTTTTTCTTAATATTCTTTACTTCCAGTGCAAATAATGAGCACAAACATTAATTAAATAATGCAGTATATTTAATGTTCATTCACTGTAGCATGACTTTAAGAAAAAAATGGACTTATTTATGGGAGTAAAATGATGCGATTTAGCAAAAAAAGATGAAAATAGTTTCAATCAGCAAGCTATTCATGAATTATTGAGTAATCTGTATAAAATGAATGTGGAATGATTTTATCTTTGTAAAGTGAGTGTTCAAAAAGATCATAAAAATGGAGGTGCTCAAAAAGATCATAAAAATGGAGGTGCAAACAATAGATCTACCAACCTTAGCCTAACGAAGGCATTTTAAATTCTCACAATAATAGTGCTCTGGTGAAGTCAGCATGGTTAGCATTAGGGCAGGTTATTAGTACAGCCATAGATTGCACTATCATACGGTCTCAACATACATTTAAAAATTAAAAGAAAAAACAGTCCAAAACCTGGAGGATGACAGGTGGAGATCAAAGAAATAAAGGAAAAATGAATTCTAGTGTTTTATTAACACAAACTTTGTAAGGAAAAAAATGAAATCAAGTGATCGATATTAATATAAATGAAGCCATGCTCTCTGGTTATAATTTTCTCAAGATTTGGCCATTAACCACAATAAATTCTGTATCGTACATAATTTTTAATAACCACAAAAATCTATGAAATTGATAGGATGCCTTATAAATGGGTAATAGCTTACTGTCCAATAAACCTCACCTTAGGCTCTTTCAGAAAAGTATTTTAATTATGAAGCTTGACTCTCTGTGGTTTATCATTTTGGTCAATGTAATACATCTGATTTAGAGCTTACATTTCTCTAAGATAAAACGGACTTTTACTCCACGGTGCATTTTTAAATTTACTGAATATATGTATTTATTCTTCCTTTAAAAGTCACTACTAAATTGAAATGCTCTGGGAAGCAGTATACCATATTAGGTAGAAATAGGGGCTTCTAAGTCACACAACCTGGGTTAGGAATCCCAGGTTCACATTTTATTTGTTGCTACAATTCTTCGATGTCTCAGCTGCAGTATGGGGTTAATAAGAGTACCTACCTCATAGAGCTATTGTGAGATTGTGTGAGAAAATTGATGTAGCAAGCCTGACACACAGCAAAGATAATAAATATTAGTTATATTTATTATTGGTATTATTGGTATTATTATTACATGAAGCAGTTGAGTATAGTGGTTAAGAGAACAGACTTTGGAATCAGAATTGGATTCAAATGCACAAACTCACTTAATGACAGTATACTTCAAAATCCTTGTCTTAGTTTTCTTAACAATAATATCAAGATTTTTCAGGTAAAGAAACACTACCTGCTGTCCAAATACAATTCAAAATGTCTTCAGAACCTCATTTCTTACTCATACCATAGGCCAAAACAGATATTCCTGGTCAGCTTTCTGCTACATTGTGCTTCTCCCATCTTTTGGTTCTGTCATCCCCTAGTGGCAGATGAAGGAAACGTTAAGAGAGCATAGGAAAATCTGCATGCTCTTTAAAAGCTGTGAGCCCAGAGGTGTCTCACATTGTTCTTGTTCACATTCCAGTGATGAGAATGGGTAATGTGGCCACAGGTTGGTGTAAAGGGGGATAGAAAAAAATGGAGCCTTTGGCTGGTGAGCTATTGGGATGGCCAAAAAGTTCTTTTAGGTTTTCCTGTAACATCTTATGGAAAAACCAGAATGAACTTTTTGGCCAACCCAATACTTTCCAATGACAACTCTAGACTCCTGAATAGAGAGCCCTGCACACATTTCAGTGGAGATCTATGCCTCCCTGACACAGGAGAGTAACATCAATTGTCTCAGTCCGGATTTCCTAGAAAACAAAGCCCAAATTAAGCATCCATGCTTTATTTGGGAGGCATGAGCCCAGGACACAGAGAGTGAAGTAAAAAGGAAGTGAGGCAGGAGATGATGCAAAATAGAAGAGAGGATGTGTTATCATGCTGGCTACTACTCTACAGTGAGCCTCAGAGACACAGAGAACCACTGGGCGGGTGCACCACTTGACTTGCAAAAAAGCTGCAAATAAACTGGAGAAAGCATGAAGCAGTCTGTAGGAGGAAGGGATGGAGGTAGGAGAAGGAATATATCGACCTGTTTCTTCCCATTTCTTGCTTCCTTTTGGTTAAAATTTATCACCCGGAGTATTTTCTCCCTGTATTATGTGGATCCTGGGCACACCCTTGGATGGCTATGCAGAAGGTCAGATCCTACACCCTGTAAAATAGTAGTTTATCCAAATCTGGATGTGGTAGGGATCTAAAAGCCAGTCTGAACCTTGGCAACCAGGAGGGCCTTGCATTCCAAGAAGGTGTCTGGTCATCCACAGGAAGTGGGACCATATGGGCCCAAGCATCACTGGTCATCTACAGGGACAACTGAGGCAGACTGAAAGAATGAGGGTCTAAGGAGGGAATCTGAGGAGGTGCCTGAGGCATCAAAAATGTGCCCAAATTGCTCACATTGCAGAATTAAATAGTTTTTACATAGTGTAAATTTAAGGCAATGTAAGCATGCAACAAACATAGATTAAATAGAAGCTATTATATTTATTCTAGCAAGATTTTGATTCAGGAATAAATGCAATAAATTCTTAAAAAGGGGAGAATACTTTCTCCTCAACAAACAAACAAACACATAACATTCTAGTGCCCCAAATCACTAACAAGGCTTTGCTTTTCTGAAAATCTGGTTTGATTTGGTCTTGTAATATACTGAGAAATTTCACTGGAGAAACAATTTCAGTTATTATTAACACCATTTATATTCATATACATAAAACCCACATCTTAACAATCAAAGTATCCTCTTCTATGTTGACAGCGGCCATACTTTAGACATTAATAAGATCAGGTATCCATTCAGCACTCTTTCCTAAATCATTTTGCCCAAATGAGAATTTATAAGTGAGTTTTATCCTCCTCCATGACTGATTTTCCAGAATCAAAACCAGTTATGTGATAAAACTTAATTCCTCTAAACAGATTTTGTGTTTCATGTTTCAGACTGATAAGGACAATCTGAGTCTATATTCTGGAATAGCAATTAATCCAAAATAAAAAATGGTAGCTAATAAACTGTTTCATAAAATCTGAGCCTTGACTTTTTTCCAACCACATCTAGTAATAAGGGTATGAGAATGAGTGGCCCAGTGATTTGTTGCCCACACACATGGCCAATCTTCATCATGGAAAATGCCATCAAGCAAAAGAGCATCTGGCCTTTGATATTTTCTTAATATACATTAAAAGCCCCCAAATATCCCATAAAGAAAAATGGGAAACTTAATCCCAAAGGTTTAATCTAAGTCAGAGAAAAATATATTATGGAGAGACAACCCTGTCAGCTATTATTGAGAAATGGTAAAGATGGACTAAGAGAATAATAAAAATCAGAAGTGGACAAGACCTAAGATCAATTTTTAATGACTTCACATTTCTCCAACAAAGAGGCTTTTATGTTTTGTCCAGAAGCAGTAACTTTTAAATAATTCTATTTAAATATTTAAAAATCATTTATATTTTAAGTTTACCCAGAATAGATATATGTCTACTCTTAGGCTTAAGTTTATATTTAGTCAATTTTTAAAAGTACATTTTTATAATGATGTACAATGTGATACATTGGCATCATGTAGTTCAGCAGACTTTTTCATGTGTTTTATAGCTGTAGAATCAGAAATACGTTTTCTATTAAAGGATTCTTTAATTTCAGATGGAATAAAATCTTGACTGTCTTCCAAGTAAATTCTACAACTTTTCTGAACTACTTATTCCAATATTTAACAACACTTAAACACTGATAATTTTCCCTTCTAATAAAGCCTAGTCCCTAAAGTTGTTCTTCAAGCCTAGGTCTTTCTGCTTTAACTTTGTAAAAATAAACAATTGATAAGGATCATTTTTATATAGTCCTTCATTTACTTATCTTAGTTTTCTTTTCTTGAGGCTAATATTTTTATTTGCTTGACTTTTACCAAAATCACTTTAGCTTTTTCTGGCATACTTTTAAATTCACCCCAAATCTCTATTATTTGCTTCAATTTTGCCATAAGATCAGTTCCTATTAAAGGTCAGTATAAATGGGAATGTAGTGATTTTTATGTCCTAAATATTTCTCATTTTGTAAACTATAATTCTGAGCTGTATTCTTAATTTTATTAATTCATTTGAATGAATCTGGAAATTTTCTGTTGCAATTTTCCATCCAGTTCATAAATTCATTCAAAGGTTAACAAACTTCTGTTGAGTGCTTACTTTGGGCCACTTTGCTAAATTTGGGGAAAATGAAGACCGGTAAGACAAACCCAGCTTGTTCTCTGATTGTATAGCTGGGGGAAAGAAACACATCAAAAAGTAGTTGCAATGTGTGAATAACAAAACAAATTGTAAAAAAAAAAAAAAAAATGTTTTTCAGAGTAGGGGAAATGGTAAGAAGGAAAGAGTGACTGTGCCTGCAGAGGTGAAGGAGAGCCTCGTGGAAATTATTTTGGAGTTACATCATGAAAATGAGCAGGATTGGGGCAGATGGCAGGCAAAGAGAGTGGATGAAGAGAGAAATAACTGTGTTCCAGATGAAAAGGGTACATGCATACTCACTTCCCCAAAATATAGAGTTGTGAAAGCATGTAGCATTTTGGAAACTGCCTGGAATTCAGCATTGCTGATGTATAGAAAAAAGGAGGGATGAATGGAACTGAGAAGGTGGTTGGGGGATGATGAAAAGAAGCCTGTATACTCTACTAAGGGATTTGTACATTATCTTGTGGATAACAAGTTTTCTAGGAGAAATATTGTGAGATTTGTATTTTAGGAAAAAAATTCAAAATGTGGAGAATGAATTGAAATGGTTTTTACTGAGTTCAGAGGAAATGGGAAGGAGAGAAATTCAGATGAGAGAAAATAAGAACTTAAAAGAGTTTGTGATCTCGTTCTGGAATTTGGGCTTTGTACCTTTTGGTTGTGGCTATTGATGGAAAGAGGAGAACTAAGAAAGTGAAGAGAGTGAAGGAGACAAATGATTAGCCAAGACAAGCAATAGAAAAAAGGGGACAAGTCTGAGAAGAAGACAGTGATTTCAAGGAGATGTCTGTGCTATATCCTAATGATAGTTAGAAAATAGAGTTTGGACACATAAGAGGGAGCTGGGGACCAGAGGAATCATGGGGAGTTAACATAAATAAGTGATGGATCAGGCCACAGGCAAAATCAAAACTCACAGGAATCATGTAAACTATGAGAAATAATGAAAGCCTAGAACCATAAACCAGGGATTACTAACATTTAAGAAGTTAAGAAGTTGGTTGAGGAACTTCAACCAGTCAGTGAGGGGAAAAAAAAAAAAAAAAACAGAGAAGGAAAAGTATAAAAGTTGAAAGAATTTGGAGAGAAAATGTCTCCTTAGCTGAAGGACAGAGGGTTTAAGAAGGGCCAGCAGAATCTCATAGTACTACAGAGTTCAACCAGAATGTGGATGGGAGAGAAAGCATCAGACTGTTCCTGTTGACCTTAATGGTTAAGACGAATTAGATTAACCAAGGAAGGGGATAAAAGACTGCAGTGGGTTGAGGAGAGAATAGAACAGGAGCAGAGAATGTGACTGCAGGAAACTGAAGAATCCTGGTAATCAT